>NC_136487.1:164272851-164612851 GCF_053919585.1 Euprymna scolopes | reverse complement strand
TGTATTGCGAGGAGGATGAGCGATCACCTGAATTCTTAAATGCATGGCATACTGATGAAATAATCCAGGGTAATGGGAAGCAATTCTCGTTAAGACAACGTTTAAAAAGTTTTGTAAGTATGGGCGCTAGTTCTGATTGAAGTGTTTTGTGTACTATAATATGAATACCGTCAGGGCCGGTTGCTTTACTGGAATCATGGTTTTGATTAGCTTGACAAAATCACGTACAAATATTTGTATATTACACAGCGTGTTTTCTGATGCAGGAGGAAATATGGGGGGGGGGGGCGGACATGGTCGCAAATGGTAGAATTAGCTGCAAAGTTCTTGGCAAAGAGTTTGTTTTTCTGACGCTGACGAGATTACCTCAGGTCCATTGATCATTGGATAGAGCACAGTCTTCCGTGCAGGATTATGTTTGCTATTTGCCAAAACTGGTGGTGAACAAGCCGCTGCTCAGCTTTAAAAAGTTTTACACCAAAATAATATATTATTAATGTGCGTTTATACGGTATAAATATGCAGTAATTCCCATGTGTTAAAAATGGCGGAGACAGGTCCACAGACAAACTGGGCTTCTAAAAAAATGAATGCAAATTTATTAAAAAAAAACGGTTTCAAGGTCACAAAACAAGCACGAACACATCACATTGTATCGATGTATGGATGTATATAATAAACATGTTGCTTACTTTTACCTAATTGTGTCGCTCAAGTATGGCGTTTTGCGAAAAATATATTATCTGATATTAAATATGACAACGTAAACAACGTACACACATCATTTTAATATATGTATTATATGTTTGGAGAGTGAAAATAAAGCAAGTTTAAATATGTTTGTAACATTATAAAAATGCTTAATATTCTTCTTGTAATTTTTCCAGAATAGCGGGAAGAAGCACTAAATTGCCTGATATTTTCTCTAATGATGGGTTTATTTAATTTTCTATGTTTACATTTATGTGTGTTTTCTATCCATCCATCTATATATGTGTCTACTTGCGTATCTATCTATTTACCTGTCTATATGAATATACATTACCGAATAATTAGCGCACAAAAGAGGTTTGAAGTCATGTTTTGAAAATTTGTCAAACATATCAATCTTGAGAGCGTGTCTAGTTTGCACCGGAAAATATGCGAAAAGGTTACCAGATATAAGGTGTCGCATGTCACGCGTTCCGGTTTTTACAAGCATCATTGTGTGAGATTGGAGACGTGAATGAACAAGATAGGCTAAACAGTTCTTCCCATGCGGTGGATAGAAGTCTCAGAACCGAGCGTAGAAAAAACACCCCAAGCCAATATCACTCATCTGCTGTGACGAAATACCATGAAGTGAATACAACATTTATATAAAAATAATCATTCGTCTTGGTTCCGTTTTAGAACGTCTTTGTTGCAACAAGTCCAAACTCCTCCATAAACGATTGACGAATCCCCAAGACAGGGATAAAAGATAAAGGCGCCCAACAGCAGAAACAGGTGTGTCGTCATGTGTTATATCTTCCGACGCGCACGTACAAATACCAATAGGAATCACGGGCCGTAAAATAGACATATAATATACAAAGACAATAGTATGTTACACAACAAACACAAACGTACATAGAGACATATCATCCGTTATAAGAACGCACAAACATTTAATAGCGCTGCGTATACACGTTCAACATATTAGGAGTCAAGTATACACATGCACGTTAATGTTTTATTGTATATACACGGTCGTATATTAACATACCTACAACGTACCATACCTTTGCTTTCATAATTCTTATATTTTAATATCGAATTTCCCTGTGTATCACCGTTAGAATATTATTTCTGATTTAACATATTGTGTCCAATAGTCGTTATTGCCGATTTTATATTGATATGCGATCATCGATTTTCTTGCCTTCCTCTCTGTGTCTTTCAGTGCATTCTCTTTTCATTTAATAATGCTCGTCTTATGTATACATATAGTTACTGCTCATTTCCATTCCGTCTAGTCTTTAGAACTAACTGTAGTCCTTTTTTGGATTTTTTCTATTATTTTCGTATGCAGTCTTTTTTATGGATTTCCCCAATATCTTAGAGCGTGTACAATTTTTCTTCAAGAGCTTTTATCATTTCCCCTTATAAATTCAAAATCATTTTCTTTCATTTTCTTCTTCAAAAACAACAACAATAAGAATCACCAACTATTATTATTATTATTATTATTATTATTATTATTGTTATTGTAATTATTATTATCATTATTATTATTATCATTATTATTATCATTAGTGTTGTTGTTGTTGTTGTTGTTGTTGTTGTTGTTTTTGGTGGTGGTTCAAGCATTGTCGTCCTTTTTTCAATAAAACAGTTGAATGTCTGTGACAGGGTGCATTTTTTCACCAGGTCAAACTATTAATATCGAAGCGTAGCCATTTGATATATATATATATATATATATATATATATATTTATATATATATATATATATATATATATATATACATCTCCCAGGCCTTTCGAAAGAAACGAAAAGCAAGCTTGATTCTATCAGCAAAACATCTAATGCATTGCTTTTAAGTATATTTGATATCTGGCTAATCTTTCGGTATATTTGAACAAGGTGTCCGTCTAGAATTGTGTGGAAAAGAAAAGAAAATCAGTGACAACCCGATACGTAATAACTTTCTTTAGACTTTTTCTGAGCGAGTGTCCAGGTCGGAAATGTTTGGGATAGGGTTAGGATGAAGGTTTTTACTTTTCTTGTTTACACTAACTATAAAAGAATACAATATAAAAATGTACAAGAAACACACATTGAGATTTCATCTTAAGTGTAAGTTTATATATATTATTCCTTACTTGGAATTCATTTTTTTGAGATGAGCATTATAAGTTAATTTTTATTTTTATTTCGGACTATTCGTCTCATCTTTATATATATATATATATATATATATATATATATATATATATATATATATATATATAAAATTTTAAAAAAAATTAAGTGTAGGTTTGTTTTACACGAAGAATATATATATATATATATATATATATATATATATATATATATATATATATATATATATAAACAAACATTAATTGGAATATTCTAATCTGTTTCCGAGAAGAAACATAAAAACTTTTGACTTTATTTATTAAATATGTGCATTATGATTATGTTAAACATTTATTACCTAAAAATATTAATACTCATATATTAAACGCTTTTTAATAATTGTTATTATATCAGGTTTGAGTATGTGTTACATGGTGAAATCATAGAAATGTCGCGCTGGAAAATAGTGCATCATTCTATTTCGGGGTGTTTTACATGGGGGGTACTTCTTATCCAGGCCCGGAAGCCACTCAGGGATAAGGGTTATTGTGTGTACAATAATCAATGGGATATATCATAGTAATAGTTAGTATTGGAGATTTAATAAAGTGTCTCACTTAAAGGGACGATTAATTAGAAATTTGTTTATGTTGGACTTGGAGATATCCAAGTTGTAGACGGAAGAGTATTCCACAGGCGTGCACGTCGCAGAAAGAAGCTATGTTCATGGAATCAACGTTTTGATTTAGACACAGATAAAGAGTGAGGGAAATTACGGGCAGTGGTTTTAGTAAGACAGTTTTAAAAAAAAAAACGTTTTTTTTTCAGACCATCTACTAGTTGGCAAGTTGTATATAACTTTGAAAAGATATAGGACCTTATTATCATGTTAGAAAGTGACACACTGTTCAAGAAGCGATATCGGAGATACACTTCTGTAAAAGTAAACCCGCTACCGATCCAAGTTATGAAAACACGACCGTAGCCAGCACTCTCATAATGCGAAGTAGGACAGTCCAAGCTTGCGGGCAAAGCTCAATCAGGTTTCGGCCACAGTTTTGGTCACTGTTGTAGTGTAAGAACCTCATCCTACCGTCTCAGTTCTTCCAAGTCGGCTGGAAAGTTGACACCAATTGATGTGCTGGAGAGTGTGGTGATCCTTCAATGCAATCGGGTAGCAGCTGAGAGAACCTTGGTGTGGCAGCAGGACTCGGTGTCGATCTACTAATCAAAGAAGATCCAAGGTTTGCTTTAGAAAGAATGCTACGACTTTGTACCCTTCACTCACGGACTCTCTCCTCCTTCCTCCGGTAGACACTTTACTACTTATTTTAGCCATATTCCGAGAGAATAACTAATATTACCTCTCACAACACATAAGCCGGTCTGATCGCCGCACTTTGCTTAGTATTCACCAGGCTCCCACCAACGTTTGTAGAAAAGACCTCCCGCGTTCTGGACCAGTATCGCGGCGGTGATTGAGAATGTATATATGTAAACTCTACTATCTAATCAAGTTACATGAATGAATCTTTTTCAATAAATATTTTAAAATAATCTATAGTTGCGTTTTCTTTGGGTCCACCCTGTAATATATAAGGGCAGACATTTCAAAGATTTATTCTTAACAAATACATACTTAATTCATAACGTTAAAATGAGAAAATTACATTGTCAACCTTGAACCGTTTTGTTATATTTCACTTGCAAGCAGTGATGTGTTAAGTATTTTTTACACAGTGATGTGAATAATGTTAATTTTACACATTGACGTGTTTAATCTGTTTTTTACACAGTGATTGTAAATAATACAAAAATTCTCCACTTCATTGTTGTAAAATACACATTCAGATTTAGCTTGAAAATGACAAGCACACCTGTTTAAGTATAATTTAATCGAATTTAGACCTAATTTTAAGGATTCCACACATGCATATTTTTAGACAAATACTTAATGGCCAATGGTTTTATCTTCAAAGATGAGAAAGCATCAGTAATATTCATTGAAATGAACGGTTTCATACATTTACTTGTGTTAATCATGTAGAAGCTGATAAGGTACTCAGCATTATGCCGTGTCTGGTTGCCGTTTTAAAAGAATCATATGCCTCTCTATACTATTAATACTAATAGTAATAATACTTATATTACTACTGATCGTAAACAACGCATTGTCAAATTTTAACAAGCTCAGCACGAACACCCAATTCTATTTTTTTAACCAATCGGTAATTTAATAAATCAAGCCTCACAACGAATACTGCTACATTTTTCATAATAGTAAACGCATCTAGGTTTAAAATATGTCTTCAGATTATTGAAAAAATGCTATTGAATTTTTCTTATATATTATAATACAATATTAAAAAAAAACATTATTTCTGTCATGAATTTATAAAAGGTTTATTACTAAGACAAATGGTTTAGAGGTAGTAAGAGTTAATTGTATAGCCAAATAAATGTAACTACTTTATAAAGCCAGTTACAACATAACTGTTAGAAACATCAATGTCTACAATTGTGATTATAATACTAAAAATAAAACTACTACTTTCATTTAACAGAAATGCAGATATTACGTCGATTAACCAGTAATAATATCAATATACAATTTATAGTTGCAAGATTGTTTTTAGACTTGCACGACATTTTGAAAAATGTACTGCCAATAAAAATAAGTTGAATTTAAACTGAATATCAGCCCCGCGAAATGATGGCACTAGTCTTTTTCGAAATGAGAATATAAAAAATGTTTAAGCATTTAAACAAGATATGAAAGCGTATTAAAATATTTCATGTGAGTATAGACTATAACTTATATAAACACGCCAGCAGCGTGACCCAAAGTTTACCTAAGTTGAATGAACAACAACAAATCTTCCACACTTCCAACACATTTATCCTAATCGAAATCAGTGAAACGCCGATATTTTCAATCAAATCAATCGATTCTATGCTCTGCTTTCCTCGCTGCACTGAAAGACACCTTTAGATATTCCCCAGCGATTATTTAGTTCACAATGCAGTGTAGTCTACATTGCACTGTGGATAACCTATTGTTTATTCTATAAACTTTATTTATGTAATGAGTTGAATTATAGATCAAAATACACACATTAAATATCATGGTTTATTTGTGTTCTTTTCATAAACATACATTCAAAACGCGACACTATGTTATCAATGAAAATAATGTCGATTTATACCCTGCCTCCGTTATGCAATTGTGAGGTTAAGCTATGGAAGGGGGTTAACGTCTATCAAAATCGGAGTTTTCTTTCTTCAACTGGAATTTTTCGATGATTGAGTTTCGATACTTACCGGAGTTATCCCGATACACTACCTAAAACGAACATTCTCAAACACACAAAATAAATGTGTGTGGAATTTCAAAGAAATCGCCCGGGCTGTTTCGGATTTTATAGGAAATAATCTCTCGCACAGGCACATGCCTACAAATTGTCTCTTATACATAAACGGAAGTTTTGTCTACAATCGTAATATAGATATGTCTTTGTTAAGGTCAACATACTTTAAGTTTCCGTAGCGTTACATTAGTATTTATAAGGGGGTTAAACTATAACTTGTGACATACCTAATTTTTAAATGTTTAGTTACTCGTTAATTCCCAGTACTGTAACCTCGTGGTAATAAGTATCCTGTGCGCCGTGAGTAAGTTGCTGGGATTTATATTAAACTAGCGATGGGGGGGGGAGGTACGCGGCGTTGCCCGAGTGTTTGGAGGTGTGTGTGGTCGGCGGAGGTGGGGGTGTTAATGAAAACCTAAGAATAAGCGAAGTAAAAATGAAAACAGAAAAACGAACGCTAAAGATATTTCTGAAAAATAAAGCGGGAGATACCCGGGTGGTGGTGGGGGGGGTAATCAAAACATAAGAATAACGAAGTAAAAAAAAAAATCTAACGTAAGGCAAACGAACGATGTTAAATGTAAAAATCTGAAAAACATGCAGTGTTTACCGATGTATTGGAAATGGAAAAATGAGTTATAAATAAAAAAAATAAAACAGACAAAATAAAAACTCGCTCAATATATGTTACCATGACATAGGTTGACATATATTCGGTGGGTTTTTAACAGTATTTTGACTGTTTTTTTTTTAATTTATAACTCCTTTTTCCAAACTTACCATCTCCGAGAAAGATAGTCAGCCGCCATATTGAATTGTAACTAACTGATTTCTATATAATTTTGTTTTTCTATACTTCGCTATAACTCTTGGGTGTGCCCCCGTGTCTCTTTTAGGGCTAATAAAAACACTCCATTTTTTGGGACCATTTTACAATATTTGTCTAAATTTTTCTGTGTGTGTCTATCTATCAGTTTCGCATATTTTTATTTTTTGCAGTTTTTTAAATATGTTAAGGCCTTGGGGACTTTTGGGGCTAAATGGGAGGGAGTAGAAATAGTGGACTTTGTCATTTCTCTTTTTGCATGGTGAAGAACTCAAATTTACATATATTAAGACCTAAAATTTCAGCCTTTGTTCATTTTCACCAGAATTTGACGTTCTCTAGGACCTTTGGGGCTAAATGGTGGGGGCGCAACTGCTGAACTTAGTCATTTCGTCTATGCCTTGTTTACTGTGCACTCACATGGGGACCATGAATGCTTCACTTGTGTTTTATTTTTTTAGTTTAGGGTGCTTGTGCAGATTAGTGTTGTTTGGACCAACCCATCTCAGATGAAAGCATTATGCACTTACGTGTAATGTCGAAATAATTATAAATTTTAAAATAATTCAGTAGAAAAAAATTACAAGTAAAAAAAAAAACAATTTATCGGAATATCGAGTTTTAATGCATGTTTTTTTAATATATATGTGATGTATTTTCTCCTTCTTTTTAAGAGGTCATCAGAACGTGCAATTTTCCCATTGATTAACTTATTACTCAGCGTCATGGAATGTAATTATAGGACAAAGCATGGAAATCTATGAAACAGTTCTAAGTATGTTTCAAGGTTTTTATGGTAAACAGAATAGGGGACTAAATTAACGAAATAACATGCAAAAGTAAGGGCTGTTCGTCCATCTGATGGACAACTATATATCGACTCTCTCCTTCGGATTTGATTGTCGATATTTATTGCTACTGGAACACTCCATGCGTTAACACATACAGCCTCACTACAAGAAAAACGTCAAAATGCTACAAACATTTATCTCAGCCTATAATCCTTCTTTTTATACATGTTTTACTATTACGTTGTAAATGAAATGTAATTGTTCTGGCGTTAAATATAATATATATTTGTCCTTTTAATCCCACATCATCTGTTTCATTGTTATGTGTTTCATTCTTACGCTACTTTCATACTTAGTTACTTTAAATACTTTACAAGCAAAATGTATGTATTTTGCTAACTCCTCCCCTTTGACTAGAAGTATTTCTTCGAGACTCCGGAGATTACGGACTGCCATCTCTATTTGTGTTTCACATCCGAAACATTATTTTATTTTAACTCTAAAGTGTTTTCAGCATATTTTATTAAACCTATATATATATATATATATATATATATATATATATATATATATATATATATATATATGTGTGTGTGCGTGTATCTAGGTACTTATATATAATATATATATATATATATATATATATATATATATATATATATATATATGCACATAGGTTTAATAAAATATGTTGAAACAACTTTAGAGTCAAAATATATTGATATTTCGGAAATTAAATATATTATAAATATATATATATATATATATATATATATATATATAATATGTATGTGTATGTGCGAGTTCCTGTTGTTTTCTATGGGTGTGTACTTGTCGTCACATTTTCTATTATATGAATAGTTCGATTTTTACAGATGTCTTTGTCGAATTAAGATTTCTTCTATAAATGAAACTCGTTTGCTCAGTATTTCGTCGGTTCAGTTTGAGGACATGTTTAGACTGAAGATTCGCCCCGCTGTGATTCGTGCGTATTAAATGAAAGCAAGGAATTTTCAATAGATGTAAAAAAAAAGTCGTTTAGTACCAAACGATGTGTGTAAGATATTATGGATTAGATTGTTTACAAACTTACTTTGAAACTTCTGACAATAAAATATACAGGCTGTCCATGGCATTTACTTACTGGTTGCGTCAACCGTTTCCTTTAAACGTTTAGACGTTTGATTTGAACTCTTGAACGATTCACACGGGCAATTCCATTTGAAACACTAAACATGATATTTACAGTATTAAGTGATTATTGTCAGGCGTAGCTATATCTGTTGAAGTTTGTTTCTTTCTTTACTGATTATACTTTAAAAAGCTTAAATAATTTTAAATCATGTAGCAAATGAATAGTAGTATATTTGGCTGAGACAATTACAATGAATTGATATATATATATCAAAACTTACTTTTTAGTAAATCATTTTCTACTTGGAAGCATAGTAATTAAATCTAAACATGGTGGTTTCTGCGATTAAATGATTTATCGAATAAAATAATGGTGTGTAATGGAAATTATGTTTTAGCCCAAAATACATTTTATCAATGAGATATTTATGTTATTCTGTA
Source organism: Euprymna scolopes (assembly GCF_053919585.1). Classification (NCBI taxonomy): domain Eukaryota; kingdom Metazoa; phylum Mollusca; class Cephalopoda; order Sepiida; family Sepiolidae; genus Euprymna; species Euprymna scolopes. Next base: position 164,603,464 of record NC_136487.1, on the reverse strand, counting down.
TGACTTAAATATAAGAATCATTGTAATAACTGTAATTTCTACTATAATATATTATATACTATATAATAATGTACTTGATCTGGGTGTGTCTGTGTGTGGTAATGCATTTGTGTATATGTGTAATAAAGATATACATATATACACATACGTGTATATATATACACGCATGTGTGTATATTTCTATATATATATATTCGCATATATATGTATATATATAAATAAATGCATATATTCATTTGACGTATGTGTGTCTATGTTTGTTTATAATTTATTATCATGAAACAGCAATCACGTCATCTTATATCAACTATAAAAAAACTATACGTTAATACAATTTAATTATTCAATTTCACCGTTCAGACATACAGACGCATCTATTTCTTTTACTGCTGTCAGATATGCTGGCTTCAAGTTAGTACGTAAGTAAGAAGCTATGCATGTTATGGAAGGGTACTTTACTATGTAAATTCATGTATATAATAAATATTGATTTATAGTTTTAGAACTAATCATCACTGTAACCAAGTCCCAGCATATAACGAGAAGTTATATATGGAACAGTCTCCATTGAATATATATATATACACACATACATATATATATATATATATATATATATATATATGGAATCACTGTTTTCATATGCGTGCATACACATTAGAAAATGAAGTTCATTTTCGTAACTTCCTACGTTTTGTTCTGCTGCGTGTTACACAGGTGGCATAGCATCCTGGAAAAAAAGTTCGCACGTTTTAAATTTATTTTTCGTTATTTATAATAGATTATTCTAGCAAGTAGTTTAATTCCCCTGCCAAGTCGAGGCGAAAACAAAGATGTATTCTCATTAAATAAACATTCAAGCACTTAAGTATTTAATGTTGATTTTGTTTTCATATTTAACAGTTCATTTTATTGATATATGTCTGTCAATCCGTGTGCAGTGCGTTTGCTTCCTGTAAATTTGCCAAGATTATTTTAAGATGCAATTTTCAACGAGAAACTGAAGTTCAAATGATTGTAACATTTAGACTCGTCTACAATAAACTACATTGTAAAGACTATCGGTATAATTTTCGTATATATAATTCTATGTTCAGTTGAAAATGTTGGATAATGATATCGCTACTAAATTTATCTCAGTCCTAAGACAATTTAAACTCATATAAGCGCCAGACATCTTTAGTTAATACAAATACAAGAGGATTGATTTAATAGCTATTTCAATATAACGTTAACGTTTATCTTCACGAGAATACAACTACATGGCAATGATAGCCAGAAGAAATAAATATCAGTCTCTATATTATAATACGGATCATAAGACTAAATATAGTAACAAAGCCACATGTAAACGTATTTTTCGACCAAATTTGTTGATAATACGTGTTTACCATAATAAATTCGTTTGCATCCAAACTAATGGATAAGAACAATCGCAGATCACTAAAAAGTCAGCATAAACTTCTTTTGGCGAAATCTGACTTCAAAATGTGTCCCGGGACTTCGTCAGCATCTAACCACTTAACTGAGCGTCGCTGTTGTCGTAAAAAAAAACACACCTTTTATCGCAAGTTACAATCTGGTCGAGAAACGGGTCGTTCTTCTTGCGGGGAAAAAAGAATATCTTACACTCCACAACATTGTTTCTTTAGGTTTCCATTCAATTCTTCAGGCAACAATTTATCAAGCTTTTTTCTTTCCACTCTCTCTCTCAAGTGATCAGAAATCGTCGTGTATGTCCCGTCTAATTCCGAAGCAAGTGATCAAACAGTTTTGCATCGATTTGCTTCGGTTAAGGCTCTTAATTGATCGTTATCAAAATCCGATCGCAAACAACTACACTACAAGTTCACGACTCTTGTTGCCACCAAAAAATTTCTTAAACATCAATTGTTCTGTGCGTTCAGTATTAGTTCCAGGGTCAAACGCTTCGTTAATACCGTGAGCTGTTTTAACAGCGTTGCAGCCTTGCTTCAATTTGCTTTATTCAACTTTTATTCTGTTACAGAAAAAAGGGGTGTCCTTTTCTATGTAAATAAGAACATTAGATAAGTGAAAATGAGATTGGGATAAGCCAAGACTCGAACCTTGTAAGCAAGATTTAGAAATAGGATGCTATAAATCGGAATTTTAAAAAGGCCTATTGTTAAATTCTACTGTAAATAGTAAGATACTGTTTATATTGTAAATAGAATTGATTGTTCAATCTTTTACAACAAAAAAAACTGAATATTAAAAATATCAGGTAAAAAGAAAGAACAATACAAATTAAAAATACATTTTTAAAATAGGTTAGGTTAAAATAAAAGTTAGTTGAGAATTCTTTTTGTCATAAGTGCGTTCGGAAAAACGTGTGCTTAACCACGTAAATTGTCCACGTTGAGAAAAACACGTCATAGCAAATGAGAGATTCTCAATATAGGAGCTAGAGTAAGTCAGATCAGGCAATAGCTGAGTCAGAAGAGCTTGAGCATGTCTTCTAGTCAGTCAGAGAGAGAGTTGGAGTCAGAGTTCTTTGAAACGAAGGAAAGAACAGTAAACTATGTAGATCCCGACCAGTCCAATGCATAAAGAATCATTTTGTGTTTCTGTAAAACTGTCGTCGTGTCATCTTTACACACCAAAAAAGTAATGTGTCAACCACCTTATTATGAACGCTGTGTAACCCTTACAAGATGTTTATCTCCTCCTCTCTATATGTGTAACAAGAAATATAAGAACTGTGCACCTATCACCCTATCACCTCGCTATATTTGTAAAGAAGAAACATCACAGAACTGTATAAATGTCTTTTCTTTTCTCTTCTCTGTCCCCTCATCATTGTTATATATGTTCCCTGCCTCTCTTTACTATGCACCCTATGAAACAATTGAATGGGCTCAAAAAGACACATTTGTTTTAAAACGAGTGTAATTAAAACAATTAGATAAGCCGAAATAAGTTCTTAAACAAATACATAAAGTAAATAGTATTATTACGAAAATATATTTGAAAAACATCATTTGAAATTAAAATTAAATATTCCGCAAGAACTTTCCTTTCAACCTTATATGTTCCTATTTTTCTCTGGATGAAAAAACATTACACTGAATATAAACAGGAGTGTGCCAATTTTTGTTGAACGTATTTTACCAGACTTCATCGTATTAGTGATAGAATGTCATAAACTCTCTACCTGTTAAAACAAATTACAAATCCCAATTTGATAATGCGGGATGGATGTTGTTTTTTAATTTTTTTACTATCTATGTCTTGCAGAACAGGCCTTGCTACTCTTTCTGTAGAGTAACATTGTTTTAATCCTCATTGCTAGACTGACGGGAAATTGTTTGCTGATAATTTAAAAACACATCCACTAAAACCACCGCACAAACGTGTTTCTTTTTCTGTGTACCAACGACACCACCGAACTTCCATCAACATCTTTTTACAAAAAGGTGCATGTGTCATGCATATTCTGAAATGATGTATATTCGTATTAAAATTAATCATGTTTTTATTTAAATGTGTTTAACAAATTGTTTTGGAATGAAACACAAGCAAAATAGTTCATTTTTTTTTGTATATTATTAATAAACCCCAGGATTAAATCTTTACGTATACAGAATAATTATAGAAAAACTAAAAAATAACTTTCTCATCGTATATCATTCATAATTAATAACATAACTTTAATCTAATATTTTACTTGAAAATTACACATACCAATTAAACGGCAGTATATCGTATAATTATAAAATTACAATTACATGTTAAATATTATCAGGAATCATAGATTTCTGATTGAAAGTATATATTAACTTAAATGAGAAGGTCGTTTTTGTTTAATGATATCGCCCAGAACTGGATATATTTTTTATCAAAAACATCAGTAATCATTCAAATGTAATAAGCTGATAATATCTAGTAACTCTCTTTAATGAACGGCTACTTGTATCCGTAAATAATAATATGCGTAAGCTTTATCCTTTCGACTTATCTATTCACATGACTTTCAGGCTGAGTTACCCTGCGTAGTCAATTATAATCTTGTGGGGAGGAATGCACAGTACTCAAAGCCATTATATTGTTAGCTTATGTCGGGGCAACATCGGGTGGCTTTACTGATAGTTGATTTAGAAAATCGAATGATATTTCAAAAATAAAATGTTAGATAATGACCAAATTTATTGCTTTCTAACTTTTATCGATAGACGTATGCAAATAAAATGTTATTGTAAAACGAAATGCTACGTAAAATATTTAGAAACCATAAGGATGGAATACAGCCTTAGGAGTTGAGTGTTTAAATAGTAACCAATAAATTTGACGAGAAAACATGATTGCAATTCATGTGCTGGATCTTTGTCTGGTCGAGTTATGTGAGCACAAATGTATAATTACATATACCCAAGCCTAGTTAGGTGTTAGTTGGAGACAGATCTTGAGAGAAAGAGAGAGAGAGAGAGAGAGAGAGAGAGAGAGATAGAGAGAAAGAGAGAAGGCAAGACAGACGAAGAATGTTGGGGTGTTTGAACCAGAGCCAGTAATAACCCTGTACGATAGTGAAGCAGAGTTTTAGACAAGCGTTCAATTTTCAACAAGGAAACATAAATATATAAAAGCTTTTAGAAAATATAACCGGAAACGTCTGATCGTTTGTTTGTAAGGAATGTTCATTTGAGCTTTAGGCAGATTCATCAACCTAAACCCCAGATGAATGAAGGTAATCAACCCTCCAGAAGATATTCCGCCCATTTGTTGTTAATGTTTGGTGATAAAATGTTTTATGTCTAATTGAACAGTATATATGCGTAATGTATATGTGTAAGTATTTTTGAACACAAATGAGACGAAGAAATTTTATTATATACAGAAAATACATTATATAGCAACGCACTTTCTACATCGACTTACATATATAAAAACCTTATATCCAAACAATGAAATAAGATTAGCTTTTTAGTTTAATTATAATGGGCACTATTATAGAAATAAAACACGTTACATTTAATTGCGTCTTTGAATTTGTGTGAATATGATGCACGTTATCGGTCTGTTATGTGTCCGTTTAAAATATTTCTTTCAGTGCGGAACACGCAAGTTTATTAAACCCATTTATCTACCATTATTGGTTATTTATATTTATGGTTTGTCCGATTGTCATATTTTACGACTTTTTTTTTAATTTGGGAGTAAAACCTTATCAAGGTCAGAATGTAAGGGAGTGGATTAGTAATCGTTAATGGTGTCAATTGGATAGAATCTGATTATGTTAGCAACTCAAAAATAATTTGTTTACATTAGATTTGAGACAAAGCCGAACCAAGTTCCAAAATCGGACACTTCTGGGAAATACACTTTCATCATGGAAGCTGCGTCAATTTAGGTATAGAGAGTATGGAAAATCATATATACTGGGTGTACCTAGTCGAATGTTTATTGTGAAAGTTCAGCATCGGTAGACAACAGATTGGAGTTCAGTCGAGTACTTGTTATGAAAATATCGATAAACGTCCTCTATTGGAAAAGGTTGCAATAAAATGAAAAGGTCAACACCTACTTGGTTCGAAGCTGGTTTTGAACTCTATTAAAGCTGGATGAAGTGCGCTAGGCAGCCCCGTCTTAGATCTAGTAATAGTACTTTATTAAGGACATACTTGGATCTTATAAAAATAAAGGATCGCATCGGCAGTTATATTCCTACGGGAGCGGGACAGTAATCCAGCATGGTAAACTCCATAAATTTGTACAGACACGGAGCTTCCCAAGACAATAGCCATTCATTTCTATTGTCACGTGGTAATTTCAGAGCGATTATGATGAAAGGAGTGAATCTTGGTATTGAATGCATACAAATTAACTAATTTGCTTTGAAATTACTATTTAACAGTCAAAACCTCTTTCGGCATGAAAGCATCATTTCTCATGTTACATTTACATTTTGTTTAAAATATTTATAATAATTTTAATATTTTTATGTGAATACATCTAAAAATATTAGCATAAATATTATAGTTTATCAATTATAATCGGTATTTGATTATTTACCAAATAACTATAAAACACTGTTCATTTTTTGTCCATTATTATTTACAATAATTTATACCACTAAAAAAGTATAACATGTAATTAATAACAATTTACTCATCGTTGAAAAAACAAAACATTGCCTTACATTACATCTGATATGTTTCATAATTAAAAGAGGAAAATGTTATTATTACTATTTGTCTTGTTAATACTTATTTTACTATTACAATTCGTACTACTACTTCTACTACTTGCTATTAGACTCATTATATACAACAACATGTATTCTAGAATTGGAATATTTACAAATAAAAAATTAAAAAAAACTTTTTATTGTGTGTTCTTATAATTGACAACTAAATTATATTAATGACATAACGCGTCCCTGAACGTAGGAGAGTTTATCATGTATAGTGATATATAATGAATGAATTATATAATAAAGTTTAAGATCCAAGGAAACAGGAGTGGTGTCATGAAAACATCCAATATTTTGTTCCCCAGAATGTATTTTTCTATATATACATTATCATTGTCAATTAACATTTATCAGAATAGCTCTGATTTGGCCTCCAAGAAGGCTTTTTAATTGAAGGGTATTTCCAAAAGTTTTGTTTATGTTGTTTTCATAAAAAGGCATACAAAGACAGAAAAAGTACCATTAAAGCAAGCGATACCTTGCTCCAAAAAATATTTATCTTCGTTTGAGATACGCCATAGCAGTACTGACAAAGGTGCATCCAAAATGTCTGTTACTATATACGAACATTTATTCTGAGGAACGAAAATGTTACTATATACGAAAATTTATTCTGAGGAACGAAAATGTCTGTTACTATATACGAAAATTTATTCTGAGGAACGAAAATGTCTGTTACTATATACGAAAATTTATTCTGAGGAACGAAAATGTCTGTTACTATATACGAAAATTTATTCTGAGGAACGAAAATGTCTGTTACTATATACGAAAATTTATTCTGAGGAACGAAAATGGCTGTTACTATATACGAAAATTTATTCTGAGGAACAAAAATGTTTGTCGATAATTTCAAAACTATTATTATGTTACAATTATTTGGAAAATTTTTATAACAATAGTATAATCGAAAATGGTGTTCACTGAATAAAATAATCATGTTTCTGAAATATACTATATGGCATACATTTTTTTGTGATTAGCTGTTTCAGTCTCTATGTATCCGCGCGATCTTCAAAACGGAAATTATAGTGCGTTATATATTTCCCTGCTTTATATTTTTAATATTCTCGTAGTTTCGTAGATAGGGTCACTCGGCATTTTATTAGCTCTAATACGTTGGTAAATGCAATGATATTAGATAAATATTAGTTTTCTACAATATATTTAATGCGGCTCTGCTTTGGTTTAAAGAAGCGTTTTCTCAGTCGAAGATAGAACCCCATCGACACTTACATCACTATTGCCAGGCTCCTTCAGACTTGTACAGACTATATATACCTACGCATGGGTGTCTGTCCGTTAAATTCTTGCATCAGGAGGTGCGAAATCTAAGACCACACTTTTGTGAGTCGACATTGTTAAATACCAGTAGCAAGTGAAGTGTATGTACAGTACGACTGGAAGCAAATGGCAAGATTAGCGGAGATCACATAAAAATACTACAATTCCCAATTGGTTATACAGCTGGTACTAACCAGGCTTATTGTTGCTTATATTCGTTGACCTGACGTGAACCGGTGTGTTAATGCGATTTACTCGTACTAATCAATATTGAAAGCATCACTATTGAAGTTTTATTTTACATATGTTTTATATTATATATTTTTTATAGATACACAATCATTATTTAAGTCAATCTATCTATCTCTTCATATATATATATATATATATATATATATATATATATATATATATATATATATATATATTATCCCCTATTCATATCGTAAGTACATTCTATATGTAGGAGATAAGATTTCAGTAATCATTGAAAATGTCTACACCAATGACGTTTGCATTTGAGCGCATTCTGATTCATACTACTAAAAATGTGTGTTACAAATACAATTCAATGCAACTAACAAACCGTCATGCAGACAAGTTTAGTTGATAAACGTTTTAACACTAACAAGTCAAATATGAAATAACGATTCATCTATCAAAGATCAATCATGCTAGAATACTGGCGTATCTTTGCTTCCTATATACAACTTAGGAACCCAGGTTTGCCAAATTTTTTGGGTCACTTTTTAAGAATAAATTCTATCATCGAATCATACAACTTGAAAGATAAATGATGTAATGATTCAAATAAAATAATATTTAAAAAGGTTAATTTGAAGCCGGTATATTGCTTCTTAATCCAAACAGATTTGTAACATTTTTGTTGGCTAATCCCGCCATTTATAAAATTCTTACGTATTTGAAACTTACTGTACAAAAATGGTAATTATTGTAAATGAAAGATCATATAACTGGAGCGTTATTATTTATATATATAAACCAATGAAAACAATCATCGTACAAGTTTGTCGATCAAGCAAATACTATTTAAATCTTAATCATCAATCATTTAATATAGACGAACTTAAAATAGAAGAAATAATTCAAAACAAATAATTGATTAATTATCTAAAGGTTTCACTCTGCTCAATATTTACCCAGATAGGAATAAAATACAAAAAGACGAAATTGTCTACGTAGAACCTAAAAAAACAGCTATTTATAAGATATGTTTAGTAAATAGAAATTAAATGAAATATAGAAAATCAAAGCAGCAACCTGACCGTATCATCATCATATTGGGCTGGTTGCTCAGACCAAATTGACTTCTTCGTTCCACAGGTCTTCATGGACTTAATAATGTCTTCATATTGTAAGCCGGTGTCTTCTGGCAATAATGTTGTATACTTCTTGATTTGTTTCCATACTATTTGATTCCGTGTTAATGATCCCACAATACCACATAACTGAAGACCTCATCTTTTCTTCTGTATCATGTCTGCCTTAAACCTGTTCTTCTTCCCTTTATACTGAAGAGATCTTTAGCAACCGATTATACAGGTGGCTAATGGCTGTGTACGTTTTTTTTTATCCAATTTCAGTTTACAACCACCCATGGCATTTTAGTGTAAGTTCACCTACTATCAAACTTACTTTATTTTTTTTACTGAGAGTCCATGCTGATGAACCATAATGCAGCAGCCTCTCCACTTACTTTCGTCTTTTGATAGATGCGATATGGCTACCGAGGTATTCGAAGTCATCTATCAGTTTAGGTGGTGTGCTGCCTTTTATTTCAATTGATCATGTCTTATGGAGGGATATATATTTTGTTTTGTTACATCTGTATGTAGTTAGTTCATAACAGCCGACTTTTGCATTATATGTAACAACTGTTGTGCATTATCATTGTAATTAGCTAAAAAGGCAAGACAACTAGAGTTATCGACATCGGTAATCTACTTTGCTTGATATCATCTGCTTCTTGATTGAGTAAATGCTAAGCCATACTTCCCTTATTAATAAACAGATCGTTGCATTACGTAATCGAGACCGGTTACATTCTGTAGTACACTTGATTTAAATCAAAAGAAGTCTATGTGGCTCTTCGGATAACGCCATCCATCTAGCACTGTACTGTAATTCAAATCATGTCAGTAGTTGAATACTTGATGCTACGCCAGGGCTATCAAGGGTGTTTTTATTGTGATGTCATAAATTAACGATGTGCCTACCACGGCTTAAGAGAGTCACATCTACCCTCGAGAGAAGGATAGACTGCGCCAGTTTCTCAACATTGTATTTCATCTCGCGGTACATACAGCCCCTCGCCTTCCCAAATTGTCATCTGGTGTTAGCCAGGCTCAACGTTGCTTAACCTCGGTCATCTACCGATAACCAGTGTGTCAAGGTGATTGTGCTTTATATCTTCACACCATGGTTTTAATATTCTTATATATATATATATATATATATATATATATATATATATATATATATATATATATACCATAGTTCAAACGGGTTATTCTGTGATACAATATATCAACAAAATATGTTTAATCATTTTAAAAAAATTACAAAAACTACTGTTACCGGTAGTAGCCTTGATTCTTCTCCTTCAATAATTCTTCTAATAGTCAAAATCTTACTGATTGTTGGGTGCCTTTTTCTAAATTCAGTTTTGATTTCTTCTGTACGTATCTGCTATTATAGGATGTATTCTATTGAGCAATACCTCATCATATACTTTTGCAGATATTGGTATGAGATTCGTCTATAATTATTTTCTGACTAAGATTACATTTTTTTTAAAGGGCAGTATGAGACTTTCAGTCTAGGACTAAAGTTTACTATTGTACACCTCTTTTGTTACAATGATACAGGCGGAGTTCATTAAACTTGCCGGCTTTTCAGAATTCAAAGCAGTAACACGTACTAAGAAAATGTGAACGTTATATATTCGATTAAATCGATATAAGATATGTTTTAAATATAGAACGTTTTCATTCATAAAAAATAAAAGGCAACTAAAAAAGCAATTGTCATGCCATTTTTAATAAAAATTATCAATTGTCAATCAAATATAACATACACTTTAAAAATAAATAAGACTTACAAAATAAGAAAGGGAGTCATTTTGTACTTGCAATTATTATAGGAATTATGTTACCTGCTTAGAATTGATAGAGCTACGAATACATCTTTAGCTCATACGGCATATAGTATATAGAGCAATTAAACTATTGATCATTATAAATTGTAAATTGTTTCTTCTTTTAGATATCAACCATTTCAATTGGGATCACGTTAATTTAAAGTTTGAACAGACGTGCCCATTATGGTAGACACATTGTAACAAAACGGATATCAGCGCACTGGAAAATATTAGCAAGAGCCTGCAAAGAAAATATTTGCAGAGTAGCAGCCGAACAAAAGGCATATGATATTAGGAACTGTGAGCGAGAAGAAGAATGAAAAGGGGAGAAGAATACAGCATGTGCTCGAGGCAGACACATTTGGACGTCGATGAGAATAGACGTGTAAAGTCTAAAACGAGTATTGTTCGGCTGTGACCGGAGGAAGAAAAAAAAAAAGAACGAGGTAAAATACAAATGAGGAAGGCGGTGTTCTCTCTGGGTAACATAGCGCATATTGGCGCCTGTAAGAACATCAGCAGCAGTTATATGAAGCTGACTAGCGAAAATATTATCAGAAGCAGTCGTTTAGCATGTATGCAAATAGGCAAGTGTTCACGCTCTTGCTTCACGGAAAGAAAAAAAAAAGAAAAAGAGCAGCACGCGGTCGAGAAAAAGAGAAAACAATGCACGTCGAATAATACGGATGCGTGTTGTCGAGAGTAAGAAAGTGCTGGTTAAGGCCGGAGTCAGGAAGCGGCGGAAATAATTTTATAAAGCACTTGTTATTTGGCATAGCGTAGTAAAATACACTTGTGTGCGAAAAGATTTTGAAAGATACTGATATGCATTGGTTTAGAACCATGAATAAATGTATTTTATTTGCACTTTAAAAAATGCTTAGTGTGATTTTTTATTTCTTTCGTCTTTTTATTTATTTAGTATTTGCGACGCATAAAAGCCCGAGATACGGGGTTTTAGACACCTTTGTGCAATTGCCGAAAATGTTTCCTTCCAAACGGAATTTTGCACTGTCTGTATACAATCCCGGTAACATCTGTCGGCATAAGGGCAGGATTTGTGGCGAAATCGATAACGCGTCTGATTGCATATACGAAAATTCCAGATTGGAATCCTGGTAAGTTCGTAATTATTTTAACTATCACTTTATCAGACGTTTACTCGTTGTCCTTACCATTTGTTTGGGTATTTTTTCAGTGATTTTGTTTGTGCATATGGAGATGTTCCATATTCCGAGTTCACAAGATAATCGTTGATGATAGTACAATGTTGAGTGTACTTGATGTTGAGTGTACGGGATTTGGTGTTTGACTCGTTGTTGTGTGTACCTACGCGGCGCAGTCGCTAGTTTTCAATAAAATGCATTTAGTTAACTTGCAATTAAACTGATATTTATATGTCATTACATAAGAGAGTGCTAATTGGTTTAGATTTAATTAAACAGTCGATATCCCACAATGCTGATATAAACGCATTTTAGACATTGTCATAATACATAATATTTTACATACGTTTGAACTTACAGAACTTAATACGCGTCAAATTAAACTGATAAGTATTGTTTTGTTTTTTTCAAATATTATTATATTAATCGAAAGATCGACATATAGACAAATAGCGCGAGGGATTTGAAAACTAGTACAATAAATACTAATATATAAACCACATTTACAATAGAAAACTAGAACCGATATAAGTTTGGAAATTATTATAATATGTACAGCAAATAGATACCCAGGAAAAACAAGATGGCAGATTGATTCGACTTGCTCGCACATCACTCGCGAAAATAAAGCCAATTACAATTTTCTCAAAACAGACGCTAAAACTAAATTGTAATTCCTCATGCTATACTGACACAGCAAACGTAATTTCCCCTCGCACAATTGTTAGCGTCCAAATTTCCATTTTCATAATTTGCTTATAAAATTAGTTGTGCAAATAAGAAATAGTTTTATAGTTTTCAGTAATAGAGCAGCATATTTCGTAAACAAAATTAAGTAATTTTGAAATGCCTCTTCATATTTAGTTTTCATTTAGCGCTACTTTATTTAACAGTTATTTAGAGATACGACGAACAAAGATAATTTTACGCTAGGTTTTGTACTATCGAATTTAAGCCTAGAAATGAATTTGATTTATTAATGCATAATGAGAACGAGTATTATTTAAGCTTTTCCTGGGAAATAATGCAGTCGTTCGGATCTGTAAGTTCTTTAATATTTATGAATTGAAAATTATGGTAACTTAGACAGATTTCAACGAAAATCGTGTTTTATTATAACGAAATTCAAATACTATTTACTCTGTAGACAATAGTAGAATAGGTTGCCTTGGTATGCATAAACCATGAGGGGAAAAGAGATTCCAGTAAAGTACACATTTTTCTGGATATGTATTAAGATAAATGGTTGTATTATTATACTGGCACATATTTCGACACATCTGTTTGATTAGACTTTCCATAAGGTTTATGTGAGATCCTACTGACCAACGACTATCACTCAACCAATTTGGCTATTTTTACTTAACTAAATGTGTATCGCCTTATCAATCATATATTTATTCAGTTGAAGAGACTAGTGCCCATAATATAACGTTTTAATATTTCTGGTTGCATTGATTAAGGGATCAACATCCTGTTATCTTTGAACAATACACAATTCTCAATAGAGAGCTCGGCTTCATAACACCAGTTTGAATGAAGGTTGCTGTGAGATTCTGGCCAACCGTTAGGAATCCTCAACTCATACTTAATTGGATCGAGGTTAGTTGCTTAATTAATCTCAACCGAGAATTGCATAGCGTATGTCTTGATGCCCTGGTCAATGACTTCTTTATTCATCTTAAAATATTCAGTTATATTTATGGAAGGAAAATGCTTCAATTCTATAGAAAAAATTATTGTTTATCAGAGTGCTCCAACTAAATCTTTACGTACACTTGAACTTACTTTAATACTTGAGCCAGTTACATTTCAATTTAAAATATTATTTTCTAATTTGTATATATATATATATATATATATATATATATATATATATATATCATTTTAGACATATATTAGATTATTCTTCCAGCGATTCCTATATTATCGTTAAATATCTAAAAGCTTTGTGGAATCATTACGAAGTATTATTATGCCCGATTCCCAACAACTATCTTAATACGCAAACATGTTAGTATCGGTTATATCTTGAAGCCATTCTCTATATAGACTCTATTACATCTTCTTCTTTAACAGCAATTGATACTTTGCCTCTCAAACCGAATTGAACTGAATATATGGCCATGATTTTAATTTCCACACTGAACATTAAACAAACATGGACAATGATTCGGCACAGTCCAGAGGGAATATTGCCGTTAGCAACAATGTTACGTTGTACTTCAAAGTGGGCATATGATGTTTTATTCTCCCGCTAAGTCAATGACTGCGAGGCAAAGATTCATCACACACGAAGCTTAAAAATAGACGTTGAAATCGATGTAAATACGCGCCCAGACCGTTAACGCTAATCAATAGCGCATAATATAGATTTGCCATCGCTTTAAATTAAGCATTTTACGTTACATAACTGTAGTAACTACATGAAATGGTAGAATCTAAATCATACAAATAATAACGCAACTAACTTAATCGACATGATTGATCGCATAATACTGGTGTAAACAGTATGAAAATTAATATTTAGTTATTTCCTCAGTTTGTTTAATAATAAAATGGGGTTGAGCATATGGATTGCATTTGTATTTTACTGGATGAATATTTCTTGAAAACTTTCATTATAAGATGAAGTCTTTTCATTTGTATTGATGTCAATATAAAGAAAAAAAACTCTTTGTAACAAGATCATTTATGTGCGGATACTTTCCCGAATAAAGCGTGATTGTGCTTCTCCTTTTCGATCTCTGTAATCTCGACTGTCATTTCGAACGTGCTCTCTCGTTTTTATAGTATTTTCCCTTTCTTTACCGTGATGTCATTTTCTACGATGTTCGGTATTTGCATATAGCTGCTATACTCTGTTACACTCACTTTTATTGTGTGTACAAATTTTTAAAGTTATATACTCAGACTTTTCTTACACAAACTGTCCGGTCTATATTATCTTATACGTCATTTTAATAGGCTACGTTCCTATCACACAGTTTTAGTTGGTTTTCACCTCGTACAACATGTATATTAAATGAATACACACAATTGCACACTTGAAATATTTACTTTTTGAAGTTGCCATAACTTACCTCCCGCTATCTGACTCTATCTAATACTATCTTGCTTTCTCAAGAGATTAATTGTCAAGCGCTGTTAAGGTGGGCCGACTGAAATAAAAACACTACCATCACACTTTATAATTAAATAAATATTACGTATTTTCTTTTACAAATTATGTTTATCCTTTCAACGTTAGGTCCTGAATATGACCTTAAACTATATGCGGTGGTGACGCCCCAGCTTGCGGACTTTGGGGAGTGTGGAGACACCCTTTAATTGTCATTGCTCCCAGGTCCACTCTCACCCGGACTATGGGTTAAATAGAAACCGGCTTTAATAAAAACAAATATACACTATTAAAAAAGTGTTCTTCCAAATCACTGGACTCGATATTAAATAACCTGAAAAGGGTTGATATGCCATAAAACAATAACAACCAACCTTTCAACGTTTGCACCATATTAAAAAAAACTCATATGGTCCTGACTCTCAAATTATATAGCGGTTTAAATGTATTTCCTTAAAACTCTATTTTTACTTATCAGGTGAATCTTTTAAAAGAACGTTAGTTTCAAAATTCATCACTATATTTTATGTATGCGTGGAGTTGTTCAACTCAAACAGAGAAAACCATTGGCAAGTGTATATCTCGAAGAAATTTAATAAAATATAATAAAGCATTGCAAACAGAATTGACTATATGTATACACAGTATAACGTAAAATGTTGTATCTATAAATATTTTATAAACTAATATATATTTACTGGTTAAATGCGCTATGATACACAATAGACATTTAATTTTTTAATAGGTGTCACAACTTATCAAGGTCCGGAGGCGACTCGGTGATACACGTTATTGAGTACACAGTAGTGAATGGTATAATTTGGTAAACTGGATTATTTAAGGAGACAGTGCATTAAGAATTTGTTTAGGTTAGACTTGAAGAACACCAAATTGTAGTCAGCTGGAAAACAGGCAAATGGAAGAGAGTTCCACAGTCGTGCAGTTCTAAGAAGAAGCTTTGTTCACGGAATCTACGTTTCGGTTTAGGCAAAGATAAAGAGTGGATAAAATTATTGACAATGGTTTTAGCTAGATGGGTGGTTATCGTGAAAGACTGGCGGGTGTTTTTTGAAAAGGTTTGGTGAGATGGGGGGGGGGGCAAAGATTGATGCTCCGACGATCATTTTCCGTGAAAATAACGATAAAACAGAGACAGGCTCACAGCATCTCTTCTGTGGGAAAGAGATTGCAGGGAAGTGAAAAGAGAATCCCTACTAAGCTACGAAATCTATTTTGAACTCTGTAATGACAGGATAAGCTGATTCTAGAAGCTTCTGCTCAGATACAGCAACAGTATTCCATCATTATATAGACCGAGAATTGCGTTAGCAGTAAGATATCTACTGGAGCGGTAGAAGGTTCCTACCATTTTCTAGCTATCTTGGTAACAGATTTGATGTGCGTGTTTCATTTCAGATCAGGAGTATAGGTACAGGCCCAGAGTCTTGTCGACACATGGAGCCTCCCCAAGAGGAGAGCAATTTATTTGATTTCAGGTGAGGATAAGAGCGTTGATAATGTAAATATAGAAGTTTGGGTTTTAAAAGTCACCAGCCACCTCTTTACCTATGTTCTACGAGCTCAAGTTCAAAGGAGAGAAAATAAGAGAGAACTTAGTCATTTGTCGGCTTCAATGTGTTGCCGTAGGTCGTAGTATCGTCAGCATAAATGTATACGAAAGATCTAAGTATGTTTTTTGAAAGGTCATTGATGTAGATCAAGGAGAGAGTTGGGCGAAGGATGGACCCGTGCGGAACTCCAGCATTAATGCTCGGAGCTTCTGATTTCTACTCATCAACCACTACTTTCATGAACCTATCAGAGAGAAATGATTTAATAATTGAGAGTAGATTTCCAGCTATACCGTAGCTTGAAATCTCAAGAAGTATGCCTTCATGGCATACTCAATGAAAGGCTTTTGATATGTCAAGAGAAATTTCCCTAGAAAGGAAGCTTTTGTCGAGAGATTTGCTGATCCTATGAGATATAACCGTTAGCACATCTGGTGGAGATCAAGCAGAAGGGAAACCATATTGCATGTCACTGAAAAGAATATTTCTGCTGAGATGGTTGACTACTTCTTTATTTAACACAGATTCCAGCAACTACTCATGACGCACAGGAAACTTATTGGTCTGTACTGAGAGGGAGATAACCGATAACCTTAATTCTTAAATACAAGGAATACTGATGATTTTTTCCAGAATGTTAGCAGAAAATTCTCCTGGAGACAAAGCCGAAACAGCTCTGTAATTATGAGAACTTATTTTGGTTGAAGCTTTTTCAACACTATAATTGGAATGCTGTTAAGTCCAGTTGCTTTACTAGAATCAAGGTTTTGATAAGCTTGACACCATCATGCACATATATTTTTTAGGTCGGATACCGTATTTTCAATTGCATGAGGAAATGCGGGGGGTCGACACCTTGGGCGCATATGGTAGAATTACCGGCTTAGTTCTTTGCAATTCTGACGAGATTACTTCAGGCAATTGCTGATGGATGAGAAAGAACACACACTTCTGTCCAGGACCCTGTTTACTATCTGCCAAAATGGTGGGGAACCAACCGTTGCCCAGCTACTTTTGATTTAACGGACTGAGGATACGACTCTCTTGCATTTTTGTTACTCTTTTACAGCGGTTGCTAGCAGTCATGAAGCGGCTTTATTCTCAGAACATCTATTACGTTGGAAGCATTGGAAATCGTGATTTCTATCCTCTATGGCAGCATCACATACTGGAGAGAACCACGGTTGGCGGTTAGGTTTTTACTGATTTTTTTTCGAGGAGATCAACTGTCTATACCATACAATTAAACGTTCCATCGTTTTAAAACATGGAGTACAAAGGTAAATCAGATATAAATGTACGGAAGCTATCCCAGTTAGTTATAGAGTATCGATATACTGCACGAGGGATAGATACGTCTGGGGACTTATTACCTTTCATTTTTATGTTAATCGATACAGCCGAGTAGAGGGAGAATCCAGGTGGAGACAGAACGGAAGATGACCGTAGCTCAGGACAAGTTGTGCGGAAAAGCTCTAGAAGACTTGCATACTGACCGCCAGTGTAAGGCACAGAGTCATGAGCAATGTAGAAATGCTAGCAGACCTATGCTCATAAGCTGCCTTGTTTTAGTTAGTCAACCAAGCATTTGCAAAATCAGTGGGGCAGGCATGAATAAGAAATCCATTGAAAAACAATTGCCCTGATTTACAAAATAAATACTGTCCCTGACAATTTAATTGTAATATTCGTTCAATAATACACTTAAACATCACCATTTTAATAATAAATACTTAATTGATTCTCTAGCGCACCGTGACTATTTTATAATACTAAAAATATTTGGAAATAATGAAACAAAAAGTATTCATCTTTTTTTTCTGTCAAAATAGTAAAATAATGTGATATGGTTTATTTGATCAGTGCTTGCCGTAGATTTATAGTTCGTTATTCTCCTGAATCACAAAATCTTGTAAGAAGTGTATAAATATTTGTGTAAAAAATAACTTTTTTTCATATTCTGGGGGGGGGGCAGATACATCTGTTTGCCAGATTGTGATCTTTTTAATAGCAGTTTACCGTTTGAACATCACCTGATATTTATATGGGGTCGATTTATTAGAATGTTTTCTTAGAAAGGTAGCACCTCATAAAAATCTTTAAAAAAAGGAAATAATTTGAATTTTCGGTAATCTAATCAATAATAATCTGCTATAAATCTCCACAAAAACGAAAAGATAAAACATAAAACAGTTCGGTGCTTTGTACCTTTAATCGCAGAGTTGTAATTTATTTAATATATCATTTGCGGTCCAATATATAAGACTCGTCACTATACGTATTATTATTTCTACTCAGTAGTTTTCCCACAGGAAATCATAAAATTATTCTTTTTGTAAACAACTTCTGGTGTTCCGTTGAGTCCAGTTGAGAAAACGTCTCTCTAGATTCTCAGTACTCTTAACTTCATTGAATATCATATGCAAACTAATTTGGTTAGTCGCAACAAATAATTTCCTATTGATTTTTCATTGGAAATGGCTATAAGCCTTCATTTGAATTTGTGTTGCAATATGCCTCTATGATTCCAGTTCTTTTCACGCTGATTCAGTAGAAGTCTTTTTAATGCTTTATTTCCTCGGTCATTTGATCGGTTCATGTAAGCTAATGTTAAATTTGTCAAAATTCACATTGAGTAAATGATAGCGCACACCTTAAAAAAATAGTTCCCAAAGGTAAATGAAAAAATTGTGTCATAACGTTTAGGGTGATATGAGAAACCCGTATACAAAATAAGAGATACTATCAGTACTGACGCCATGTCTTCGACTCCAGAAAAAAAAAATTGTCAGATAAGTTTATCGGCTAGAGACATTCGAATAAGTTGCGGCGAATATTAGTGAATCAAATGTATCAGAATATAACTTCGAATATCTGCCCGTTGCCGTCACTCATTACAATAAGTTAGAAACTTTAAAGTTAGAAAGAACCACTTTAAAATATGTATAACTATGTACTCTAACATTATTCGACATCCTGAGTATTGTTTTGCAAATAAAACTAGATGTAAAATCCCTGACAAAATGTCCTTCTTCATTGAAAGTTTTGTATTTGAAACAAATGGTAACTCTCAGAAAAGTAGCGGGCACTGTGAAATAACCAGTAAGTATAAATTAACACGCGTGTATTGAGATGTGTGTGTTTTTTTCATAATCTATTGAATGTGTAACATTTGTTCGATTCACAATTTTAACAAATTGCGCGAGTTTAGTCTAAGTCTAATTAATCCGTCAAACAAGTATGACAATCTGAGCATCTTGTTAATCACTGCTACCAGGAGCCGAGATCAACGTAATCGCATAATAAATTGCCTGAGTAAAATGTTTTATCGATATCGCCTGAATCAATTTTAAAATCTTCATAAATAAAGTTAACGACAGTGTTTAAAGGATCGTAAGGATAAGAAATATATGCTATAAACCATATAAAATGCGAGTTTAAATATGGTACCGAAAAGCCTCTCTAAATCTTTGTAATCGACAGTAAATTTATTGAGTTGGTTTGTAATTATTGAAGGGCGTATCAGAAACGTAAGAAGATGGGAAACTATTAACCAGTTTGTTATCCGATAACGGACGATCACTTATCGAATTACCAGACATCTTACTCAAAAAGAGTAAAACCAAAATGCGAAATAATAAACAAATAACAGATCCCCTTCCCGTTTTATCGAATTATAAATTCTATAGATTAGATTTCGGAAGGTGATATGTGCAATTGCATCTTGCAAGATTAGCTGAAAATTTGTTATATGCTTATACACATACGCCGTCAGATTTATATTTATTACATTAGAGCTGGTCTTTCTTTTTTGCTGAATTATTTTGACTAAAACTCTAGAGTGACATATCGCTGTTTTATAAAACTGTCAAGATATAATAGTTGTTTTATAATGATAACATAACTGTCATGAAAACAAAATGGAATGCACTGGACGTTTACGTATTAGAATGTGCATTGAATAGAAATACTAACGGATTTTTCTCAGATACGTACATCAAGTCTGCACATATTACGATTAAACGTAACGAGATAATAGGCCCACCTAGAGACCGAGCGAATATTTTATATAGATCAAGGCATAATTATTAATATTACCGCGTTTCTCATCTATAAATAAACATGCCTAAAATTTAAATATATAGTTCGTAAAATGTTTCTTGTGCTCAACATAGACTATTTGTAGATTTTAAAATATAGTAGTATTATAAATTACTAAATATGTTTTTTTTTATATTTAAAGTTGATTTTCAATTAAAAGCAAATGGGTTGTTGGTGATTTATTAAAGAACTGTGTTCTAATTTTGTTTACGAATTCCTTAGTTCCTCGCAGACAACTCTTAATATAAAACCTTTTTTTATAATGAACTAGTGCTCGAAATCTACAAAACGGTAACTCATTATACAAGCGAGAACACATAGTGAGAGGATGATGTGTATACATCTGTGTTTCAACTAACTTATTGACGGCTAAGAAAAAGAGAGGTGTGTATTAGTGAACATAGAATTTTGTAAAAACGATTCGTCTCAGTAAGATTGAGGTTTCAACGTAGGTTAATTTTCTATTAATTGCTTTTTTTTAATCGTCGCTTTCCTATTTTTTCCGAGTCAGGAAGGCCAAATGTAAATTCAGGAAGGACCAATATCAAAAATAAAATAATACTATGAAAGCGAAATTAATCGGACATTAAAGGAGCGGCTTGACTGTGAAAGTTTTTTAAAATCATATTTTCATCCCAAACAAGGCACATTGCCACTTTGTTGTAGGGGGCTACTATCAGGGGCATAAGTATCAGAAGTACTGTGCAGGGAGTTGGGTCGCAAGATGTCGGTTCACGTTGCATTTTAACTTCTGCATGTCAGTACAGTTGGGGAAGCAGGGACCAAGAAGGGAATTCCAAAGTCTAGCTGTTCTGGGGAAGAAACTACTGAAGTAGAATTTATGCATTTTACCACCGCAACACATCTTCTTGGTAGGATAACTTTTGCATCATATTTAATAAATAGGTTATTTATAGCTATTTCTGTACTCAATACAATTAAACAAATATTTAGCTTATGGGAATATATACTTAGTATCAAGCGTTTAGATTGAAGCTAATTGTTATGGCGAGGCTCCTATCAAATACGAAGTCTCTTATTTTTTCGTTTTGGCATTCTTAGAACGTGAATGTAGATAGCAGTGGTACTAATTCAAACCCGACCTTTTATGCATCACAATGCAGTTTTATAGATAGTATTTACCCTTCCGATCCCATGTTTGCTTTCAATTAACGATAACTGTGCATAGATGTCCGGAGTTCGCTCGTCAGAGAGGCTCCTTCTATGAATACAATCTCATATTTTTTTCTCATGAGAATTTAAAATGATAACAAGACGGTCGCATATCATTAAATCAAGCAACAGTTTTGTATCAGAATTTATTCTTCTAGGTTATAATCATTTTTCACAAGTAATCTTTTCCAGGAATTCATTTATAAATCTCTGCTTCTGACGCACATCCTTGGCAGTGGTTGCTGTCTTAGAGTCTCAAACAGTTAATATCTGCAACATATTGTTAAATCAGTACATTCTTTTAAACTATTTCACACAGCATGGTTTAAATTATCAGTGAAATAGAAATATTTACCTCATTAACGCAAGTGCTTTCTATAGTACTGGTTTTACTTATGTAAACAAATATGAACGCATATGAAAAAATCGATAAAATTTACTTTAATCTAAGTAACACGATTTTTTATACAAAATAAAATAAAATATCCTCGTCGTAATAATTATTAAATTGGTAAAATAATCACGCAACATTTTTTTCGCTTTATTATTTTTCGCGTTTGTAAACAAATAAAGGTTTAAAAATATTACTTAGCTCATCTATAATTAAAATATTTTTGAGTTAACATATGTTAAATATAGATACATGTATTTTTATTAATTACATTTACAAAACATATGAAAGAGTGTTTTGGTAAATTGCTTTATTAAAGATGTAAGCCGAATCTCTCTATAGAGTTAATAAGAGGAAGCAAAACACAAAATTCGCACCTCAGTATTTTGGTTTACGCAACGTATTATTTCTCTATTACATCAAGAAAGAAAGACGAGGAATACTATTTGTATATGTTACTAGAATGCATCTCAATATTACCCGGTCCTAATCGATGCCTAAATATCATATATTGATGAATGCAGTTTTAATATTTCTCTATTGATTATTATATTGCACCCAATTCCTAGAATAGATTTCAAAAAGGTAAATTATGATTTGGTTGAAAGAATGCAGTGAGAAATAGTTAACTTTCCATCCCTATCTTTTTACAAACATAGGACCTAAGGCAGGGAACTCTATATTTATTAACGCAATTAAAAGTATTATTGTATATTTGCTCAGGCGTAGTTGACGACTTTAAGGGAACTTACGCGACAAAATATTATTCTTTACATGTTTGTATCCAATAGCAGCTATTTTTATCGAATAAAACTCAAAATCGAATATATATATATATATATATATATATATAAACATAGTCTTCGAAGTTTTTAACCTTTAAAACTATACAAAGAAAAAAATTACCATTCGTTAGAAAACCATGTTGTCAGTAAATCATTCAATCATCTGCAATCACTGCAAAAGAAAATCACTATTGTACCAGCAATAATTTATTTTTTAAGGGATCCTCAGTTGTTTACATGAAACACTGTTTCGAGGATGTAAAAACAAAACAGTATATTACATTATTGCTCCCCAGCAGTGTTGATCAAACACCACCTGCTTTAATGTTAGGATAAAAACATGTTGCAAATATTAGATCTAGTGTCCTATTCTTAATTACTTTATCTAAGCTACTCATATCATAAAAATGAATTTCTTACCTGTGAGAGTAATCTGTTTCCAAACTCAAAATGGATATATGTTTTAATTGACTAATCTTGTATTTATGAGATTAGCCTTAATCTATATGACTACTTATCACCCCCGCTGTTGTTAGTATTGTGTATATTTACACTCTAATTTATTGAAAATTAAATATATATAAAGGTTAAAAATATTTATACATATAAACATTTTTTTTTTTAATTTTATAAATACATTTTATGCATTACTAATAAAATTTCGATTTCCTTTACTTATATATTCTGGTTGATTTTAAACGATTCAATAGTACCAGGATAACAAAAATGCTTTATTTAATTGTTTAAATATTTTAGTTTTATCCCCACCTTGTTTATCATCCTTATTACTAAGCTTGAAACTGGTGGTATAATATCTTTTAATTTTAAAGTAACGCGAGCAATTCTCCAAAACTCTGACATAATGGTTCCATAAAACATAAAAAAAACAGGGCAGATACTATCTTTATGCGGCATACGCACTATTTGGAAGGGGAAAAAGTTTATTTTATTAAATATTTTATAAAGAAAACTCCATCCTCAATTTTTATATTTAAATCCAGAAATGTAGTCTGTTGTCCTCTGTGTTCACAATTCAATTCTAACTCCTTTAGATATATACGATGTTTATTATTTTTCGAATTCATCGTTATCGTATATACATATAAGGTCATTTATAACTCTCCTACACCACCGAAATTTATATGTTTTAGATATATCGTGTGTTATTTGTGATAATATATATATATATATATATATATATATATATATATATATATATATTATCGAGTCTATGTAAATACAGATTTGACCAAGGTGGTGCAGGATCAAATCCCATTGGGATACCTATTGTTTGGAGTAATAATTTACTTCTTATTTGAAAATAACATTATTTAATGAATGACTTATAAGTATTTTTAATATACCTTTAGAAACACTAGCTTTACTATTTTTTATTATTACACCATAAAGATTTAGAGTTTGAAAAGTCTATATATTTACTTTGCCACTTTCAAAGCAAAATCCACAGTAGTATTTAATCTTTTATAATTTTTTTCGTGCAGAATTTTAGTATATAGTGTACTAAAATCATAGGCAGCTATAGACTTTACTTTTCTTCTGGACTTTATTTTATCTATTTCTTTATTTAACTGGTTGTGAATTATTTACTGCCCAAAATATTACTATAGACTGTTCTTTCCTGGTAGAAATTATTTATTTGATTTATAAGTAATTTAAATATTTTAGATATAGTTTTATTTAAAGGTTCAGTAATGCACGTCTTTAGACCTACACTAAACCTAGCGCTAACTGGGTTTCTTGGGCATTTTAGATATTCAATACATACATGGAAGTTTTTTTTTTGTTTTTTTTCGTCTAACTTTAATCCTACTTTTTCACTGATAATACTGTTATTCAGAATAATGCTATCTAAATAAATATTACTTACTTTATATTTATCTGACACGTTACACATAGTTCCTACTTCAATCAATATACGTTGAATATAATATTTGTTCTTTTTACATATAAAAGCTATATTGTTTGCCGCTTTATCAATAGGAAGTATTACAAACTTATCTTTAATTATTTTAAGTGCCTCCAGTATTTCTGAATTTTGCAGAAGAGGATTAGTTTTTCTATTGTGCTTAATTTTTTTATATGTTTAACCTGATTAAATGTTTTACGCATTAAAGTATATTATGTTCCATGCATCAAACGTAGACTGTGCACATTTATATTTATTTACCATAGATATAATAACACTTTCTAGTGTTTTAGTTACTTCTTTAACGCATTTAGTGTAATTTGGTCTTTGAATCTCTCTATAATTCGGACATTTACTAAGTAGTTTTCTTTATTTAGAATTATTTACTATCTTTAAATCTCCTGTAATTATATGGTGTATCTCACTATTACAGAGAGGAGAGGAATTACATTCACATTCTGGAATATTTATAATATTATCATTTATATGTTCTACCGCTTTTTTATAATTGAAAACCTTATTACGTATTGTTGGCCCTAGTTTATATGTAACTATTGATTTTTGATCTTTTCTCTGCAACTCATTAGGTGGTAATTGTATGGTTGTTTTTTCATAATTTAATATTGCGGTAGATTCATATCTTCCAAACTTTTATATTCATAAAAAACTACACAAACTATTCTAGGTGTATTTTGATACCTGCCACAGATGGCTTATATATATATATATATATATATATATATATATATATATATATATATATATATATATATATATATGTATATATATATATATATATATATATATATATATATATATATATATATATATGTATATAAAGCAAGAGATAGAGAGATGGAAGGATAACCGATGAATAGATAGATTTATTTTAAGTTTGGAGACCGAAATCGTAAAAACCACTAAACAATGAAGTAGAAACAATGAATATCTACCCAGTAATGTATTGTACACTATATTATGGACACGAATAAAAATTTATATAAACTCAATTGGAATGTCAAATTCGGTCATCCAACGAGGAGTAAATTATGTTTATAAAAATAATTTTTATTCAATCATAAAGTGATACCAATTACCTTAAATGTACTAAATAGTTTCACTTCAAAGTTTTCATTTCCATTAGCAGATAATCGAGGGTCAGCATAATACGTTAATAGTTAGGAATGTTTAATTTAATAGGGTTCATCAAAAAAGTATGTAAATATGCGCAGTCATGTATATCTTTATAAAATATATATAAACATTAATTAATGCTACAGAGATGTAGCACCCGTTAAAATCGGCTTAATTTTGCGAGAATATACTTATACAATTGCGAAATTAAACAAAGGGTTTGTGTGGTTACTGACACGGAATAAACCGTCGTACAAAATATTATATTACATACTTTCGACAAAATGACAAATAACCTGTATATAGTACAGTGAAGCTCAAGCTTTGGTAGGGCAAAAATATCCGAGTACAGAAACTTGTTACCTGTACTTCTTTTTAATCTAATATTCAGGATATTTCTGATGGAATAAGTTATCTCCCTTTCTTTGGAAGCTTGTTACAGTGGTATTGCAATGAGTATATTAGGGCTGCAGTAACACTCAAACAATTAATTGCCTTGGCCTTCGGGACAAGATCAAAGAAAAGGTCGACCATCGATTCCTGTGAGCTGTGCTAGAGGCCGCCGGATTTAATCCGGACTTCCGCAAGTGGATCTTTGTCCTGTATGATAGGCCGACGGTAGCGATGCAGATCAACGGTAAGCTGTCGGAGTCATTCGCTGTCTCTCGGTCGGTGCGTCAGGGTTGTCCACTGTCGCCTCTGTTGTACGTCTTGGCGTTGGAAGCCCTCCTTCGCAATTAAGGGAGGAGGTGGCTACACCAGTCCTGCGCGGAATAGCTCTCCCTGGAGGCATAGTAACAAGGGTTTCCGCGTTCGCTGATGACGTCACCGTGTTCGTGTCTTGCCACATTGACGTTCAAGCGGTGGGTGAGGCGCTCGCTCGATACGAAGAAGTCACAGGGGCCATCTTCAACCGCAGCAAGTCTGTCGGCCTGCAGTTGGGGGCCTGGACCGGGGTAAACTTGCTTCCAGGTATTTTCAGCTAGACCGATGGACCGGTCCGTATTCTCGGTGTCTGGTTTGAACCGGGACTTCAGCTGGAAAAGAATTGGTCGGAAGTATATGACAAGGTCAAATCGTCGGTGAAGACTTGGATTGGAAGGAAATTGTCCTTGAAGGGTCGTGCGGAGGGCGTGTGCTACATACGTCTTTCCGCTCATCCTTTACCGATTGTCTGTACTTCCTCTCCCTGCAGAACGACTAACCCGCTTGCAAGGGCGCCTCGATTCACTATTGTGGAACGATGGTAAGCATTATGTCTGCAGAGAGGTCTGTGTCCAGAGTCCGAGCGAGGGAGGCCTGGGTCAGCCTAGTCTCTTGTGTAATAGAAATGCTCAGAGATTGGCTTTCCTGGGTCGTTCACTGGAAGAAGACGCTCCTTGGGTCCCTGTGGTTTCCTAATCTCAAATCCAACCCCTCGGTAGTATGTCGTCGTAGACCGAGGGGGCAGTCTAAGTTCTTCTCCGAATGCCGGACCGCTCTTAGAGCTTTGCCGAGGACCAGTGTCCTCGATCAGCCAAGAAAGAAACTTTACCGGGAGCTAGTGGAGAGGGCCGCGAAGGATCCACTTTGTAGGCGGATGGGATAGTCGATGGAGGTTGTCCGTTCTCATTGGAGTTGGGCGCCGGGACGAGAGTTTCTGAACAACTCGGAATTTTCCCTCACCTGGCGACTGGTCCGAAACGCGCTGCCCCTTCTCGACGAACTCTGCCGGTATAAAGAACATACAAGGGGCTTCTGTCTGTGACGAACGCGAGCCCGAAACGATCGGGCACGCGTATTTTAGTTGCAGTCGGATCCAGCCTTTATTGGAGTACGTCGGGGGGGGGGGTAACGGCTCGCATCGATGCCGAATGTCCGCTCGATATCGACGAAGGTTATTTTGTGTACAACATGGAGCCGCCGTTCCCCAGGGAGGAAAGAATGGTTTTCCTGGCAATCCTGGCAGTAGCGCGCATGGTGATTTGGATCACGCGCCTCAAGTTGGTCCGCGAAGGGACATCTGTTCCGGATCGGGATCTGATCGTTTACTTTAAACATTTGCTTAAAGTAAAGATCAGATGCGATTGGAGGAGGTCGCCTAGAGTGGAATTTGACTAGAGGTGGGTGCACAGCACTAGTTTGTGCATCCGTCGAGGAGCCAAGTTTCAATACGTGTTCCCTCCTTAAGCATGGCACGGGCGGTGCTGGGGCCTTCGGAACCCATCCCGCTTAGGTTCTAGCTAAGAAAAACTGAAGAAGACACTTGACTGGTGGTATAAATGAGATCCTGTTCCTGATTTTATTTTTTGGTACTAGAGAACCTCTGAGTCTGCCTATCCTCTTTGTGCCACATCCTTGCTTTTTCAACATCCCCGGTCACTCCCCTACTCAGAGGTCACCTTCCAACCCCCTCCACCCGTTGCTTTGATTTCTCCAACTTCCATTTAGGTATTTTTCCCAATCCCCATTAGGGATCGCCTTGCTTGTTTTCGATTCCCCGGAAAACACTGGGGGGTCTAGTCACCTAGATTAGTACAGGGGAGGGGTATCACTAACAACCAGTAGGATTTATCTTTTGTTTTTGATGTGAACACTTTCGATTAGTTTTCCCCACTCTACGAACAATCTTTTTCTTCTTCAAAACCTTTTAGTTTCTAATAAAATTGAATTTTATTTTTTCACACATGCACATACACACACAACATTAAATAATATAAAAAATGAATACACAAACACGCAGGCAACTGTTTATAAATTGTAAATATGTTTTTGATTCTTAAACGCTGGGGATTTATTAGTTAGATTAAGATCCATAGAGTGAATGATGTATTTTGGTAAATGTTGTCAGTCAAGAGTAAGACTCCAAAGTCTACATTTATTACTTTTAATCACTTTAGTCACAAAAACCCTGAACCCTTCCCCTCCCCGAGTTCTTGTAGGGCCTTGTGCCTAATTTTGTTGTTTGAAAATCTTTTGTTTTCTTTTACTTAATTGTATTTTCAAAATTTTTAAAAGCAATAAAATATATAGACAAGATCAAAGTGTAGTATCTTTTCTTCAGATGCTGCACTACAATTTCTTGTTCTCTGTCAGTGTAGGGTACATCTTTCACGACTGAGACAATTTTTATTTTTGTTCCTTTTCTCCACGTTAAAAAAACGACCCTGGTGTCTAACTCTGTCCCGTGGGGAGACATTGTAAATAGGAACACTCAAACAATTAACTTTTTTGATACATAATTATTTTTCTTATTCCAGAGGAATAATCGTGCATAGAACGTGACATTTTCTGGATACATTTTGGATATATTTCAAATTTTAATAATTTTAAACTGGGATATTTTTTCTAGTTTGGGAGATGTTAAAAAACGGGTCTACATGACTTCAATCCCGTGTTTCGTGCGAAAATGACACGCAATCTAAACCCATCTATAACATCAACATTACTTGATATATTTAAAAGTTTTCTGTCATCTCACCAGTGCATTATGCACTATATATATATATATATATATATATATATATATATATATATATATATTTATATATATAGAGAGATAATTTGTGAGAAAATCATAATTGAGTGATTATTATACTTCGATATGAGCAGTCATACAGCGACAGTCACTCAGCTTCGCTTGATGTCAATCAGTGCGCTAATTAAATTGACATACCTTTATTAACATGTTGGGAGTGTATTAATAAAACAGAGTATAAAATATTTAACATAAAATGGTTAACAAATTTTAATCTTAGTCAACGTGAATTTATTCTGGTCTGAGCGTTTTACAGATAATTTATTGTATACAAGTATTTTTCTGATATGAACAATATCAGTCGCTCGTTGGGACGTATGTTGTACAGATGTATGATGCAAGTCTCCCATCTTAATTTTGCTGGTCCTGTCGGTGAGACATTAGAACACGCCGACTGTCCCCCTGCAGAGGGTAAAATTCCCTCAATGGGGGTCCTGGATATGACCTTAAACTATATCCAGTGGTGAGCCCCAAGCTTGTGGGCTTTGGGGAGTGTGAAACCCCCTTTAATTACCATTGCTCCCAGGTCCACTCTGACCCGGAGTGTTAGTACCTGTTAGGGTCCCAACTATGGGTTAAATAGAAACCGACGTGAAAACAACAAATATATTCTATTAAAAAAAAATGTCTTCAAAATCTTGGAATTCGGCATTAAATAACTCGAAAAAGGTTGATATACCGTAAAACAAAAACAGCCACCCAACCTTAAGTTTGCAAACATGTATTGTTTGAATATAATGTAATAAAATATGTGTTACAGGCATTTATATCTTTATATATGTATATACAACTATTTTATAATGATCTTTGGAAAAAAAGTCCCTGCCCTGCAATTAAAAAAAAATAAATATTAATAGAGTAAATAAGAGAAATAATTAGTACTAGAAACAGTATACTGGTATTATACTTTAACGGATCTTTCCATAAAGCATAAAATTCTCGGGAAATCAACAACACGAAACACATGCAAAGTATGTGACATCATTCTAAATATTATACGAATTCATTGAATGTATAAAACGCCCTTGGCCAGCGGAATAAAAATTAATTAATTAGAATTAAGTCAGCCTTCAGAATGAATATTTTAAGATTTTTCAGCCGTGTCTTATTGAACTTATTGGAATTGTATGAAATATACTGTTCCGGCGTTTTCTTTGTTTCTATTGCTTGTTATGTTATACCGATCCTGTTTAGATAAAATATTCACAAGTTTAACAACTGAAATGTTGTTAACAATCACACATTGTTTGTTATGTTATACCGATCCAGTTTAGATAAAATATTCATAAGTTTGACAATTGAAATTTTGTTAACAATCACACATAGAATACGCAGATCATACTTGGGAATTATTGTTCAATCGACACAGCCAGTTTTTAATTCTGTATTTGTAATTGATTTGCACAAAATTGATCATTATGCAGCAACGTTTATAACCGTATTATTTGTACGAAGACAATATGGACATATATAACATTTCATCACTGCTTTAAGCAATGCATTATTATATATCTCTTTTGACAACTATTACACATATGGAGCTTGTATAAAATAGTGGAAAACATGTTAAAATAGATAAATACTAAATTCAATATGTTCAGTTTAAAACTTGCTAGATTAAATTGATAAAAAAGTAGAATCCGAACTTTATATGAGTATTATGGATTAAATGAAAGACACATTGATCGGATTAAAATGAGTATGTTTTTTTGGTCTCCAGACTCAGATAAAATTAGCATGACAAGTATAATCTGATTAATAAGACTCACTATGTCAGTCTGTGTGTCAGTCTGTCTCCATTTGTAATTGCATCTCTCCCAGGACCCAAGGTCGCGCTTCGGCGCGGAGCGGATCGAATGATTGCATATTTATTGATTGTTGTGTTATAAGTTTTTAAAAAGGAAAATAAACTATATTTAGAATTACAGATCACAAACCGAATATATCTGCAAGTTAATCTGCGTAAATAAAGGCCGTGTTTAAAATCTGCAAATAAATTACACGAGATGTGTATTTCTTTGTTACTTGGATAAGATCAATGTTAAACACCAAGGTGTACACTGCCTTTAACATCAAAGGCAAAGCAACTTGCCATGTTCGTTTCCTGACAAGGGAACGTAAACTGTCATCTGTATGATTGTATCACTACTAAACAGTACACTGTTTTCTGTCGATCGTTTGGTTAAAAAATGAAAGATCGAATAGGCTGTCAAAAGACATAGACCCGTGCTCTATCTCTCTCTCATATATATATATATATATATATATATATATATATATATATATATATATATATATATATTGTATATACATAGATATTATTCTTATAATAGAAATTTTACAAAATATATAGGAAGAATACCATACTTCACAAAGTATTATACATAAGACATATGTAAAGAAGTAGACAGCAGAAGTGTATTTTCTTTAAGAAATATAGCAACGCTAATCACCAGTATATGATGTAGTTAGTGCTCACCTTTTCATTCGTTTCTTCTATTATCGAGGCATACAAAGTCAATTCCTAGGGTCGTCTATTCCAAATTGTAACATTTTTACGGTGGGTTAAAAAAGTTCCCAAACTTACAGTTTTCCTCACATTTGACACTTAACCGGGAATTAATCTACATTAGGAAAAGTTTCTGATACGGCACCGACCGTGTTTATTTTTATATCCCACACACTTATTTAGTCCTCTTTTACAACACGCCTTAAAAAACGACTTTTGGCTATTTTTCCGTTCCATTTTAATTGACTGTTGGCATATTGTTACTTGGAATGAATGAATATGTGAATACGCGATTTCATGAACAATACAACGCTAATTCGTTCCCCGCTACAAAAAATGTTCGACTGCTTTTAAGAATTTAAGATTGCTAAACAAACAGTGATATGCGTCTATAGTTT
Source organism: Euprymna scolopes (assembly GCF_053919585.1). Taxonomy (NCBI): domain Eukaryota; kingdom Metazoa; phylum Mollusca; class Cephalopoda; order Sepiida; family Sepiolidae; genus Euprymna; species Euprymna scolopes. The sequence goes on along the minus strand of NC_136487.1, from coordinate 164,571,016 downwards.
AATATTTTCTTCAACATAAATTCTATTTATCTTAATGTGATTTTTTAGTGTCATTCTCTTGCTGTCATTATTGCTACATATACTTGCACTTTCATAGGCGTCTGCGTCGCTGCTATGTATGAAAAATGGTTACTCGATCTTAACGATCCCGCTTAGCCAACAATAACATTTATGAGTATGTGGGTTCGTCAACTTTCGTTGTTTACTTTAGTTCATCACGCTTGTTCCTTGTTTATCAGCGGTCATAGGACGATTTTCATGTAAATTATTTAGAAGTATTATTAACTTCCTAAAAGGCTGTTGCTTTTTTAAGTTTCACCACGAGAACACAGTCAGCATAACCTCAGTTTTACCATAATCAACTTCCAGCCCTCAATTTTTAAGAAAATTCTTTATAAAAAAAAGAACTAATCTAGAATTATTTACCTCTTACTAACTGGCAGTTGTTTATGTTATTGGTTCAAATTCTGTATAAACACAAAATTAATTAGTACAAGTTTAATGTAGCTATTTGTAAGGGTGCTAAGGTAATATCCATTTGCAGTTCTTTATATACGGAAATGTTGTGGCTTTGAAAGCTTGGCTACCACGATTCGTTATCCACAATCTTATTTTTATTACAGGCAGAATTCTTTAGTGCATGCAGAGTTATGTGCTCTAACCTAAATAAAGTGCCACATAACTGAGGGAATATTTACTCAGTCTAGAATAATTTATTCATTACTCCCCGACACGTGTTATGTTTTTTTTATGTTATCGATTAAATTTTTTAGAAGGAAAACATTTGAATAGCACATGTTACTTAGAGCTATTTGTAAGTCATCTGACGTAATACTTATTTTTATTGCTTAATATACGGAAACGGTCTACCATTGGAAGCCTCCCCATCAGAGCACAATAAGGCGCCATCTCATTTTAGTATGAATAAATTCTTGCCCCAATCCTAAATAAAGTGCACTATTTATTGGGAAAATTAACTCAGTCTTGTATGGTTAAATCATCACATATCAATATTTTTATGCTATCGGATGTAATTCTGCATACGCATAAACTTTATATATTCCATATTTTATATAGCTATTTATAATTCTTCTGCGTCTTTTGGGTTTGCCCTGCTTACAGAACGAAACTGTTTTGAAAGCCTCTCCACGGAAACAATTATGCACAAGCTCATATTAAGTATGAGAACAAAACCCAAAATACAGTGCATACTTCATTGTGAAAAAATAGAATTACCTCAGTAAATAATCACTTCTCATTCACTAAGTGAGTATGAAACAGACACAGTAGTTTTATATAGTAAAATACACAAGAATTAAATACTCGTGATTATAATAAAAAATAAAATCTGCCGCAGTCTAGAAAGATTTATGTGTCATTAAGTAAGAGACGGATTGATGTAACACTTTTGTTTAAGTACTCGAATCAAACTAGCACTAATCGCCTATAACCATCAGTGCTGACAATCATAGCAAGTATTTTGGTTAAATGTCACTGCCGGACAGTGCTCGCCAGTGGAAATAAGATTTTTCACTTTGTCGTCATTGTCTGTTATTTTCCTTTACCAGTAATACCCATTTCATAACAACCGTAGTTTTTGTTTTCGACGGTAGGGTGGGGGGTCTTGCTTTGCATCATACTGCACATAAGGATCGCCTGTACGCAGGTCTTGCTACTTAAATAAATATATAGTCAACAAGTTTGAGAGAAGCATTTCCTTTTAATACATTGAAAGTTTGATTTTATTTTTCCGAGGTTTTTACTTCAAGAGGACCTCGTCTTCTGCTGAGATACATGGATAATCGATCAAAATGTAATATTTTAGTTCTGTGTAAAATTTAAATCCTGATTCTACAATATTTCACTGGTCATTTTCGTTGACAAGTATATTTTTCTACAGGTGAAATGATAATATTGTCATAATACAAATCGAGGCGGTTCACGACCACGGTTATTGTCTTGGGTGTGATTTCAAGCGAGGGGCAAATCATGAGACCCCACGTCGACATCTGCTTGAAAGTAAACACTAAAGTGTTGTGATCCCCTGGTTCGATTAGGTAGCCGCTGGTAGACCCTGGATGTGTAAGGAAAACTATGTGCCGTCACATAAGTTCAAAGAGACCCAGTCCTGATTTCAGAATTAGTGCGAAGACTTTGTCCCTTTCTCTCACTGACCCCTGTCTTTTCCAATCTTTAACTCGATAAAGTAGTTCGTTTGGTCATACGTCAAGAACATCGCTCACATGACCCTCAACAACAATAAAAATGAGGTCGCCAAGATAATCAAGAACCTAGATTCCAGTAAAGCAACTGGCCCTGAGGCATCCCAATTATAGTGTTAAAAAAGCTTCAACCAGAACTTGCTCCCATACTTACGAAACTATTTAAGCGCTACCTTAAGGAGAAGTGGTTTCCGACTCCCTGGAAGACCTCATCAGTTTGCCCTGTATTTAAGAATTCAGGTGATAAGTCATCTCCCTCTCAGTACAGACCAATAAGTCTCCTGTGGGTTATGAGTAAGTTGCTGGAATAGAGAAATACTCAACCACCTCAGCAGAAACAATCTTCTTAGTTACACACGATATGGTTTCCGTTCTGCAAGATCTTCCGCAGATGTGCTGACGGTTATATCTCCTAGGATTAGTGAATCTCTTGACAAAGGCTTCCTTTCTAGGGCAATCGCTCTTGACATATCAAAGGCCTTCGACAAGGTATGGCATAAGGGTCTACTTCACAAGATTTCCAGCTACGGTATAACTGGAAATGTTTTCTGAATCATTAAACCATTTCTCTCCGATAGGCTCATAAGAGTAGTGGTAGATGGACAAAAATCGGAGGCCTGCAATATAAATGCTGGATTCCCTCAGGGGTAAATCCTGGGCCCAACTCTCTTCCTGATCTACATCAATGACCTCCCTAAACACATACTTCAATCATTCGTTGACATCTATGCTGATGACACGAGCATCTACGGCAACACATCAAAGGCTGTAAATGACAAAGATCTCTCTGATTCTCTCTCCTCTGATCTCGAGCGCGTGGTTCAGTGGGGGAAGATGTGGCTGGTTATCTTTAATGCATCCAAAACAAAACTCCTATCCTTACATCATCAACGCTCTGATCCGCATCTGGCATCAATTATGATGGGTGGCTCTCGTCTGGGTGAGGCCCCGTGTTTTGACAAGCTTCTGGGTTGGACCTTTACTCCTGATCTGAAATGGAACACGTACATCAAGTATGTTGCTAAGGTCGCTGGAAAGATGTGGGGATCCTTCTACAGCTCCAGAAGATATCTCACTACTGATGCAATTCTCTATCTATATAAAAGCCAAGTACGTTCAAGGATGGAATACTGCTGCCATATCTGGGCAGGAGCTGCAAAAAACAGCCTATCCTGCCTTGACAGAGTACAAAACAGACTTCGTGGCTTAGTGGGGAATGCCCTTTTCTCTACCCTGCAACCTCTCTCCCACAGAAGAGGCGTTTCGAGCCTATCCTTGTTTTATCGTTATTTCCATGGCAGGTGCTCGTCTGAACTCCAATCTCTGGTTCCCCCTCGCCAATCTTTCACGAAAAACACCCGTCTAGCTGAATCCACTGTGAAAAATTCCCCCACCCTATATCCGTACCTAAATCAAAACGCGGATTCCATGAACAAAGCTTCTTTCTTAGAATTGCACGCCTGTGGAACTCTGTTCCGTCTGCCTGCTTCCCACCGGACTACAACTTGGATGTCTTCAAGTCCAATGTTAACAAATTCCTAATGAACCGCCCCCTTAAGTAAACACTTCATAAAATCTCCACACTACCGTAATGTGCTTGCAATAACCATTATCCCTGAGTGGCTTCCAGGCCTTGATAAGTGGTTATCACTGTGTAAAAAAAACAAAAAAAAACAGTCTGATCACCGCCATCCGTCGAGTATTCGCCGAGCTCCCGCCGGCGCTTGTGGAAAAAGCATGCTCCCAGTTACGGACCCATATCTAGTCACTTATTGAGGCTGAAGCTGGCTACATTAAATAGATGTCACCTCTTCTAGATAATGAAGTTATCTGAATCGATGTTTTCAGTAAAAGTTATTTTTAAACCTTTGGTGTTGCTTTCTTTATGGTGACAACTTTATTTGTCTACCTTATGTAGCATAAGTATAAATATCTCTATCTAGTCTAATAATTTTCTGGCATGCTTGATTTAAATTAGATCCTCATCAATATGCAAAGATTTGGTTTTAAATATACTTTTAATTTGTATTTCCCGATTAGGTCCGTGGGTGTATTAACTGCAATATTATCATTGGTTTGTAAAGTTGAGATTATCGGTTATGTTTTTTTTGTTTGTTTGTTTGTTTATCTTTCTATAAGTAATTCAAATAAATGAATAAAAGTAAGTATGAGAATATCCATTTATCAATTTGCCTCATTTCTGCTTTAAATAATATATTCAACGTTAAACGTCGTGATCAAATAGAGATACTTTAAACATCTCGGTTTATATGTGATATTTGTAAATACATTTCCATGGGTTTTCGTATTTCATGATTTACTGTGTCCTTTTTTTTTCATTGTAAAATTTGGTCAAGAAAGTCTGCGCAAACAAATTGTCGCTCTGCGTTTGAAGCGGATTCACAAAGTCGAAGTGAAAACACGGAAAGGATAGGTTGCACAAGGACATGAATATATATACGCTATGTTGTTATTGCTGTGTGGAACACACCCAGGCTGAACTTTAAAAACATCTCACACACAATTCTGAAAAAAAAATTGACCCTTCCTTTGTTAGCGTCTGGAGACAAAAGGATTTGTTATGTTTAGGCTCGTCTGGTAAAGTTAACAAGAGTAACTGTGAATATCACGAAATACGTTAGATGTTGTTTACGCACTATTAATTACGATTTTCTGTGCTGGCATTGATTTCAAAATATTTAATTTGCTTTGTGTTTCGACTTATTAGATTTTAAATGTTTTCTTTTGTATAAGTTAAGTTATCTTGCTTCTCTTTTTTTTTTTCCTTTGGTTTCACACATATTAACATTCAACATTTAATTTGATTTTCTTCATTTTTTTTTTAAATCTTGCTTTCACTAATCCATTTTTAAAGAATGATATGTGCCTTAAACTGGAGAAGGTTTAGTCATACAGCAATCTCTCCACACAATGCAGAATAGTTTAGAAATCTATACTTCATAGATTACATTGCTTACAGCACGTCGCTAATATCCTTCTAGTCTATTCGTGATTTATACGGGATATCCCTTACTGAACCCAATGTTCCGACATTATTCGTAAGAAATGCACTGAAAAACCTCATATTATTATTATTATTATTATTATTATTATTATTATTATTATACCAATAATGTCCTCTCAGTATTCAGGACACACTTCTTTGCCCTCTTGCTGATAGTAACATAGTCTCCTTCGAATAAAATGCAAGCATATACGTGTTTTAAACCATAAGTAGACATATAAATTTCATAAAATGTAAACAGTGTTCATGTCATCTCTCTAAAAGTGATGATGAAAATGTTACGTGTGTAATATTTATAGTCGGGTAAATATTAACACTGAGTATATATATATATATATATATATATATATATATATATATATATATATATATATATATATATATATATGCGTGTTTGTGTGTGTCACGTGTAGTAACTTGAACAGCGGGTGTAGAATAGCAATCGCGAGACAAGATCCAGCTAGTTTGTTCTAATTATAAATCTGGAAATGGTGTTATTCGCTAAACCAAAACATGAAATTAAGTCATTATAAACACACACACAACAATAAAAAAATAGTCACAAAGGGTTACAATAGACTTCTATATGAACCTGTTTCATCGTAAATCCGCCAAACTCCTCCTCCTATAACTCCTAATGTATTTATTTGTCTTAAAATTACTCTAAAATATTTTATAACTAATATAACTTTATCTATCATTATTACTACCCGTTTTATATAATTAATAACACTAACAATAATATTAAACGTGAAAATGCAAGGTAAGAGAGATGCTGAAGACATCACTGCTTGTATTTATCTTAAGTTCACATAACTACAAGAATGTATCAACTCTATATACATATCTCATATCATACATAAGTTTCATATTATGAAGAGAAAGGTTAAAATCCAACTTAAGACTGCAAGCTGACGTTTGACAATATGTGAGGTGTATTTCTTTATATTGTATGAAGTATTCTATACATTGGAACGATTAGTTACTCAAAACAGTTTATTGGATCAGATTAAAATGTCGCATGGTTATTAATATCATGAAACCTCATCAGATGGATTTATTAAAGCATCGCTGTATTGTGTTTTAGTTTTAAATTGTTAGCATCAACATCAAATCTCAAGCTAATGTCATAAGTAGTGATTCTGCAGGAACAAAATTGTCAAAGTCCTACTTTAACTTTTGGAAAAATGTTGACCTTATTGAATTAGATATTATAAGATTACATACATTATTAGTAAACAATAATTAAAATTTTGAGTAGACGGGTAGTACTTTATGTAATAATTACCATTGTTTAGTTATTAATTGGGTGACGTCTTAATTACTCTTTCGTTTATCATTAATGTGAAAGAAAATTACAGTGGGGTAAAATAATGTTACATTTCTGAATAGATCTAGTATTTGATGAAACAAACGACTTTTCGTTATTTCATGATTGCAAACGTTTCATATTAGGTGTGTAATCCTCGATAATCAGCATTTTGAATATACATGAAAGGGAAAGACAATCAATTCAATTATTTTAAATTTGAAATAAAAAGCGTTCATTTTTTGTATTTTCGAGACTATACAGTGCCCTTTGTTTTACAGGTATCTTCGTTCGCCATGTGGTTAAATATACACCCCGTCCTGCCAAACACGCTCTATTTTTCCTCTGTGTCGACATTTCTCCTGCAGATAAGTCGCCGCCAGTCGGTATTTCAAGTCACTCTCATGGGCACGTGTTTTGACTCACTGTCACTGCCCAAGTGGTTTCAAATATCTACGGCTTTTATTTTCTCTCTCTTTATTCGTTGTGACATGAACTCGTGGCACGAACGTTAATTTCATACCTGCCGCTGTTATTACATAGGTAATTACAAGTCTTTAACTATTTACACGTCTTCTTTGTATTTGTTATAACAGGAAAAATTTTGCAATGAAAAATAGTTCGCCAAAATACAGTTGCATGCATTCAAAAGCATACAATAAGTTACTTTTTCGTCGTAGCCGACGAACAACTTAGGTTGGCTCACGGGATATCCACTGATATCTTACAACTTAGTATTCCAATATTTATTTTTTTTATTTTATTATTTAATTTAAACACAAAAAGGCACAGTGCGACTTTGAAGTAGGGGGGCTACAATCGCGGACATAATTTGCAGGGGTATTATGAAGGGAGATGAGTAGCAAGATGTGTGTTCCCATGAAATTTGACCTTCAGCATATCAGTACAGTAAAGAAAGTAGAATCCTGGAAGAGGGCTCCAAGGTCTAGCAGTTGTGGTGAAGAAACTATTGGAGTAGAAGGCCTTCTTGCACCTAGGGATCTCTAGAATGAAGGGGTGGGATTTAACTGCTTGTCGGATTTGTTGGGGGTATTCACGTTGAAGGAGTACAATTCGTCAGAGCATTAACTATTAAGTTACTTCTAGAAAGGGCATAGGGATGTAATATTTCGTCGATGGGACAGAGGCTGAAGCCTAGATTACAGCTTAGGACCTATCAGCTTGGCGACTCTCTTTGAACTCTTTCAAGGAGTGAGAGACAAGTAGCAAATGCACCAGCCCAAATGTGACATCAGTCCTACATACATGGGCGAATGGTGGCCTTATAGATGTGTAGGATACTTTCAGGCGTAATAGTTTGTAGAACGGTAGAGAGAGCTAACCTTCTTCGCCGCAGCCTTAGCAGTGCTCTCAATATATTTATTCAGTTAATGTTCCCTGTAAACGTTGGTCCGAGGAGTTTAAAGGAAGTTATTTCGGGTAATGTGTTCCTGCCCATTGCTATTGGTGGTAGAGAATGGTAAGTGTAATTATCGAAGGAAAAAAGCTTAGTCTTTGCATCAGTATATGTGACCATCCATTTTCATCCCCATTCCATTACAGGTTGGAGGTCAGCATCTAGCGTTTCTGCCATTTCCTTTGATATGTGTTCATTTGTTCTCCTCTCGTGCTTGTTATAGAGAGTGGTGTCATCAGCAAAAATACCTACTCAGAAACAATTCTACCAATGAGATCATTTATGAATATCATACATAATAAAGGTCCGAGGATAGACCCTTTAGGTAGTCTTGTATTTATATCATATTGCTATATGTATGACCGTCGAGGACAACCTGGGTGTGTCTCTTACGTAAGAAGGATTCCATAACATTATGTATCTTCCGGTGATACCATATAATCTAATTTTCCTTAGATCATCGTCAAAAGACTTGGATATATCTAGGGCTACCGCTCTACCCTCATCTGTTTTGTCCAGTGAACACTATATACGCGCTTGCCTAAATCCATATTGATTGTCTGTCAAGATTTTAGCAGCTGTAAGGTGGTGGACAAGAATTGATTAATTAAAGATACAAATGTTTTGTACGTGGTAAAATAAAATCAATCAACTTGTTATACTCAGTGGTCTCTAGTTTTCGTAATATTAAGCGAACATTTTTCTGGTACGACGACTGCTTGAAGTCAATCCTGAACAGGCTTCATATCGACTAAAATAATCTTCAAATGATTTACCATCTTCATGTCCGTAGTAGAATTTATCAATTGCATTCCTTATCGAAAACCTTTTGAAAAAAAACGGTAGTATTATCGGTAGACGTATTATTTTTTTGTAACTTGCGTCAACAGTCCGTCTATGTGCTAATGATTTTCATATATCTCGGCCTCTAGCGTCATTATTTATTCTTGTTACTGTTGTTGGTATTGTCTTTTATCTAAGCGTTTCTATTGTTTAAATAATCGAAGTTGATGGTGTTTTCTTTTTTAATTTGAAGATTTAATAATTGTTTCAATGTACTTTGCAAGACGTTCATTTTTTGTATAATAGGCAAAATATTAAATTTACGGAAATAAGGAAAACTGTGTTCAGATTAACCAGGTTAGATATATTCGAATGAATAGAAAAATACCCTCGAAAACCGTATATACATTTTGTTGCCAAATAGAGTTCGCTCACACACTTACTTAATGACGCGAGAAAAACACGAATAATTCGTATTTTATTTTTTCTTTATATTTCCATGTGGATATAGATGTCGTGACAGTGCCTAGCAAAGAGAAGAAAAAGGATTGAAAATATCCTTACTTTCTCTTTTGTTTGTAATTCAAATTTTTTATGTCCACGCTCTTGTTTGGTTTTTGCGAGTTCCTGTCTTTCTCTTTTCATAAGTAATTTCTGAACCCTTGGATGATTTAATACGACTATGTTTCGTGGGTTCTTTAGAATTGAGTATTTTAAATTATCGGTATCTCTGTGAGTTCGAAATCCGACGTTGCCAATATTATAGCACTAATAAGGTTGCAAAGAAAAACAAAATGCAAAAATGAAGTAGAATTATTTATTGCAAAGCGTACAATATATTCATTGTTGATTGTAGTGGCTTAATGATTGATGTAAGTAAACCGGACATCGGCTGACACCATATGGCTTAGTCTGCCAGTATTTATTGAGATTGGAATAATCTATTAATAGATAACCTAGGGTAGTTCCGCGACAACAGTATTTTTTCATGCTGTGATGTATTGAAGGATGGTGAATATGTCTCCTGGTGGATTTCAGTTATTAGAACTCTCGCGAAAAGATAGATAATTTAAGAAAAATACACTCTAGGTATTTGAATTTTATTTCTTTGAAAAAAAATTCCCAGTGAATAGATAATATTTCTGCAAAACAATGGTATGCATCAGACATTTTTAAATAAAGTAACATACACGTTATAATGTAACTTGTATAAAATACTTGCAGGTTGCCCAGCGTTGCCCGATCGTAAAATTCGCATGAATAGTGTATTTTAATTTATATAGAATCTGAGAAATGTGCATGCGAAGATTGTTATTTTTTTCTAAAAACCTCACTTTTTCTAACCAAAAATCCGCCAGCTGAAAACAAAACAAAAATCTAAATACACTGAGCCAAGCCTAATTACCATTAGATTAGCTTTACACGATACTTATTCTAACCAAAAAAAATCTGGCATGTAGATTATTCTCGCAAGTGCATTTGTAAAACAGTTGACAGACAGAAAAATGTCCGATGAGCCCACCTTTCAATTTGGCAATTCTCACTCAATAGAAGCTCTTTTTTCTGTTGCAATCGGATTCAAGAGTGGTTCACATATCTGAATTCCCAATAAGAAAAATTCAAGTCGGCAGATAAAAATTCAGTGAGTATATAGGTTGAGAATCGTCCTCACACACATTCTATATTTTATAGAAATATAGGCGGCATCATATAAACACAGAGTTATTGATGGTTGATAAAAGTTGCCATTCAGACATATTATGGAATATATCAAAACATTAAATGTAAATATACAACAAAATGTCTTCTCCTGTGAAAAATCTTAATAATAATGTTGTAGTTTATAATTCTGCAAGTAAACGTTGGTCACACTGGGTATATATATATATATATATATATATATATATATATATATATATATATATATATATATATATATATATATATTAATTTTTTTTTCTATGAAAATAAAGATCATATAGTAAAACCGTCATAAAATCAGACAATATTTATTAAATATAAGTTTATGTAAGATATACATGTGGGTGAGATAGACGACTGGTATTTTTGGTCTTAAATCAATATTAATTCATGCGCCAAAAAACGAAATGTGACAGTCACAAGATATGAACTGCAGAAAAAAAATTGAAATCGGCAGTAAAATATGGATATATATTATTCTTTCAACCAACCTAAGACACACAGTAATGATTAATGAAAAAAAAACGATAAACTGTTTCTAAGTAACATACAATTTTTACCAACGCGGATACACACCAACATATACACACACACACCAACACGCACACACATACACACAGGCATATATATATACATATATGTGTGTATATATAAATATATATATACATACATATATATATATATATATATATATATATATATATATATATATATATAAGAGTGTGTTTTATATTTTATAGATAGGAATTAGATCTGGAGTCTAAAGAGCAGACTTTATTTCAATGCATTACTAAATGTATTAATACTTTAAAAAGAACAGTGTCCATAGTACTGTAGATACAGAATAGTCTCAATTGGTATATGCATCCTAGAGCTGTATTAATATTGTATAAAAAGGATTAGTAATAGTAAATTATGAATCAGTTTCAAAAGAGAGGCAAACAATATCAATATTTACTGATGGGAAATCATGTTTTCTCTGCAAGTATTGATCATTGCCAGATCTTTTATTGTCCAAATTATTTTGTTCGGCTTTCGTTTTGAAACTGACACATAATTAAAAATTATTAATCTTTTTACTAGAGATTTTATATATATATATATATATATATATACATTGTTGTTTTGTTTTTTTACATGGGGGTCACCACTTATCAAGGCCCGAACGCCACTCAGGGATAAGGGTTATTGCGTGTACAGTAATCAATGAGATAGCAGTGTAGTAATCATTAGCATTGGGGGTGTTGATAGAGTGTCTTACTGAAGGGGGCGGTTTGTCAGGAATTTGTTTATGTTGGACTTGAAGACGTCAAAGTCGAAGTCAGGTGGGAAACAGGCAAGCGGCAGAGAGTTCCACTGGCGTGCAGTTCAAAGAAAGAAGATTTGCTCATGGAAGCTACGCTTGGATTTAGGCACAGATAAAGAGTGGGGAAAATTATTGACAGTAGTTTCAGCCGGAGGGGTGTTTCTCGTGAAAGATTGGCAAGAGGGGACGATGGATTGGAGCTCAGACGATTACCTGTCATGGAAATAACAATAAAACAGACAGGCTCGCAACGTCTCTTCTGTCCGAGAGAGGTTGCAGGGAAGAGAAAAGGGCATTCCCCACTAAACCACGAAGTCTATTTTGTACTCTGTCAAGTTAGGATAGGCTGCTTTAAGCAGCCCCTGCCCAGATGTGGTAGCAGTACTCAATCCTTGGACGTACTTGGCTTTTATAAAGAGATAATTGCATTGGTAGGGAAATATCTTCTGAAGCGGTAGAAGGTTCCCACCATTTTCCCAGCGTCCCTGGCAACAGATTAGATATCTGTGTTCCATTTCAGATAAGGAGTAATGGTCAAACCCAGAAGCTTGTCAAAACATGGAGCCTCCCCAAGACGAACGCAATCCATTTCAATTCATGCCAGATGGGGATCAGAGCGTTGATGATGTAAGGAGAGAAGATTGGTTTTGGATGCATTAAAAGTGGTCATCCACCTCTTCCCCCATGCACCACGCGCTCTAGATCAGAGGAGAGAGAATTAGAGAGAACTTTGTCATTTACGGCCTTTGATGTGTTGCCATAGATTATCGTGTCATCAGCATAGATGTCAACGAATGTGTTTTGGGAGATCATTGATGTAGATCAGGAAGAGAGTTGGGCCAGGATTTACCCATGGGGGTTCCAGCCTTTGTACTGTGGGGCGCTGATATCTGCCCATTAACCACTACTCTTATAAAGACATCAGAGAGAAATGATTTAATCATTGAGAAAGCATTTCCAGTAATACCGTAGCTGGAAATCTTGTGAAGTAGGTCCTTATGCCATACCTCATCAAAGGCCTTCGATATGTCAATAGCTATTGCTCTGGAAAGGAAACCTTTGTCAAGAGATTCACTAATTTTATGTGATATAACCGTTAGTACATCTGCTGCAGATCTTGCAGAGCGGAAACCATATTGCATGTCACTAAGAAGGTTATTTCTGCTGAGGTGGTTGACTACTTCCTTATTAAATATGGATTCCAGCATCATACTCATGGCACAGGTGAGTTATTGGTCTGTACTGAGAGGAAGCTGACTTTTCACCTGAGTTCTTAAATACAGGGCATACTGAGGAGGTTTTACTGAAATCTGGGTTCTTGATTAGCTTGCCGACCTCACGCACAAATAGTTGTATGTTGCTAAGCGTGTTGTCTGTTATAGGAGGAAATACAGGGAGGTGATGGTCATTGTCACATAGGGTAGAATTAGCTGCAAAGTTCTTGGCAAATAGTCTGGCCTTGTCTGATGCTGACGAGATGATCTCATGCCGATTGATGATAGTTGGGATAAAACGCACGCCTCTGTTTAAGATCTTGTTTGCTATTTGCCAGAACTGGTGGGAACCAAGCCGCTGCTCTGCTACTCTGGATTTCACGGACTGAGCATATAGCTCTCTTGCATGTTTTATTATTTGTACAGTGGTTGCTGGCAGTCCTGATACGTTGGTAGTTATGGAAAAAGTGATTTCTGTGCGCGCTAGCAGCAGCACATTCAGGGGAGAACCATGGCTGGCTGTTAGGTTTTTGTTGGATTTTTTAGATCGTATTAATCTGTCTATTCGTACGTTTTACCATTCGGTCAGGCCTGCTACTATAGAGGACACCTCCTTTTTAAACATGGAATGCAGAGGTAGGTCAGATATGAATGTACAGAAGCTATCCCAGTCAGCCATAGAGTATCGATATACAGTGCGATGGAAAGGTGCGTCTGAAGACTTATTACATTTCATTTTTATCTTAACTGCTACAACAGAGTAGTCAGAGGATCCCAGAGGAGATAGAACGGAACATGAACACAGCTCAGGGGAAGTTGTGAGGAAAAAGTCTAGAAGGCTTGCATATTGACCGGGTGTATCGGGCACACGGATGGGTTCGTGAACACTCTGAGTGAGGTCATAGGCAATGGAAAAATCATGACAAAACCTCCCCTCGTCATCGGTTTTATTTGAGTGGGTCAGCCATTCCACATTATGGACATTGACGTCACCGCAAATGTGAATGTTAACCGAAAGATGATCAGAGAGGATGTGTTCAATTTTCTCAGATATGCTCTTAAAGATAGTAACCCCACTATTGTGGGGACGATAGAGGGCAAATATAAATGCAGTGGTGTAAGTTAGTGCAACCCAAAAGCACAAATAAGTTAAATTAGGGTCTTCTCTGGAGATATCCGTACCACATGGAAAGCCATCTTTGATGTAGGTACATATTCCATGCCCATGGCGATCTTGGTGTCAGATTTAGATGTTAAGTTGGAGAGAAGTGGTTGGCCCTATGCGAGGTTCACTTAGAACGAATGTGTCCGATTTCGTCTCCTGTAAATTGAGGTTTTGGGGGTTGTGGAGCAGGTCAGTAGACTTGGTTGGAGCACGACAGAGAGGGAAAGTAACACAGAGGGAATATAAGAGAGAAAAAGACAATACTTTTTGTGGCACATGATAAGGTAAAGCCGTAACAATTACCCAATAGTACTGCATCGAGAGGCCCTACCAGAAAATACTGTATGGTCCAGAATCCATTCATCATATGGCAATACAGCAGCCCCGGTATTTGCACCTGCTGATAGGACAACCTCCTTAGTGGTTAATCCAAGGTTCGGGTCCCTGCCTATCAGGCGGATAACGTCAGCCCAGATAAAACGTTTACCTCAAGCACCCTTACTAGTGACATGACCACAAGGACAGACATAGAAACAGAAATTTTCCGACATCTCAGGCTACTCTTTACAAAATACTACCGACCTAGAAAGTAGCTTTTTCTTCACCCTTTGTCAGAAAAATCACTAATTGGAAATGAGGAGTGAAGGACAAAAAAGGAGAAGCCAGAGTGTACTGGAGCTGCTGATAACACATCCATATGCCTTGTCTACTCTCCATTGAAAAATTAAATAAATAAATAAGCTAAGATAAAATTTAAAAACAGGAGAGAAGGACGTATTAATATCTACTTAGTATAAGTCCGTTGCCCCATTCACGGCTTAGGATAGTACTTGAAGATAATATCCCCCCATGTTAATGCATGGATACTTTTTGTCTTTATCTAGGTCGAGCTGGGATGTTAAACTCTTCCAACTCCACCGCATAATAAATATGCTATAATGGAACTTTTATCAAATTGAAAAAGCCTGGTTATTTTTAACTCGTTTAAAACGCTGGTTTAGAAGTAATACCTTTAGGGGTTTGTATTAACTTAAAAAGTCGCGGGTTTTTGAGTTCAGATTATATGCAAATATAATTTGTGAAATGTTCAATTTCATGGGAGACTTTTTTTTCGTTCTAAATATAAAAAAGTATTGGTTAATAACAGTATTTTTGACAACAAAAGATTTAGGAGAAAGATAAGAAAACGAGGCAAATATTCAGGATTAAATTCAAACCTGTAATAAGGAAAAATTTTAAAAAAACTAAAAAAAAACTAGACATGTTATTGTTTTTAGATTAGTAGGCTGAAAAAGTTACGAACAGACAACTTTGTTAGGTTTTGGGACCGTAGCGTTCGACTTATCTTTGAGGCGATAGCTTAAAGAGGACGAATGCCAGTCAGTCAGAAAGTCTGCTTTTATGCCGATATTCAAAGGGTATGTTGTGTGGCGGTGATTGGGGGAAGGGGTTCTTGGTGAGTTTTGTATTTTTATTTATTTCTTTTAAATTCAACATTGAATTATCTGTCTAATACCAGAATGTTCGAGCACCCCATAATAAATGTGCTATAATGGAACTTTTATCAAATTGAAAAAGTCTGGTTATTTAAAAAGCTGGATAAGAAGTAATACCTTTAGGGTTCTGTATTAACTTTAGCTAGAAGTAATGCATACTTTAGATGAAAAAATACAAAAAAGCCGCGTGTTTGAGTTAAGATAATATGCAAATATAATTTTGGAAATGTTTAATTTCATGGGAGTTTTATATATATATATATATATATTATTATACATATATACATGCATATGTATATATATATATGCGTGTATATATGTATAATAATAATATATATATATATATATATATATATATATATATATATATATAAAACTCCCATGAAATTAAACAATTAAGAAAAATATTATGAAAGTAAAAATAAAATAGATACACTCCATAATTTATTATACCATACCTGTTCACACTGAAACACTTATCACAATATTCTGTGGATCTATATTAAAAAAAACAAACTTGTTCAACTTTGTGACATATTTCCATCCTATGGAGGTCAGGCGTGAACGAACACCCAATAATGTTATTATACCATATTTCTTTAAACTGAAACATAATTATCAACGTATACTTACGCAGATATATATATATATATATGAAAAGTATGTATTAAAGTCTATACCTATTTCCATTCTATGGAGGCCAGGCGCGAACACAGACCTTACAATTGTTTATACTATCCCTATTTAAGTTAAAACATACTTATCAAAATATTATTATGTATATCTATATCAAAAACACTTGTAAACGTTTTTTTATTTTATTTTTTTTTATTTCTATACTTTGCACACTAGGCGCGTACGTAGACCCCAATATTTTAATAAATCATGATTATGCCAGATCAAAGATACCGATTCCTGTGTCTCGATACATCTTCTAATGTTATATGTTATCATTTTTCAATAATAGTCAACCATATAGGAGCCTATTCGTTACCAGACACATACAGATACTTTCAGCGATTCACAGTGTCGAAGGCTTTCGTCAGGTAAAAAAAAACATATACTATTCCTGATTTTTCTCACGGACCTTTTCTGCCACCATACGTAAGGAAAATATCATGTCAATGGTGTCGCGATTCGAGCGAAACCCACACTGGGACTCTGGATACACCGTATCAACGAGACGATTTATGATTCGGTTTAGAATTAGCCTAGCCAGAATCTTTCCTGCAATTGAAAGCAGAGATAACCCCCGATGGTTGTACCATACATTCTTGACTCCCTTATTTTTGTAGAGATATTTCATGCAGCCGTCTTTGTAGTCCTGTGGAACTCGGCCTGCTTTCCATATCTTTACAAAGAGAGCATGGACCTTTTTTACCAGCAAATGTCCACCATGCTTGTATACTTCAGGCGGAATTGGATCCTTTGGTGATGGGGACTTGCCAGAAGCAATTTGTTTGATGGATTCCCATACCTCCTGATAAGCAGGTTCCAATGACAATTCTAGAATATCTGTATTCTAAGGAATAGAGGACACAACATCGCCGTCAATGACAGATGAGGTGTTTCAGACAGTTTAAAAGTGCCCCTTCCAACGGTTGAGAATATCTGATTTATCCAGCGTCTGTGCTTAATGTGGAAGCACCACTTTTGTGAGAACCAAATACCTCTTTCAGACCATCATAGAAGGCTTTCGTGTTCTTGATGTCAGTAGCTCCCTGCAGTGCAATTGCCTTATTGTACCACCATTGTTCTTTCATAGTTCGGAGAGCTCGTTGTACCTCACCTTTACACTTTTGTAGGCCGCGTGTTTCACTGTTGAGTTTTTTGTCCTCAATCCAGAGTGAGATTAGTGCATTTGGTTAATCAGTGCCTTAACTTCATCGTCACTTCCGTCACACAAATCCTGGTGTTTTCTTTTCGGTATTTAAAGGACTTCTACTGCTACAGTTTGAGTTATTTCTCGCAATGCTTTCCAAGAAGATTCAACATCATCAGTTACATTAACATTCTCAAGGTTTTCATCAAGCTTATTGGAGAGCTCAGTTCTCTTCTCCCTGGATTTAAGAGGCCGCACATCAATGGGTTTGGGGAGTGTTGATCTTGTAACTCTGTGCCTTCGCACATGCAACGACAGTTTACTTCTAAGGGCGTGCTCCGAAAGATAGCAAGAAGTGTGGAAAGAGCAAGTGATTTTGAAGTCGCCCATCTGCTTCCGCTTTGTTATGACGAAGTCAATAAGATGGCAGTCCTTTGAACGAGGATGCATCCATGTCGTCTTCCGATGCACAGGTTGTTCGAATATGGTATTGGTAATACAGAGGTCAAATTCCCTACAGATTGTAAGAAGTCGTAAACCATTTGCATTTACCTTGCCTATGCCATGCTTACCAAGTACACCGGTCCACGACAGCTGGCCACTACCAACACGAGCATTTAAATCGGCAGCAAGAACGAGTTTATCATGGTGTCGAACTCTGGAGAGGACATCACGGAGGGTATCGTAGAAGTCATCCTTCTCTTGATCTGAACTGGCTAACGTTGGGGCGTAACAACTAACTAGCGTCACCCTGGTGTTTCCGTCTAACTACAGGGAAAGAGTTGCCACACGATCAGATATGCCTTTGGGCAACGACGATAAGGACTTTGCCATCTTGGGCTTAATGGCAAAACCAACGCATGATTGGCGGGGTACATTTTCTGCCTTTCCTGACCAAAAGAATTCATATCCACACTTTTCTTTTCGAAGTTGAGAATTGCCAGGCAAGCGAGTTTCACATGAGACAGAAATGTCAACATCATACCTCTGTAACTCAGGAGAAACAAGGGCTGGCTTGCGCTCGGGTGAAGCATCATTATCCTGGAGGGTACGGACATTCCAACACCCTATTGAGAGATTCTTTGTTAAGGTTTTTTGTCGTATTCTATTGTTCTGACTGCGCAACTGGAAAACCAGATAGCTATAGCGGGCTGCCAAGTTAAGTGTTGAGCAAGCAATTTTTAGGGGTCCTTTTTTCGCCCCCTCCCCGCCACAGGGAAAGCAGTGATATCCCTAAATAGGGCTGCTTTGTCCCTGATGGAGGACACGAACAGCACAATTGCTCACAGGTTTGTGCTAGCACGGTCATCTACCATGAGCCGCCACTGTGCAGATATCCGGCTGAGGACTTCCAGTAATATCCTTCACCTGTCCCCGTCGCTTTCACTCCATCGCCAGTGGACTTCTTGCAGGACAGTGTGAGGTTTTCATAATGAAATTACGATAAGCTGTCAGAAACCTACACAAATGACTTGATTTAAGTGGTGAAGGATCGTGTAGGACCATCCGCACTTTTTAGAACTGTTGATTAACTCACTCGGTGCAAACCAATTGCCACAGAACAAGCAGAAAACAGCCCTCAGGTGTGATGTAAGAGTTTCCTTCTCTTAGTGGTATAACCGCACCCCATACACCAACCTGGTAATTTCCTTGTACCGGCGCAATATATATATATATATATATATATATATATATATATATATATATATATATATATAAGTATATATACGAACAAACACACATGGTGCTAGCTTGCCCTTTTCAGGGTCATATATATATATATATATATATATACATATATGTTTGTGTGTGTATAACTTAAATCCGTATGTTCTGTGATGTAACAAACAAATGAAACTGGTATACACTGGGGGTTAGTGTTGTTTTGAGGTATGGTGTAGTTTTAAGGCATTTGGTTTACTAATGGTAAGTTGTGGTGTCTCTGCAAATATTGATCATCGCCAGTTTTTTTTTTATTGTTGAATACTGTCATTCAGTTACGTGCAGAGTAATCAAGACGGAATTTATGAGTTGTATTTGCGGTAACTGGGAGTTAGTAATTTTTAAGATGTTTAATATCAATTATTGGCACGGGTGGCGTTTTAAAGTGTTTTGTAAAGCTATGCAATTGCTATCATGGACTTTTTCCGGTGTAATCCAAATGAAGCGCAGTGCCATTGTTTGTCTTGTACTACCACCCGTGGCGGTTATGACTGATATAGAGGTGAGTTGTTGTTTTATATGTTTAGTGTCACTTGAAATCACTTGTGGATACTGGCGGAAACTGTCTGGCACTGGCGTGTGCTGCTGTATTTAGGATGTTACTTGTGATCCTTGGCGTAAATGCACATTAATCGGCGGACAGTCGTGTACTGTTCAAGTGTATTTTACTCTATACGGTATTCAATAATTATTAAATTAATAAGAATGGGATTCTGAATAATAACTTTATGATTTAAGCACGGTCCGTGTTCTAATAAATCAATAAAGCAAGTATAAAACAAGGTAAATATATATTGTGCACCATGCTTGCAATAATTTAGGTTTTCGAAATAGGATGTTTATTTTTGTAATGTTTGCATCTTGGAAATGTTGTTGAAATAAAATAGATAGAAATGGTAGGTTTCATCCCTCTCCATATCCTGATAAGATGATGACGAATGATGATAACAAAAAGAAAAGATTAGAAAAGATGTAGAAGCAGGTTAGAATTAGTAAAACACATCTTTATGATCGCTGCTTCTTTGTAACAGTCGATAGAAAAAGACTAAGACGAAAAAGACGAAACAATTATACGACCATCAAAGATGAAGAAAAAGTAGAATACGTTGAAAAAGGTTGCATTAGCTTTGCTTATGTGTGTCTGCTTATGTGTTTTATGCTTATTGTTGTTTGTCCTAGTACAGACAGTGGTACATTTTAATTAATAAGGTTTGCTAGAAAAATTAAAAAGTTTCTTTATAATATACATGACAATTAGTATTAAATATTAAATATTCAAATTTAAAATCTCAAAAAAATATTTAAAAATGGCAAAAGAGTTTAAATCATTTTCTGTCTGTGTTTGTTCACACGAAGGTCAGCAATTATTTATGACATATGACAAATAGTCTTTTTGTGGCATATGATGAATTCCCTGTTTGTGACGTGTGATGAATGCTCTGGTAAAGAAACAGCAGAAGAATATGTATTAATTATATTATCAGCGGAGTGTAGACTTATGCAACAGTACATGCTGAACAATTCTTAACCGTTTCTTAAAAGTGCAAAAATGGAAACAGCATGTTTTCTATATGTGCTTACGTGCATAAGTGGTAACCTCTGGAAATGAACAGTATTTTTAAAGTGTGTCTAACTGAAATAAATAAAATGCGGGTGTATGATAGTCATTGCCATGTTGCTATGAGTGATACGCGGTTTAAAAAAAGTTTTTCATCGAAGGGAATTAGCAGGGAAGTCATATTGAAATTTAGCTCCATCATCCTGAAAATGTTCCAAAATTTAAGTGCGTAATTACAGAAACACAGAAAGTGTTCAGTATTTAGAGATTTACTGGGTATTATATTGCTGTTACTAAAATGAATCAATGAATTTAAATAATCATAGACGCGCGTAATAATTGAATTATATGAATTAATTGGTAACTTTGTAAACTAAAGTGTGAATAGGGAGAAAAATAATGCAGGTAGTGGCTTGCTATCATGTCTAAGTAAGACCGGTTTAAATGAGCGAATCTTCAACGGAAATATTTTAGGAATTCTGCAAATTGAATTAAATATATGGATAATAAATTCAAGACAGCCTTGGAAGGTAGCGTGGTCGTTTTGGATTCCCGTGTGCCGGCAGCATTTATTTTCTCAAAATGTGTATTTAGAAGTGTGAAAATTGATTTAGTTTCATTTATATATGTATATATATATATATATATATATATATATATATATATATATATATATATATATATATATATATATATTATACTGTTGGTAGAATTTTTCAGTAACTCATAACAACAACACAATATGTCATTCCAAAGAGTGCTCAATGCATGAAACAGAGCAATATATTGATTGTTGGAGAGCTATTGGCTACACGTTAGCAAACGTGTTTCAATGACCGCCTAGCAAGGAAAATCACCTCATCAGGCCAAAACCATCCACGAAACTTTCAATAAAGACCATCCCTTTATATTAAAGTCAACTTTTCAGGGTTGAACCATTCTAAAAAGAAAGAGGGGAAACAGCAATTTCCTGTAAACATTTCTAAATACATTCACTGAAAAAATTATAAGAATATTAACGAATTAATCATACCATCAACTTATATATTGTAATATGCTTTATTATTTATTTCAGGATTTTAAACGCTAAATCTTATTTACTTACTTATTTATTTTAAACGCCAAATCTATTTTAAACGCTAAATTTTTAACGAAGGATCTATTAAATTTTATAAAAATATTTTTTAGTGAAATTTTTACCGTGAATAATATAATTAGACTTAGTTACTAATATACTTAACCATATTATAAGGGTAATTTGTATATATATAAATTTTCACGTTTGTCTATATATTTGTATACTTTTGTATTATATAGAGAAATAGCGCTAAATTTTTGATTTAGTAATATATGCATATATTTTTATCTCGATTTTAAGTGGAAAAAAAACCTTAGTTAAATTTATGAATTGCTCTGATATTGGAGTAATAATTCTAAAAATCCGTATTAACAAAATAAACGAAAAACAATTATAATTGTAATGGTTAGAGCTAGAAAATTGAATGCAAACTTATAATAAATCTGCTTCAGAATTACACCTTGAAAAACCTAACATTATTTTGTGAATAGGTTATATTTGTTTTGATATAGGTTGTTATTACCCCTCTTTCGTTTTAGAATGGTTCAACCCTGTAAAGTTGACTTTAATATAAAGAGATGGTCTTTATTGAAAGTTTCGTGGATGGTTTTTGGCCTGATGAGGTGATTTTCCCTGCTAGGGGGTCATTGAAACACGTTTTCTTATGTGTAGCCAATAGCTCTCCAACAATCAATCAATCAATCAATATATATATATATATATATATATATATATATATATATATATACGCACACCCATACATGTGTGTATATATTTATGTATATATATATACATATATATATACATATATATATATATATATATGCGGCTGTGCTTATTACCGTTTTCAATCTGCTTGATTACAGGTTTCGATTACCGAACCGTGTTAACGATCAGATAATGTCTTCAAGCTTCACATATATAAATAGTTATTATATTGAGAAAATATGAATAATAAATATTTCTTTATGTGAAGTCTAACATGAAGTTATCGAATCGATAACACGATTCGATAATCGGAATATGTAACCAAGCAGATCGAAAACAATAATAACACACCCCCATACACAAACACGTATTGAGCACTTTCTACAGGTGTTTTTACCATTTATTCCAGATTTGTAATGAGCCAATTCTCTATCAACTGCTATATTGTATCCAATGCATAGATTTATATGTCTAGAGGTATGAAACCAAATATGTTGAGTGCCATAAGCTAAAACAGAATTCAGAATAAATAGCTTTCCAGCCTAAATTATGTTCCTTGGGTCATGTCCATCGGCACATAATATTGATTAACTCAAATGTATTTTCACATTGTTAGAAAAGCAATCTTAGTCGGATTATGCCAAGCTTTATTTTGTTAAAAATTAACAGTTAAAAGCTATAGACACAGATCGAAAGTGGTTAACTGGTCGAAACTGTCATATTTCATGTTTTAAATATTATGTAAAGTATTCACGAGAAGGCCATTATATAATATCCTGTAAACGTCTTAGATATATACAGGACGACTGCCCTAGCATCCCCTGCATTAACTATTGCATTATACAAGGTGGGTGCTTGAAAAGCGGGGAATGTGTCAAACAACGATTTAAAAATAATTTTTACAATGTTTATCAAAGACAAATGATATATTATACTCATAAATACTCAAAATGTTGTCCGTACACTTCACTGCAGCGTCTTAACCTAGAAGAACAGAAGAACCAATCCAAAAATAGCAATTGCGCATTTTATTCATGATCGAAGCTGGCCTTCAAATTTCCCGCTTTCCTAGCGATCACCCTGCATATACTTTCAGAGATTAAAGTTTGTATCAAAATTAATAAAATCAGATTCCTTGGTGATAATGTGCGCTGTAGCACCACAGTCTACAAGGAGATTTTTACCGTTTGTGGTATTGTCAAAGTTACGTGTGAATAGAAATGTATGTTCTTCCTCAAAGTTCTCAACTTTTTTTAGGGAGTCCATTTTAGAGCGTTTATATCGACATTGGAAACTTTTGTGGTTGGGTCGTCCACAATTATAACAGATAATTTTATTCTTTTTCTGGTGAAAATTACTTTTGGAGAATACGTTGCGGTGAGGTGCGTAATTTGGAGGTGTCTGCTTTCGAGAAGCATTTTAAACTTCATAATATTGCTGGAGTTATTATTGTCCCGGGGTCAACGTTAAACGGCGACCATTTCTACCTTACTTACAAAATTAACCAACTAATTCCTAACATAATGTTTCCAGTTTTTGTTAGAAAAAAAGCCCACTTGGAAAAACCCTTTTGTAAACTTCCTATTTGTCAAATATTTCTTTTTGTATTGCTTTTTTTGGCAAACATTTGTTACAACAAAACAAATATACATTTGTTTTGTAAACACATGTGTATTCATGAATTTTTGTGCATATGTTTATATGTATTTTAAAAGTATTCTATTTGTATGTTTATATATATTTGAAAAGTGTTTATTTTTATATATATAAAAAATGGCTTCTTTTTGCACACATTATACCAATATATTAATAATTCTTTTTTCGACCAATGAGAATAAAGAAAATTCCCCCAAAACCAGAAGAAGACAAAAAAAAATAGAAAAAACAGACCAATTATTTCATTGGTTTATTTTTTTGGTTCATTTATTTTTTTATTTATTTTTCATTCCTTTTTCTCAAGTGAAACCAAAATTGAATCCGAAAGGATTTTTCCATTACATCGAAAAAGGGGGGGGGGGTGTAAAATGTTTTGGCCCATAATGGGGGTATGAGATGAATGCATTCACCAATCATTTTAATAACCAACGGCTGTGCTAAACAACCAATGAAAACGTCCCAAAATTATTATAAAAATTGTCGAATTTTGGATTCAATCAATTCGCCGTTCCCTACTTTTGTTCTTCTACATATTTGTTGTAAATTTTTCTCAGCGTGAATGTCGCCCGCAATCCGTGTAAGATGGAAGTTGTTATTTTAAGTAGGTCCTGGTAAGAATGTTAATCGGTTATGCAAATAGTGCGTGATAGAAACTCTAGTGTAGGTTTTACTTAATAAAGTACTTGCTATCAAACGCAAGTTTAGCCTAGGACTAGCAAAGACTCCTATTTTCCCCATTTCCCCCTACTGGCCCTGGTGCCTAAGTTGTTGCGGACCCCAAATAAGGCCTTGGCAGTAGATAATGCCAAGGTCGGGGCCGTAACGACTAAATACAAGTTCGCCGTTCCCTACCCGTTAGTGACGGCAACGCTCGGCCTCTGCCGGCTAAGACAAAAGTCTATACTGCGGTCCACGCCCCAAGAGTCCGAGTTGTTTTTTTGCGCTTGACTTCGCAAGGACCAGCCCTTTCTTAGGGATTTGGACCAGCAAAGTTTTGCTTGTTTTACTTTGATTGTTTTTGTTATTGCCTTCGGGCAAATTACTAATTGTTTTCGTTTTCCTTCTTTGTTTCAGGTAGTCTGTGGTCCATCAAGTGCTTAAGCAGCCGGCAGGACCAAGGGAAACTGACGTGCCTTTTTAGGCGAAGGTCTCCTTGGCTTCCAAATCGGCGGGCACTTAGTTGAGCCTTGGGCCATCAAAATAGATAGAGCAGGCCGCTGCTCCTGCAACCTTGGGGGACGCGCCAGGTGTAAATAAGGTTTTGGAGGGTGCCGTCTCGCAAGGCACCCTCAGGTCGAGAAGGTTTCCGGAGTTGGCCACCCCCAGTTCGGAAGGGTCGAGTGCCGGGGCGGTTCTGGGGGTCGCCATCCCCAACTCAGAAGGGTCGTCGTCGGTTGCGTCGCGGTCGATTTCCACCCAAATAGCGTCAACATGAAGATGAGGCTGTCCCGCATGGAATTCCACGAGATCCCTGCCCAAATCAACTGCGAGGACTGGTCAATGACCGTCATTGTGGAGGGCAGAAGACCCCAGTGTTGGCAATGGCAAAAAACGGGCCACGTGGCGAGGTTCTGCCCTCAAAGACAAGCTGGAACAGCAGAGATTGGCAAATCGGCGAAGAAAAAAACCCCACAGAGACCAGTAAGGAGGAAGCAGCCCGAGTAAAAGAAAAGTTGAGTACAGTGGCGGCCAAAAAAGGGGTCAAAAAAAGCAGAGCCGGCTCCACAACCAACAAGCAGAACAGTGGCAACGGCTACAAAAAGAAAGGCGAGAGGAAGCTCTTCGGGCTCCGACAGCGAAGGGGGGGGGGAGACAAACAGAGGGAGAAGAGAGAGAAGAAAGAAGAGGACAAGAAAGATCAGATCACTGAGCTTCAGCCGCAAACCCTCCAGGAAGAAGATCAGCTAAACCCTCCTCTATTCACCACTCCTAACGAGGAAACGGAGCAGATGGAAGCTCCGGTAGAAGAACAAGAGGTCCAAGAGGTCCAAGAGGTAGAAGAGAAGGAAAAAATGCTGGAGCAGAAGTCGGCGGCCCCGAGGGAGGGGAAAACCAGGAAGTACCCTTTCCTGCCCGGGAACAAATATGCAACGCCGACTTAAGTAACGCAGTCTCTGATCTGAATGGGAGACAGAGGCGGTTTTTGAAGGAACTAGAAAGTCTCCGAAAAGTGGACGGAAGAGAGGTTACAGACCCCAGGAACTTCCAGGATGCTCCGTCTATCATCACATTCGTCCTGGTGAATAGGGAAGGAAGGGCAACAGCGCTATCGCGCATGATAGAAGCAGCCAAGTCGGCCTTCAAGGGTGTGAAGATCGTTGACGTGGAGCACCCATCACTTGGTAAAATAGCCACACAATGCGAGGGGAGGGTCCCTCTTTATTTTCACCCCTCCTTCTATAGGGCTCTGAAAATGGCGTTCCCTTTGGACGTGGGGGGCCTGGCTCGAGACGGACGGCTTACGTCCGACCTGCTCACGGGCAGTCTTGATCAGGCCTTTGACGTACTATCTCCCGAGGACTTTAGACCCTTAGTAGAGGAATATTACTAGTAAGGGAAACATGGCCTAGCTTGTTTAAATGCAAGGGGCATGAGATCTCGAAGCAAGGCTGGTCGCGTGCTGAGGGATCTCGTGGCCCTTGAGGTACATGTAGCTGCCCTACAAGAGACCCACTTTGTTGGGGATGGGGACTGCGATGTGCTTGTAGACGATTTTGATGTTTTCTCAGCATATGGCAGCCTCCATAGCCGGGGGGTTTCTGTACTAGTGAGTCGCACCCTGGCTGCAACGGTTACATTTGTTCACGCGGACGCTCATTGGAGACTGGTCGTGGTCGATCTTGCCGTTAAAAGCGGCGCGTTCCGGATCGTGGCAGTTTATGCGCCCAACATCCAAAGCGAGAGGGTATCCTTTTTTCGGCGGGTGGAGGTGTTTCTCTCTTCGGGTCCGGAGCGGGTAGTACTAATGGGCGACTGAAATGCCATCCTGGACCCCAAGATAGATAAGCTCGGGGGGGGGGGGCTAGTTGGTTGGAAAGGTGTGACCACACCCTGTCTGGCTTGATGGTCTCGTGCGATCTGGTCGACAGGTTCCGTCTGGATCACCCAGGGAGGGAGATGGGGACGTGGCAATCTAGTTCGGCCGCCTGTTCGAGTACATACTTGGACCGGATATCAATTAGAAGGGGCGACGTAGAATTCCTATCTTGTCACACGTTCCACTGGCTAGGTAATTCGGACCACAAACTTGTGTTGGCCCGTTTGAAATTAGGTAAAAAGCCTAGGTTGGCGGGCTACTGGAAGATGGACGTCTACTTGTCGGAGTATAACGACTTTCGGGAGCAGCTGACAACACCAATTCAGAGGGAGTTAGTGGTGGCGGTTACCGGGAGTAGCTGGTGGGTTAAGCTTAAGGTCACCATTAGGCACTTTTGTGTCCAATACAGTCAACGCCTCGCGCTAATTGGGATCGGACCAAAAGGCATCTCGGTGATAGACTGTCGGGCGGTGGCAAGGGGGATTCCCTAGATCTAGCTCTAGTAAAGGGGAACCTAAATCGCTTGGCTCGCGAGCGATATGAAGGTCAAGTAGTTAGGGCTAGGTTCAACAGAGTCTCCAACGAAGCCGTGAATGTTGACGCTGTTGAGCGTAAGACCGCTCTAAGATGCGTCTAGGATGGGTACATTCGGGAGATGATAAACCTGGAAGGGCACTTTCTCAAATATCAAAGTTACCAAAGAAAGCATGCTTAGTTTGGACAACAATAAAATTTGATTCCGTCATAGTTTTAAGCGAAAAATAATTACAGTTTTATGAAGTGCATGAAATGTTGCTTTAAAATCTATTAATAAGGTAAGGCGTCACAACTAGGAGTGTAGTACGTGCAACATTTATTCAATAATTACGATTAGAACTTGAACACGCAACGCTGAGTTAAAATTTGGTACAGTAAACCGCTTCTAAAGTTCAACACTTTATATAACAACGGTTTAAAGAAAATATTTGTATCATAAAAGGTAAATTATTTGGTTCTGTCATAAAAAAAGATAAATGCTGTTCTCTTTTTTTAAACAACTACCTCTGATATCATTGTTTTCCTTGACGTTTTCGGTTGTTTAGTAGTTAACCACACAGTTCTCTGGTTAACGACAGAGACTTACGACCTGAGTGTCCCAAGTTTAAATCTAGATCGTTTCATACAGACTACTTTCAAATAGTATAACCTTAAAATGGCCCTGGGGAGATTATCAGCCGATTTTAGCTCGGTATGTAAAGTATAGCTGAGCCTTTCTGATCACGTCGCCAGCGTGTAGATGTTTTCTCTCTCATAAACAGTGACATTACAGACATTCAAGTTAAGAGCAAACTAACGGCAAAACACAGGCGACAATATTTTTGTTTTCAATCATAACAAATCAATTTAAAAATCTCAAAGTTATTGTTAAAAACAAAATTATATCGAAATACAAAACAATATTGTCTGTTACTTTCATAGTCCGAATGATCAGATTAAATCTTTTGTATGTCGATGTAATTTCTGTCAAACAACATGTACTATCAATCACGCGCAACAATTGTATTTTTTAAGACTGAGTAATCCTTTTCATGGTTATAAGTTATTGTTAAACGTAAATTAACATCAATCACAAACAACGATATTCTTATTTTCAGAGTCCGGGGAATCTGTTTAAATATTAACAAGTATTTGTCAAGCAATTTATTAGTGTTTAGCCACGGGTCACAGCTCCCTCTGCGGCGTGTTAGACAGTTCCTGAAAACTAACTCAAGTTAACAGTGTAGTCTATTAGCAATGGAAACCTTTTTGCAGACGCAATAAGTAAAAATTCCAGTCCTTTATTTTTGTTTTATAAAATATATATTAACAGAAAATATAACTGCAAAGTTCTAATACAGGGTGCCCCCCCAAAAAAGCAGAGGATATTCAATCGTGTTTCTGAGCATTTTACAGTCAACGGAGAGAAAAAAAGGACAAAGACCCTAGTGTTATGATGTGATAGTTTGGTTATACTAAACTAGTCATGACCACAGTTTCATTTCATTCGGACAAAACACGAATGATCGGGGCCTAATAAGAGTTGGTCCCGCTTTTTGGGGTCAGTCTGTATAACACTAATGTATGAAAACAAATGTATAAGCAGTCGAAATAAAATCTTACAAGTCCAACAACAGTTCAGCAAGTGTCGCATCATCTGCGACTGATAGCACTAAGTACTCATATAACATCACGGTAAAAATTAATTTTATGGACAGTTGAAACGAAATCACTTCATAGTACACAGCTCACTGGCTGTCGTATCATCTGCGACCGAAAGTGCTCTGACCCGCTAAACGGTAACCATACTTCTATATTCCATTATTATAGATCGTAAACATCGCCACAATTACTTGAATCTGATTTTTCTTCTTTTTTGTTCTGTTATAACGAACCGTCTGCAAAGACGGATGTAGGGGGCGCGAGGGAAGCATTTGTCGCATTTATGTTATCAGTAGTGAAGATTTTGTTTTTCACCGCATACCAAAATATTCTCTGCTTTGAAGATACGCAATACGATATGTGACGAAAATGTTACTCAACTTGCGAGCGAGACATATTAATAATATAATAAAGTCGGATTAATTTACCCGCGTTCAGGGGCGTTTTAGGAACGGATCTCAGTTGCACTCAACTCTCTAAAATCTGGTATACATAAGTTTATTAGGTAGATTGGTGTGAAATGAAGCGTCCGAACCCAAGCGCCAATCAGGGGTCAGAAGAAACACTAATGTCTATTTGGATTCGCTTAATATATGCTCATGTATCGAAGTAAATTTCCATCAAATATATTTAAAAGCACAGCGTAATTAATTGTTAGCTTCGGAGTCACTTACTGATGCCGATTTTACGCGAACCACTTAACACGTACTATTCTCTCCAAATCATTTGTCTCCTTTGTAAAACAATAATATTATTAAATAAAATTATTCATTCCCAAAGTTATATCTCCTTTCGGTTAGATTGAATAATTGACGAAATACAAAGAATCAGCAAGACAGCACACTATTTTAAACGTTTTTTTTACAAAATAACATTTATTTTTTATTATGTATTCTTATGTACCAGGTATTCTTATTCATCATGTATTATTATTTATTATGTATTCATATTTATTATGTATTCTTATTTATTATGCATTCTTTTTTTATTATGTATTCTTATTATCATGTATTCTTATTTATTATGTATTCTTTTTAATCATGTATTCTTATTTATTATGTATTCTTATTTATTATGTATTCATTTTTATTATGTATTCTTATGTATTATGTATTCTTATTTATCATGTATTCATTTTTATTATGTATTCTTGTTTATTATGTATTCTTATTTATTATGCATTCTTATTTATTATATATTTTTATTTATCATGTATTTTTATTTATTATATATTCTTATTTATTATATATTCTTATTTATTATATATTCTTATTTATCATGTATTCTTATTTATTATGTATTCTTATTTATTATGTATTCTTATTTATTATGTATTCTTATTTATTATATATTCTTATTTATTATATATTCTTATTTATTATGTATTCTTATTTATTATGTATTCTTATTTATTATGTATTCTTATTTATTATGCATTCTTATTTATTATATATTTTTATTTATCATGTATTTTTATTTATTATATATTCTTATTTATTATATATTCTTATTTATTATATATTCTTATTTATCATGTATTCTTATTTATTATGTATTCTTATTTATTATGTATTCTTATTTATTATATATTCTTATTTATTATATATTCTTATTTATTATATATTCTTATTTATTATGTATTCTTATTTATTATGTATTCTTATTAATTATGTATTCTTATTTATTATGTATTCTTATTTATTATGTATTTTTATTTATCGTGTATTATTTTTTATTATGTATTCTTATTTATTATGTATTCTTATTTATTATGTATTCTTTTTTCTTATCTATTCTTATTTATCATGCATTCTTATTTATTATGTATTCTTTTATCATCATGTATTCTTATTTATTATGTATTCGTATTTATTATGTATTCTTATTTATTATGTATTTTTATCAATATTATATTATAATTTTTCATGTATTTTTATTTATTATGTATTTTATTTGTCGTATATTCTTATTTATCATGTACTCTTATTTATCATGTATTCTTATTTATCATGTATTCTTATTTATTATGTATTCTTATTTATTATTTATTCTTATTAATTATGCATTCTTGTTTATTATGTATTATTATTTATCTTGTATTCTTATTCATTATGTATTCTTTTTCATGATGTATTCTTATTTATGATGTATTCTTATTTATCATGCATTCTTATTTATTATGTATTTTTGTTTATTATGTATTCTTGATTATTATGTATTTTTATTATGATTATTTCTTATCCATCATATATTCATATTTATCATGTATTCTTATTTGTTATGTACTCTTATTTATAATGTATTCTTATTTATTATGTATTCTTATTTATTTTGTATTCTTATTCATAATATATTCTTAGTCATCATTTATTCCTATTTATCATGCATTCTTATTTATTATGTATTCCTATTTGTTATGTATTCTTATTTGTCCTGTATTCTTATTCATCATGTATACTTATGGATCAATTATTCTTGTTTTGTGTATTCTTATTTGTTATGTATTTTTATTTATCATGTATTCTTATTTTTATGTGTTCTTGTTTATTATGTATTTTTATCATTTATTTTTATTCATTGTATTCTTATTTGTTATGTATTCTTATTTATTATGTGTTCTAATTTAGTTCGTGTTCTAATTTATCACGTATTTTTATTATCAAGTGTTTTTATTTATCATGTATTCTTATTTATTGTGTGTTCTTTTTCATCATGTATTTATATTCATTATGCATTTTTATTATCATGCATTATTATTTATTGTGTATACTTGTTTATCATGTATTCCTGTTTATCATGTATTCTTATTTATTATGTATTATTATTTATTATGTATTCTTATTTATTATGTATTCTTATTTATCATGTAGTCTTATTTATTATGTATTCTTATCCATAATATATTATTAGTCATCATGTGTTCTTATTTATCATGTATTCTTATTTATCATGTATTCTTATTTATAATGTATACTTTTTCTCATGTATTCTTTTTTATCAAGTATTCTTATTTATTATGTATTCTTATTTATCATGTATGCTTACTTCTCATGTATTCTTATTTATCATGTATTCTTATATGACATGTATTCTTATTATCATGTATTCTTATTTATCATGTATTCTTATATGACATGTATTCTTATTTATCATGTATTCTTATTTATCATGTATTCTTATATGACATGTATTCTTATTATCATGTATTCTTATTTATCATGTATTCTTATATGAAATGTATTCTTATTTATCATGTATTCTTATTTATCATGTATTCTTATTATTATTTATTCTTATTTATTATGTATTCTTATTTATCATATATTCTTATTTATCATGTATTCTAATTTATTATGTATTCTTATTTATCATGTATTCTTATTTATTATGCATTCTTAATTGTCATGTATTTTTATTTATCATGTGTTCTTTTTAATCATGTATTCTTATTTATTATGCATTTGTATTAGCATGTATTCTTATTTATTATACATTTTTGTTCATTTATTATGCATTCTTATTAATCAAGTATTCCTCTTTATTATGTGTTTTAGTTCATCATGTATGCCTTTTTATTACGTAGTCTTATTTATTTATTCTTATTTGTTATGTAATCTCATCTATTATGCGTTCTTATTTTTTATGTATTATGATGTATTATGTACTCTTATTTGTTATGTGTTTTTTTATTATGTATTCTTATTCATTATGCATGCTTAGTTATTATTTATTCTTATTTATTATTTATTCTTATTTGGCAGGTATTCTCATTTATTATGTATTATTTTTTATCATGTATTCTTTTATCATGCATTCTTATTTATCATGTATTCTTATATGACATGTATTCTTATTTATTATGTATTATTATTTATCATATATTCTTATTTATCATATATTCTTATTTATCATGTATTCTTATTTATTGTGTATTCTAATTTATTATGTATTCTTATTTAGCATGTATTCTTATTTATTATGCATTCTTATTTATCATGTATTTTTATTTATCATGTATTTTTATTCATCATGTATTCTTATTAATCATGTATTCTTATTTATTATGCATTTGTATTAGCATGTATTCTTATTTATTATGCATTTTTGTTCATTTATTATGCATTCTTATTAATCAAGTATTCTTATTACTTATGTGTTCTACTTTATCATGTATTCCTTTTTATTACGTAGTCTTATTTATTTATTCTTATTTGTTAATCTTATAATCTCATCTATTATGCGTTCTTATTTATTATGTATTATGGTGTATTATGTACACTTATTTATTATGTGTTCTTATTTATTATGTATTCTTATTTATTATGTATTCTTTTTTAATATGTATTCTCATTCATTATGTATTCTTAGTTATTATTTATTCTTATTTATTATTTATTCTTATTAGTCAGGTATTCTCATTTATTATGTATTATTTTATCATGTATTCTTTTTATCATGTATTCGTATTTATTATTTATTTTTATTTATTATGTGTTCTTATTTATTATGTGTGCTTAGTTATTATTTATTCTTATTTATTATTTATTCCTATTTGTTAGGTATTCTCATTTATTATGTATTATTATTTATCATATATTCTTTTATCATGTATTCTTATTTATTATGTATTTTTATTTATTATGTGTTTTTATTTATTATGTATTCTTATTTAATGAACATTCTTACTCATCAGATATTCTTATTTATAGTGTACTCATATTATCATGTATTTTTATTCATCATGTATTATTGTTTATTATGTATTCTTATTCATTAGGTGGTGTTATTTATTATGTATTATTATTTAATATGTATTCTTATATATCATTTACTCTTATTTATCATGCATTCTTATTTATCATGTATTTTTTCATCATGTGTTATTAATCGTCATGCATTCTTGTTTATTATTTATTCTTATTTATTAGTAATTCTTATTGAACATGTATTATTTTTTATCATGTATTCTTATTTATCATTTATTCATGTACAATCTAACCACCACATACAGCTGCGTCATATTATGATGTGTTCGGTCTTCACGTTTTCTCTCCCAACACCTGACTTCTTATTAGAAATTTTAACTATAAAATTTCAGGAAAATGCTTGATAAGATTCATACTTTCATGATGATTGCTGTGTATATAAATTTTTGTACCTTAATGTTGTGTGGCTATCTTTGTTTCAGAATGTCATTACTTGCTATCCAGCATGCAAACCTAATTTCAAAGACACTTGGTTATTTGCACGGATAAATTTGTTGCATAGAGGAATTAGTAATATGTTTTTTATTTATTTGAAAACGAGAGTATTCTTGTATGAACGTTCATTATTTGACAAGATTAGTGGAAAAAGACAGGAAAACGGATTATGAAAGTTAGAAAGAAAGAGAAAATAACAATGATGATCTAAAAGTTGAATGACTCAAGGGTTTTGTAAATTTACATTAAGATTGAAAAAATAGGAATTATATTGTATTCGTGAGTAATCCCATTTGTATTAAACATATTACTTTATATACCATGTTCATTATTAAATGATTATTCATTATATAAACGATAAAGTTCCATAAAAGTAAAAACGTAACTGAGAAAACTAAAAAAATATTAATGTATGATTATAAATTTTCGATATCGTAGGCGGAATTTTCATTCAAAATTAAACAATACACGCCAATTTAAGTAATGAAACGATTTTACAAATTCTCTTGAGAATAACTGTAACCTGCAAAGATATATATATATATATATATATATATATATATATATATATATATATATATATATATATATAACGGGATGAGGAAAACGGGATGAGGAAAATGAAACAATGGGGAAGTTACATGTAACAAATCATCTACAATTCAGTAAAATAAATATGTCGATTAAAAATAAGTTAAATAATAATTTTCAGACTTATACCCTTGAAAATTTATTCTGAACGAAAAGCGATTCGGGTGTATTTTAACGATCTTATTTTTAATCGACTTATTTATTTTACTGCATTGTACATTTGTTACATGTAACTTCCCCCATTTTTTCCATTTCCTCAGCCCGTTCTGCATCTTATTTTAGTTGACTGAATTTCTGATATATATATATATATATATATATATATATATATATATATATATATATATATATGGCATTCGTCCGGCTTATGCATTAGCCTGAAGAATCCTAGAGTGGATGAAGCGCCTAATATTCAGTGTAGCTTAATCGCCATATAAATTTTATAAATTACTATATTTATATATATATATATATTTATATATGTATATATATATATATATATATATATACACATATGCACAAACAAAGCACACCTCCACTGATATTTGAGTACAGATCAGACAAAAAATAAACTATGTAAGGTGTTGAACAGCGAGTTATTTATTCACATTAAACTTGAATTACTGCATGGCCATACAATCAGATAAGCATTTGCTTAAAGTGAATTCCAATATTTTTTATTCTAGGAAGATAATATCTGCGTATATGGCTTTAAAGGTATCTCGGAATATCTAACCACTTTTAAAACAGGCACAAGGATGTCGTATTACGGTGATGGACAGAGATTGGGTATGGTCGAAACTGCCGAACGTATTTGTTTGGCGACGTTTTTTCTCCCCTATCCAAGAAGCGGGATCAAGTTGCAGATTCATCGGTCCAGATGTAAAAATAAATGTCCATGCATAAGTGAATAGTGAATGTCATCAGTTGTGAGGAACTTGCTAGCACGGTAGAGAGAGAGAGAAAGAGAGAGAGATAGAGAGAGAGAGAAAGAGAAAGAGAAAGAGAAAGAGAAATCGCATTCCTCGCAGCAGCCTCGGCAATTGCCTCAATGTATTTGTGCCATTCATGTTGTTTGTGAATGAAAAGTCTAGGTGTTATAGGCAAGTGCATTTATGCAGTGTATCATTGTTTTCATGTAAAGCTTTACTCACCGATCTATATGTTATTTACATGTTCCGTGTCATGGCCGCCGCATATGTCTTTCCTATATTTATTATCTAACTTCTCCATTTCTTTTCTTCAAACTCGCATGTTTTCTGCTTGTTTGCTTTTTCATTGAAATTAAACTTACAACATTCGTTCTAGAAAGAGGATTTTCCATTGTAAATACCTGTTAACTGAAGCTGACATTTTAATAAGTCGCACTTTAGAATTGTGCGATTCAACGATGCGTTTACTGCAGAAGTGGTTTTAATACTGCGCAAAACAAATTCGGTTGGATAAACAAAACCCAACGAAGCAATCACAGATGGGCTTGGAATAAAATATCGAAGTGTAAAATCTCTCGCTTCCTTGGCTGAAATTTCTGAAATTGTTTTGTGGCTATGTCTGCTTCTAAGTCTACTGAATTTTACACAAGCGTCAGATACGCAGATAAAATTCTTTTTTTTATGCTTGTGCTAGACGCGTTTAGAGAATAAATAGGAAGAAGATATTACAAAAACAAATCCGTATAGTTCATATATTTAGCGATAGAAATCTATTTCTAATAATAGCAGTTACATTCTCGGGTCATTATTTACTGAATAATATATTTTAACCAAGGGCGTTGTTTATTAGTCATCTCATTTTAATTCCTAATCATTGTTTTTATTTTTCATAATAGCAAAAATTCTAATTTTATTACAAGTGAGAGTAAACGCCTTGAAACACAATGATGAAATTATTCGAGTGTATTGTTATGAAATCCCGGAAGTATAAAAACATTTCATATTAATAACTAATTATTCTAATGTTAGTTATTAGCAAAGAGAAGTTGTAGGCACTCCAGTCGACGAATGTTATCTTCATTGTAATATTTGTAAAGATAGCATGCTATCATAGAAACATACATATTTAGAGAGATAAGTATTTATATTATTCTAATTGGAATTCAGTGAGCTGAGTATTATTTATTAATTTATTTTATTGCTGACTATTATCCTTATCTTTTCTGTTGTTCTTGCTTCACGGGTGTTCGGCCAACTATTCCTCTGGCCTTTGTTAGGTGGCAACAGCCACGGGATAGGACCTCCGAATCTCCATTTTGCATTCTAAGCAATTACTACCTTTCCATATTTGTTGTCATCTCATAACGTATTGGACAAGTAAGCCTCTTGTCGGTTCTGGCTCAATAATAGAAAGGCTGTGATTGCTTAGAATGCAGTTAGGAGATTCGAAGGTCCTATCCCGTGGCGGTAAACACCTTAAGGACAAAGGAATAGTTGGCCGAAACGCCGAGAAACAAACACAACTAAAAAAGATGAGGGCAATAGTCCGCAAAAAAATAAATTAATACATAATAGTCATCTCAATGAATTCCAATTAGAATAAGATCTATACTATTCGGTACGGACCCGATTTATACGGCCAAAATATCCAAGCTTGATCAACCTTCGGGGCTCGTGGCGCAGTGGATAGATACGTTGAATCTCTATGGTTCCAGGTGAGCATTGTCTGAAGATATCGGTTTCAATCCTACCCAAAGCCGACCAGAGTCTTACTTAGCCGAAACGTGGTGAGCCGACAACAACTATGGAAGGCAGTAATTGCTGTGAATGCAGTTAGGGAATTCGGAGTTCCTATCGCGTGGCAGTTACCACCTGAAAAAGGCTAGATGAATAGTTGGCCGAAACGTCGTGAAATAAGAAGAACTAAAAAGATGAGGAAAATAGTCTCCAATAAAATAAATTAATAAAATTATTTATGTTAAGATGTATTAAGCTTAAAGAATGTTAGAAACAAAAAAAAAGTGGAAAAAAGACTTTGACCTCTAGAGTCGTATGATGACCTTAGCGAGAGTTTTTACAGTCAAACTGCGAGAATGAGAGAGAGAGAGAGAGAGAGAGAGCACGAATTGAGTCAGACGATGATGGCTTAAAGTAGTGGGGTTCAGAATGCGTTATTCTAGGATCAACGATATCTTACAAAAGGGGGCAGATAGGAAACAAAAATGTTGCTGAAAAGACGAGCTAATATTTCTCAATCCATTAAGATGAATCTTCTTTCCAGGGCCCGTCAAATAAGATCAGGCATGGACTATTTATGCTTCTCCGGATACCCCGATGTCACAACCACAGAAAGCTTATGTATTCCTTTTGCTACGCTTATGTTGAAAAATGTCTCTATAGTCGTAAGTTTTATATCACTAGTCTTTTTTTTACATGGAGTTCACCACTTATCAAGGCCCAATGGCCACTCAGGGATAAGGGTTATTGTGTGTACAGTAATCAAAGGGATAGTGTAGCAATAGTATTGGAGAAATTTTGAGGTGTCATTACTTAGGGGAGGGGGTTCATCAGGAATGTGTTTGTGTTGGACTGCATGACATCCAGGTTAAAGTCGGGAGGGAAACAGGCAAGCGGAACAGAGACCCACAGGCGTGCCGTTCTAAGAAAGAAGCTTTGTTCATGGTATCTATGTTTTGATTTAGGCACAGATAAAGAGTGGGTGAAATTATTGACGGCGGTTTCAGCTAGTCGGGTGTTTTTTGAAAAAGATTGGCGAGGGGGGGACCAAAGAATTGATTTCAGATGAGCACCTGCCATGGAAATAACGATAGAACAATGACAGGCTCGCTACGTCTCTTCTATGGGAGATAGGTTGCAGGGTAGAGAAAAGGGCATCCCCCACCAAGCCACGGAGTCTATTTTGTACTCTGTCAAGGCAAGATAGGCTGTTTTTAGCAGCCCCCGCCCAGATGTGGCAGCAGTACCCCATCTTTGGACGTACTTGGCTCTTATATAGATAGAGACTTACATCATTAGTAAGATATCTTCTGGAGCGGTAGAAGGATCCCACCATTTTCCCAGCAGTCTTGGCCACAGACTTGATGTATGTGTTCCATTTAAGATCATGTGTAAAGGCCAAATTCAGGAGCCTATCAAAGCCTGTGGTCTCCCTTAGACGAGAACCATCATTTTCAATTGATGCCAGCTGAGGATCAGGGCGTTTATTATGTAGAGATAGGAGCTTGGTCTTAGATGCATTAAAGGTTACCAGCCACCTCTTTCCCCACTGTACCACGCGCTCAAGATCAGACGAGAGAGAATCAGAGAGAACATCATCATTTACAGCCTTTGATGTGTTGCCATAATGGTCGTGCCATCAGCATAGATGTCAACGAAATATTTTAGTATGTGTTTTGAGAGATCATTGATGTAGATCAGGAACAGAGTTGGGCCCAGTATGGACCCCTGAGGGACTCCAGCATTAATACGGTTGGTCTCTGATTACTGCCCATCAACCACTACTCTTATGAGCCTATCTGAGTGAAATGACTTAATGATAGAGAAAACATTTCCAGTTATACCGTAGCTGGAAATCTTTTGTAGTAGGCGTTTATGCCAAACCCTATCGAAGGCCCTTGATATGTCGAGAGCAACTGCCCTAGAAATGATGCCTTTGTCGAGAGATTCACTAATCCTATGAGATATAACCGTTACATCTGCTGTAGATCTAGCAGAGCGGAAACCATATTGCGTGTCTCAAACAAGCTTATTTCTGCTGAGGTGGTTGACTACTTCTTTATTTATTGTGGAGTCCAGCAACTTACTCATGACACACAGGAGACTTATTGGTCTGTACTGAGAGGGAGATGACTTACACTCTGATTTCTTAAATACAGGGCATACTGATGAGGTTTTCCAGGGTGTTGGGAAATACTCCTCCTTAAGGCAAGGCTTAAACAGTTTGGAAAGTATGGGGGCAAGTTCTGGTTGTAATATTTTTAACACTATAATTGGAATACCGTCGGGACCAGTTGCTTTACTGGAGTCAGGGATCTTGATTAGCTTGGCGAACTCACGCACAGATATTTGTCTGTTGCATAGCGTGTTGTCTGTTATAGGAGGGAATATGGGGAGTTGATGACCTTCGTCACACAGGGTTGAATATGCCGCAAAGTTTTTGGCAAATAGTTTGGCCTTGTCGGATGCTGTCGAGATAAGCTCTGGTCCATTGATAAGGGTTGGGATAGAACGCATGCATCTGTTCAGGATCGTATTTGCTATTTGCCAAAACTGGTGGGAACCAATCCGCTGCTCAGCTACTTTGGACTTAACGGATTGCGCATATAGTTATCTTGTATTTTTGTTACTCTTTTACAGTGGTTGCTGGCGATTCTGAAAGCAGTTTTAGTTTCAGTGCATGTATTACGTTGGTAGCTATTGAAAAAGTGATTTCTGTGTGCGATGGCAGCAGCACATTCGGGGGAGGACCATGGCTGGCTGTTAGGTTTTTGTTGGATTTTTTTCGATGGTATGAATTGGTCTATGCCTACAATTAACCATTCAGTCAGTTCTGATACTATAGAGGACACATCCTTTTTAAACATGGAATGGAGAGGGAGATGAGATATGAATGTATGGAAGCTGTCCCAGTCCGCCATAGAGTATCGGTATACAGTACGGTGGAGAGGTACGTCTTTAGATTTATTATATTTCATTTTTATCTTAACTGATACGATGCAGTGATCGGAGGATCCCAGAGGAGATAAAACGGAACACGAGCATAGCTCAGGGGATGTGGATAGAAAAAGGTCTAGGAGGCTTGCGAACTGACCGGTACTATCGGGCACACGGGTGGGCTCGCGGACAATCTAAGTGAGGTCATAGGCAAGGGCAAAATCATGACAGAACCTCCCCTCATCATCAGTCTTATTTGAATGGGTCATCCATTCCGCATCATGGACATTGGAGCAACCGCAAATGTGAATGTTAGCTGAAGGATGAGCAGACAGAATGTGGTCAATTTTTTTTCTGATATACGCTTAAATACATTAACTCCACCGTTGTGGGGGCGATAGAGGTCATAGGAAGGTAATATACACCCCTTTATGTAGTGCTGAATGAATATTATATTAACCGATTGAGTGAAGGTATTTTAGGGCATTAAAAATCAGTGTTTTTGTTCATAGATCGAATGGTTTCTAGATGCCCTGTAAAATTAAATGCCTTCATGAAAACGTTTTTTTTTTTCTCATCCTTGAAACAAACGTCGAACAAAATATTGTGCATCTTCAGTTCCTCGGAAAAAATGCTGGGTACAGTATCCACACTGACATCAAACTGAGCACTTATAACATCTTAAATGACGCATGACCGTCGTCATTCCTTAAATTATATTTAAAAAAAAAACAACCGGTGTCTGATATATTTACTCCTCTCACACCTCGCAACATCTTTAAGAGAGCCACTGCCTTGCTTGTATATATTATGAGAGTAAAAACCTGATGCTCGATTCATGCAAAATTGTAAGATGCAGTCTGACTCATTCCATACGTATCTGATCATTTTATTCAGGTTTAAAACAGAATTTTATCGCATATCATACTTCTAACGTGTTCTTTTGTTAAGCTGGCATTTGTGGAATCGCCAGTGGTGACAATAATGCTTTATTTGTATTAGAATTCTACCTGTATCAGTTTTTTTAACCTGAAATCATAAGAAAGTAGTCAGTCATCTTATGCGAGGTATGGAAATAATTTACTGGACTTTCAAGAGTTTACGATAATTTAAATGATTGCAAAAAATGTAAAACTTAGTAAATGTGTCACACCCACACATACCCACACACATATACACGCACACACACACACACACACATATATATATATAGATATATATATATATATATATATATGTATAGGTCCCGATTTCGAATCTCGCTAGATACAGCCACTCTGATGAGTCGTAGACGACGAAACATGTGTCAGTGGATAATTACATTTAAAAAATAATAT
The DNA here is from genome assembly GCF_053919585.1 of Euprymna scolopes. Classification (NCBI taxonomy): domain Eukaryota; kingdom Metazoa; phylum Mollusca; class Cephalopoda; order Sepiida; family Sepiolidae; genus Euprymna; species Euprymna scolopes. The sequence goes on along the minus strand of NC_136487.1, from coordinate 164,528,884 downwards.
ATATATATATGTATATATATATATATACATAAAAATATGCGTGTATAAATAAATACCCATATATATATGTATATATATATATATATATATATATACGATTTCGCGGTAAAAGATACTAATGTTGCTGATAAATATACTAAGCATATTATCTCAGAATAAGTAAAACAAACTTTCGACCATCGAATGAATGATGACCTTTTATTTAGGTTAATATGTATAAACATTTTCTGAGCTGAATTTAAATATATTTTTTTTGTTTTTCTCTATAAAACAACGTCTCTCTTTTTCTCCTTCTCTGTCTGTATATCTGTTTGTCTGTCTTTCTGTCTCTGTGTGTGTCTGTGTACATTTTCATACCAAATAACTCGGTCAATTTTTGTTCTAAAGACTCAGCATTTGACTTAGGGATTGTTGAGATCTGTGAACATTTTTTAAACTGTTTCCTGCCAGAAGGATGGTTGTCAAATGGTCCATGTTTTATGATGTGACCTTGAAAATCTACCTAACTCCTTCGCCAATTTTGGGTCTAAATATTTGAAATATTATATGTAGGTTTCTTTGACATAGATCTTACTTGATAATTTTATTTGAGTCAAAAAGTGTATGTAAAGGGGTTGAAGTTCGAGACAAAGTTTTTAAAAAAACTACTGAAATACTCAGCTAATTTCTGGTCGGAAATTTGAGCTGCCAAGGGCTCAAAGTTCAAAAGATTTGACATTTGCGGTGTCCTGCAAACTATCCATCCATTTTCAGTCTGAACATTTGACATTTATATATAACGGGTATTCAGATAGGCGGCAAGCATTATAATAATTTTGGGGGCGATAATTTGGCTGCCAAAACATCAAAGTTGACAGAATCGACCTTTGCAGATTCTACCCAATTTCTCCGCCAATTATCGATAAAAACATTGACCTCTGAGATGTATTTAACTACGACATAGGTAAACATATTTTATTTTAGACCAAAATAATAAATGCTAAGGGGTCAGAATTGGAATCAACGTTTTAAAAAAGTGATCTCTGCAGTCCTTTACGAAATTACTCAGACAACTCTTGGTCTAAATATTTGAAATCTATATATCTATAAAAATAGAGATGTGTGTGCCACAGACGATTTCTGATTGGTTAATCCAATAATCACATCTCCTAAAAAACTATGGTTCCTTCGCTCTTAAATTTACCATAAAATATTATGCCCTGATTTATTGTCCATCTTGGAAGGGTTTTTTTTTTCTTAACTTGCCATTTACAAATTACAAAATTACGAAACTCACACCAACAATCACAATAAAACCACCGACACCACGTCCGCCATTCTGGCGCTAGCCGCACACAGGTACACAAAACACGAAAACAAACGCTGGACATATTATTAGTACTACTACTACTACTACCCCGCACACGCGCACACACGCACACACGCACACACACACTCGTTAAAACATGTTCTTTTGAAGAGACGATTTTTTTAAGCTGTTGACACACATGTTTTAAAAATCTAGCAAAAATTAATTTTCCTGAAATTTTTAAATATTTAAAAATAAATTATGCCGGCTGATAAAATTTTAAAACTTTTTTTTAAAGCTAGAAAGATAAAATTTAAAAATACTTATTTTTATATATATATACACATAGATTTGACAAAGTTGTCAAAAAACAAATATATAACAAATAAATGTTATCAAAGGCAAGATAAGTTACTTTTCTACCAAACTGGATATATTTTTCGTGTTTTTATTCAATGTAACATATTTATTCAGCTCGAAAAACGAATATATTTCAAGCTATGTCACGGTAACATATATTGAGCGAGTTTTTAATAGTATTTTATTCAGTTTTTTTTTATTTATAACACATTTTCCCAAACTTACCGTGTTAAAGAGGGAGTCAGACGCCATCTTGAATTTTCTCAATACATCGGTAAACACTGTATGGTTTTCGAGCTGAATAAACATGTTACATTGAATAAAAATACGAAAATATATCCAGTTTGGTAGAAAACTAACTTATCTTGCCTTTGATTACATTTATTTTTTATATATTTGTTTTTGGCAACTTTTTCGAATCTATGTGTACAGTAATACAAACCCATTAAAATATTATTTTTTATTTTGAAAAAATAGTGTGGTTCATTTGTATTTAAAAATATTTTGGTTCATTTTGATTAAAAAATATTCATTTTGATTAAAAAAATATTCATTTTGATTTTAAAAAATATTGTTCATTTCGATTAAAAAACATTCATTTTGATTTTAAAAAATTCATTTTGATTAGAAAAATAATTTAATTTTAATATTTGTTTATTGTCTTAACTCATATAAAATGTTTTGTTTGTGTTCTGTTTCAAATATTCATAATCTTACATGCATAATTTTCATTTAATTATATTAAATAAACTTCAAGTTTACTACAAATCAAATCGTGTACCTTCACTTTTTTAAAATGTAATTTATAAGTAATTAAAGAACGCATTCTAATCTTTAAAATCTATAATACAACGAAATATTAAATTGCTTATATTACTTAAACAAACAACTTGTGTTTTTTTTATTATTTTTTTATTATTAATATTAGAGGCGTTTCAGTATAAATCATCGTGTACTTTATTTCAATCCAATTTTGAAGTTTTGTAACGCTGTCTGTAAACATTACTGTTCATTATTGACAGTCTAAGAGTTCCACATATCTTGCTTGTTGGGACCTCGGCGATGACGTCATTTTTTCAGCTGGCCGGCCATCTTTATATCGAAGGCCACGCCACCATCCCACCACCAAAAGGGGAAGCCTGGCATTTTCTCACCCGAAAGGGGGGAGCTTGGCAGTTTCTCCCCCAAAGGAGGGAACCGGTGTCCCCCCAAGGGTGGGGGGACGAAGAGGCCAGGAGGAGGTGACTTTTTCTTTGGGGGGGAAACCCTCCAGGCACCCTCCTCCCTGAAGGTGGAGTTGGGGATTATCTCTCCCTGAAGGGGGGAGGCCGGCACCAAGCACGTAAATCCAGAGGGGTGACTTTTTTTGTTACCGCTCGGAGTGAGAAGGGGGCCGATCACCCAGGCAACGCCGGGTAACCCCTGCTAGTCTTACATAAAGTGTATTCACACTTAGGGCAAGTTATGAACCGTACAGAGGGCCAGAGCAAACCCGGGCTGAATTGCTAGTATAAATATATATATATATATATATATATATATATATATATATATATGTGTGTGTGTGTGTGTGTGGGTGTGTGTGTGGGTGTGTGTGTATATACTGAATGAATGGCAACAGTATATATTCCAATGTTCAAGTTGTTGAACATCTTACAATTTATTTCTTTAATTCCGTTGGCATTTAAAACTCTTGATCGTCATATGGCAACTGCTACAAAGAAATGAATTAAAGAAATGTCAAATTAAATCATTGACTGATTTTTCTCAAACGATCCTAAGTGTAATAATGAAGATAAAAATCATCGGAAGTACGGAAACATGTATTTATTGAAGTGCGAAAACGTTTGAATAAATAGGCAGGTGCGTACAGAGTAGGGATTATACGTAGTAGGACGGAGATGGAGATAGTTATGAGGAAATAATAGGTTATTGAGTTGGATATGTGGATAAACGCCCGAATATGGGTCGACGTAATTAAAGAATTATTAAGAAAGCAGAAAGCAGCTTCTGGAAAAAAACATAAACTAGCGGGATCGTTTAAAGACTGAAAGACCGTAATTGTGGAAAGTGATATATGTTGTGGTATTATGTGTTAACAGATTGAAATAATATTTTTTAGGTACGAATAAATACGACAATGTAGTATGTGATATTGCAATCACATAGAGAAACAATTTGATCGCATTAGGAAGGGTTTTGTTGGAAGAACACATCGGATTGAACAGATGTTGACGCCAGAATAAAATGAATCGATGAAAAAAAATACAACGTCTATCTTATATAAGCTCGCGTCGCTAAGAACTGTCATATCTTGTTTTGAGTTTTCGCACAAGGATAATATCTGCCGCCCGGTAATGTCTTTATTTTATTTAAAGCCGCCTAGCATAGAGTTGTTCATTTCTACACTCTGTCAATTTGAAAAGCTTCCTCAGTGGATTTTCCTGGATCGTGCATATTAGGAATGAATGTCTAGTATTAGTCCGCAAATAGAACGAAACTTTGTTATGCTGAGCATTTGTGGAGCCAGCATACATTTAAATAGGCGTATTTTGTATCGGGTTTGATCTCCTACTGTTTTGTTTATAATGTGTCTCACCCATTTTTTAACCTTTATGTAGCAATTTAACTCTCCTTTTTATTTGACATTTTAAATCCCATATTCGATAGGATACCTTGTGGAAGTAGTCTCGATCTTGCCCTCTGGTATTATTGATGATTATTTCATCCAATAAAGCTTTCACAGTATCAATGATTTTAAAAATATTATCCATAATTTCTTGAAAAATTACTAACGCTTATTTAACTAAAAAAAATTGAACTTTCGATTTTGAATAATCTATTTTATAAGTTAAACCAAATCAACTTCGAACTATTTCCCACGAATGATAGTTGAAGGTACTCGTCAGTCATTGCGACTTCAGAGAAAATAGTTTCATCGTTTAGCTTAATGGAAACTAATTTAGTGTTATACAATGGGCAATCACAGTCTTTTTAGTAATGCGGAAAAACACGTGCTTATAGAAAACAATATTTTTGATGACGACGGAATATACTGCTAATCAGCTGAATTACTCATTTGATAGGATGCAGATTTTTACAAGGATTTAAAGTATTTTTATCAATTTCCTCCATTGAAGCGAACGCTATATTTTTCACGGGCGCTGAATGAGCACTATCCTTGATTTCTCCATCCGATTGATATTTTCGTGAATTATTCTTGACCCGTTGAGTAAAGTCAGTGAAATATTCTTTGGATTCTGACTTTAGATTTTTCTTCTCTGTAATACAGTTTCCACTTTCAAAAACGTATCAAATTATACAATTGTAATTATAAAATCTAATAGACAGACCAGGGATTTTATTTTAATCAACAGTGGCACTTATAATCTCTTTGATGCACGGATAAATGTAATATTAGTGATTAATTCACATCAAAATATATTTCCGAGACGTTTACAGCTTGAGTTATACAGAAAAACTAAAGCATGATTTTTTTTTTAATCTCTTGCATGAATACGAATTTATTATTCACTAGCAGGACGCGTTAATCAGCGTTACTCAGTTGTAGCATCCCATCCGCGTAAGAAAGATAAAGTATATTTCGTGTTGTTGTTGAAGTCCAATCATCAAGCTCCTCATGTTAAGAACGGCAATCGGAATGGACAATCCCAGCCTATCTATGTTAAGGACGGTTTTCGGAATAGACACCCTATTTTGTGCGTGTGAGTGTGGGTTGCAAGAAATTAGCCCGAAATGTAAGGTATGTAATAATTAAAAACAAAAATATTTACATTTGTGACCCATTTAGGTAAAACTTAAAATAAGATATGCAATAATAATTTTAATAGATTAAGTATGAATGGTTTTTTTATAGTATGATCTGTTTATGTATGAGAATCACAAAGGATGCGAGAATTAACTGAAGTCACAGCCCTCCCTCTCTCCATTTCTCTGAATTTACATATCCCTTTATCTCTCTATTTATCTCTCTATCTCTATTGGCAGGATCATCGTTTCAGTGTACGGATTCTCTCTAACAAAAGGGAATAAAGTGTGCGACACCGGCATCAAAGTGAACGCAAACAGAAAGTTTTAACAAGTAAATAAATTAATAATAAAAATTAAGAATTTGAAATAAACATAATTTAGTGTTGTAAATAAACAGTAATTTAGTGCTAGAAATAAAAAATAATTCCTTCACATATAATCAGAAAAAATAACTTTTCAATTAAATCAGTGCTATTTCGTTTTCGTTTCCGTAAGAACCATTGTTTCATTTTGTGGGGTCGCATTTTTGGTCTTGTAAATCGTTACCAGATTTTAGCGAAGAACAAACACGATTAAACATGCACATTTAACTACTCATTTTGACGATAGCAAACGCAAGTATATAACAAAAGAAAAATAAAGAATCCCAAAATGTTGTTCAGAATTACGAAGGAAAAACAGGAAGAAAACTTAATAATAAAACGTTTCTAGATATTTAGATGAGGATTTGTTATTTCTATTATTATTAATCGGACTACCGTTCCCATTTAAAGTGTGATTTTCACAAAGTTTCGGTCGATATAACCACTGACCATCTTCAGGGGTATCTTATCGAACTCGGGAATGTTTCTGCCGAACTCGGGAATTTGGACGGAATTTCGAGCGGAGCATTTATTTACTTCACGGGGGTAGCGTGCTCTTGTTCCGTCAGCCATCACGTGATAGAGGTTCTAAGTAATTCGCAAATGTATTTTCGATCGCCCACACGGAGGATTGAACCTTCAGTGGTTAGAGTACTGGAAAAATCAATTGTAAAAGTGATATTTTCCTGAAGTTCAAAGGTCCATTCCTTAGTGTCGGCGACCGGAAAATACATAAGCTAATTACTTAGGACCTCTATCTAGCCATAGCTGACAGAACAAGAGTACAAATAAATAAAGGGTTCCGCTCGAAATTCCGTCTAAATTCCCGAGTTCGACAGAAACATTCCTGAGTTTGACAAGATTCGCCCGAAGAACGTCGGAGGTTAAATCGACCGAAACGTTGTGAAAATCAAACTTAAGATGTGAACAGTAGTCCGATTAATAATATTAAAACTAAAAGTTTAAGAAAATTGAAGATATTTTTGTTTAATTGTCAAAAATGCCGTTTCAAGAATTCAAGAAAAAATAAGGAGACAGAAATTAGGATGTAAAAGAAATGATTCCCTAAGTTATGATATACGGAAACTCGTAGCCATCATATTCTGTTTATTACTTATTTATGGAAATGTATTTTAGCCGAGATTTAAGAATGTTCTCTTTTTTGTGAAAAGTTCTGTTTTATGTTTCTTTGTGAAAAAGGTTTACTTTTAAAAAAAGTGAAATTATTTTTATCTCATAGTTTAGTTGGGAAAAACTTTTGTATATGAGTTACGTTAAGGCCTTCGAAATAACGGTCCTTCTCTCCCCCTATCTATGTGTAGCTGTTTCTGTGTATGTGTACCTGGATGTGTGTGCAATGGTTTGTATGCGTGTGTGTTTGTCTAACTAAGTCATCTGATGTGTCGCAGACGTTAAAAAACAACGAATCTGTTTCCAGCTGTAAGGATTGTTATTAAAAACTCAACGTTTATTATTCATTTGTTTACCTATGCAAACATTCTGTATACGAGGAACGTTCGGACCTTCGAAATAACGGTACCTATATTTCTATCTCTCCATCTATGTATAGTTCTCTCTGTGGATGTGTGCACGCGTTTGCGTGTGTGTGTTTGTGTGCGTGTATGTTTAGCTAAGTTTGCAGGTGTGTCACAGAAGGGGAAAATCAATGTTTACGACGTAAGGACTATGATGAGTATTGTACTAAATTTTTTTTAGAAATAATCTGTGTTCGTTTATTTACGAGTAGTCGTAATCCGAAATTAGAGATTTTTTTTTTATTCTCTAACAATGAGATTTGCAATATGTCTGTAAGAGAGAAATCATTCATTTTCTTTAGGGGAAGGTAAAGGTAATAGTATGTGTATGAGTTCCCGAGGCAGTTACGAAGGCAGACATAGTGTATAGGAATAGTGCGAATTATACCTCCCGGTGTTAAGTTGGGTCTGTGAGAGTCCTTTTACTATAGATGGAAAATATGAACAACTTTATCTGTAGGTCCCGACGATAGTGTTGATAGGGTTATTCGCATTGATTATGACATTTTATTATAACATACATATGCAAAAAAACTTCGTCCTACAGCTACATAAGATGGTGGATAATAGTTTAGATATTTAATTCGTATGTGACTTATGTTATTGCAAACGTACACTAATTATGTACACAGGATAATTTCTGCAATCAAATTATTATATATAGACTAAAGTTCGAGCTTGAATCTTCCTTAATCTTCACGTTTTATTGAACATCCACCAGCATAAATTTACGTTTGTTCTCATGCGTCGTGTCTTACTTTTAATTTTTACCTTTATAATACAACAAAAAGCATTATATATAATTGTGTTAAAAATCCAGCAATTCTATTATGGTATGGACGATCTTAAGCTCAATGCAGAGTTCCGTATCAATGACATAGAGTTACTAGTGAGTGACTTTGATTTGCAGTAAATTGTCTTTTTGTGCGAATGGAGTAATATTATATTGACATTTTCATTTTCAACTAATTTTTCTTCAATGTTCCATAGAACCTGTTTTAATGCTAATAACTCCAACTTTTGTAGTGTTATGTTTATTTCGTTTTTTATTTTAGTATAATCTTTGTGGTATACTGGCGTTGTCATGTAATCAACAGAAAAATACTTACAAAATTCATTATTTTTTCGCCTGAACTGTGTTCCATTGTACTGACTCCATTCTCGAGATCCAGAACAACTTTTTTTTACTACATGCGTTTTTGGATTGGTTTCAGTATTTGGAGGGTACTTCCTCATACAGTCAACAATGATTAATGAAAATGTTACATTTCTGGACCCTGCAGTTACATCCATGGGGCATCAGTCATTGAATCATTACTTGTGTATATATTGATGTCTGTTAACTTTCTCCATATTGATCACAATATGACCTATTACTTGACTCAAATTTTCAAACGGATATATTTCATGTTCAATTGATAAATATTAAACGTTTACAAGTGTATGTAAATTCATTGATTTGTGACTGGCGACAGAAATGTGAGTTACAAAGCAAATTTCAGATTTTATGACAGGTGCTTTAAAATAGGGTTACAAATGTGCATTGAGAATGATAGTGACTATGTAAAAAATAAATTCCTGATAATATACATTATCTTGTTTTACTGATATCACTTTTGTTGTCGTAGGTTTTAAAAATTTTTGTTTTTTAGTAGAAAATATGAGATCTGAATAATTGAAAGAACTTCGTATATACTTAAACTAAACAAAACCACTTGATATCTACGTTATAAATTTTAAAGAGATATAGCCAGAATGAAAAAAAATAAAAAGGAGGATAACAAGGAGAAACAATAAGGATATTTAATTGCAAACACGTGGCGTCATTTTGCAAACGGAATATGATGCCCTCGGCGAATATGGAATATTACATGACTATTATGTACGACGATAGTTCCAAAAGTAAAGACGATAATTTTGATTAAGAACGGAAAAAATATGAAGACGAACACCATTACTACAAAAGATGCACGGTGGCTTAGCATAGGCGCTAAAATGTAGCTTTGTCAAAGGTCGTTCCAAATGACAACATCCTATTTTATTGAACTCATAAATTTTGGGATGTGTTAATATTAGTGCAATGAAAACGACCGTCATTTTATTTATTTTCTACATAATCGTCAGGGCTAACGCACTTTTAATGAAACCGAGTGCATTTCACATTTGGAGTCTCATACAATTATATCTGTAAAATACGTGATAAACTTAAAGCGTATGAATGCATGAGTTCAGTCATCATAACAATGCAATTTGAAAGCATTTTTGATATTTTCGGGCAGAATACAGAAGTAGGCATTACATTTGCAATGCCATTCGTATTCAATATGATTTGTGTTTTTCTGAATAAATCGTTTATTTGCCCATTCTAGTTGAATGCAGTCTATTATCAGCGTTCATCGTTCCTAGTTGAGGTAAATCGGTGCAAACTTTTTCAAAGTGTTATGTTTGAATACATTTATATAATGAAAACTGTGGAATTGAAGGCGTGATATCTGAAGAAAGAAAACAAAAGAACGTCGTCCACATTTCAAGTTGAATGAATAAATGTTTTCTTTCCGATGTCAACTGAGACGAATAAATGAGATTTGTGATTCTTCAGACAACAACAAAAAAATACGGCGAACAAAAGAAGATTGCTTATCGAACACATGATGTCATTTTTTTCTGGGAAAGAATTCGTTCGGAACAGATTCAATCAATGTTTTTTGTATTTGTATTTTCAGTAATTTCTTTGCTATCATGCCTCGTTTTTCAACAGTTTCACTGATGCGATTTTTCTGTCTGAAGTGTGCATATTAAAAAGAAAAAAAAATACATCGATGGATTCATTGAAAGCTATTCGGAACCAATCGGAAAACAGAACCGTATCTTATTCAATAAAAATTAGTTTTTTTCTGATATACAGTCGTATATATATATATATATATATATATATATATATATATATATATATATATATATAATTATGAATATACATGTGCATATATATGTACATATACATATTTATATATATATAGTATTTGAAATTTTTAAACTTTAAAACTATTAAAAATATATAATTTTTTTATCATTCGTTAGAAAACCATCTAGTCAGTAAGATGCAATCACTGCATAAGACGGCTCTAGAATTTACAATAGCACTAATATATATATATATATACATATATATATATATATATATATATATATATATATATATACATACAAGCAGAAGTACCCGTCGTTGACTGGGTTCAAAAACAGTCTACAGAAAATGGACTGTGATTGATGAAAGTATGACAGGTTATGAAAAAGAGGGATGTGTAAAGATATAGGTTTTGCTACTCAAAAAATATATCCTAAGCGAAATATGATGAAAATAAAGATAATTTTAGCGAAAATATATTTTTATATCAACTTTTTTCATTCGTAGCCAAGAGTGACCGACCAAAAGTTGTTTCCTAAATGTTATATATGTAATAATATTAATATACAACAAAATAAATGTTAACATATTCAATAAAAGTTACTTTTATGGTAGAAAAGTTCATTGGTTTGTATTTTGAAGTAGTTTATAAAAATGTTTTTTAATTCACGAACCGTTTTAAAAAAAATCAAAATGGCAGGGACTTTGAAATGCAGAGCCCCGTTTTCAATTTAAAGGTGGGGAACCGGAGCATTCTGTGTTAAAAATTTAAGAGAGTTTCGTCAACGTAAGGAATAATTATAGATATATTTTAATGTTTTCCGGTATTTTGTGCTTGAGGAATATTCGATTATGGCATGTGTAGCTTATATAAAAACTCATTTAAGTAGTTATCGCCTCAAATTTCTTTTTAATTTCGGTTCGCTGAAATTATTTCAAGTAAAGATCATTAAAACTATCCCAAAACAAAAAGAAAACATGAACTGAACTTTTATTGACTATGGAAACATTTATTTTTGTATATTGTTTTTTTCGGGTAGTCGTTTGTTGGCTTTTTCAACTAAACATTCTTAATAAAAAATATCGAAAAACTATCGAAAAACAAAGAAAAAAAAACAGCTTTGACACATAATGAAGCTTTACGTATTTTAGTAAAATAATCCGGAACAGCAAAATGGGATATTATAAAACTAAACACGTAATTACTTTAGTTGTCTAAATCAAAGAATCGATATATATATATATATATATATATATATATATATATATATATATATATATATATATATATATGAATAAGACGAAAATGGAGCCATTTTCAAGCAGAACAGCTTCGTTACAGTTTTACAGTATTGAACGATGTAGTATTTCGCCGTCGGATTAAGGGTGTACTACTGTTATGTAAAGAAAACGCAGGAAGGGTTGTAATCAACTGAATTCCTTCTAGTACACTGACAAAAAAGCTTAAACAGATGTATAAATAAAAATAAAAAGGTTATGTAAATGTTTTAAAAAGACACGTACTCAAATGAGACTTTTCTTCCTTTAAAACGATAACAAGTAACGTTCTTATTTTTTTGTTGTTTATCTATTTTCGAAAGAGTGCCACGTGCAAATGGAGAAGGAAAAAACAGAGTCATGCAAAATTTGTGTCGAGTATCGTCTAAAAGTCGGATATTTTTGGCTTTCACTTTAATAAAAACTTGAATTTATGAGATAAATAAATTCGATACAATATGATTCAACTCAAAAAAGTAAAAAAAAAGCGAATGTGAATTAAGATTAAAGTTAACTGTTATTGTAGACCCACACCCCTTGTAATAAATCTTTTTAACTTTGTGATATATTTACAGTTTATGGAGGGCAGGCGTGAACGAACACCCAATAATTTTATTATACAATATTTCTTCAAACTAAAACATAATTATCAAAGAATACTTACGAAAATATATATGAAAAGCCTTTGTTAAAGTTTGTGCCATATTTCCATGGAGTACAGGCGCGATCAAAAACCCCACAATTTTATTATACCATCCCTTATTTAAATTGAAACCTATTTATCAAAGTATTCTTTAATACATCTTTATCAAAAACTCTTGTAAACATTTTAAATTTTTTTCCATATTTTGGGAGCAAGGCGCGAACGCAGACCCAACAATTCTTATGAACCACCGTTCTGCCTGATCAAACATACCCATTCCTGATCCTCGATACATCTTCTATCATTATAAGTAATCAGTTTTTTTAGATAGTCAACCATATAGGAGCCTATTCGTGACAACACACACAAGCACACACACACAGACTTCAACAATATATATATATATATATATATATATAAATATATATATATATATATATATATACATATACTAAAGACGTTGAGAGAATGGTTGTGTTTTATCTTTTTGTAAAATATCCCTTTGCTCTTATATATGAGAATCACTTATATATTTTCACGTCTTAATCTGATTATTCTTCCGTACTGCACACGCATGTACTGGGAACTTTTACTACACTTAGCCGGCCTTTTTTTTTGTTTTCTTTTCATTAGTTCCGTTTTGTTCTCTTTGTGTTACTCCTGTCCATTTGTTATTTTTTCACCTAGTCCATTTTCCTTCTTTTGTTAATATTAGAATATGTTATTTTAAGTAAATTGAACAAATTTTTTTTTAAATTCATTTTAATCGGTTGTCTGGAACTTCTGGTTTTGTATAACCATTTCTTCTAGATATTTGGTTTCTAGTGTCGTTAGCATGTAAATTTATAAATATTAAGGTAGAAAAATAAGTAAGATATACCAATGTATGGAACCGGCTAATATATTCGTTTGAGGAATCAAGAAAAAAAGCACACCGATATGTTTCGTTTCTTTTATTATTATTTTTAGTATTCGTATACCCAATGCATGTTTTTCAAGATAACCACAATACAAATAAGTACATATTAACTTACTGTGTTATATAACGGACGTTATGGAGATCTTTATATTGCAATAGTATCATCTTAAATGAATCATATGGTGTGCTTCAACATATAAAAGCATTGAAGTCTCCTAAAGTTTAACCGTGGGTGGAATATTGTTAATACAGACAATTTCATATTAATATTTATTTTTTTTAATTCAATCTGTTTGTTTTAATTATCTATTTTCTGTCTTAATTATTTGTTTATTTTTTTTTTTAATTATAGATTTTGGATATGACCATAAACTATATCCGATGCTGAGGTCCGAGCTTGCAGGCTGTGGGGAGTGTGTATCCACTCTTTAATTTCCATTGCTCCCAGGTCCACTCGGAATGGTAGTACCTGTAAGGGTCCCAACTATGGGTTAAATAGAAACCAACTTAAAAAAAAATATCTATTAAAAAAATTGTTCTTTAAAATCATAGGTTTCAGCATAAAATAACCTGAAAATTGTTGATATGCCGTAAAACAAAAACAAACAAAACAAACAAATACTTTTTTAATTATATATCAAAAGATATCAGTTATTACGTTTGTTCTAATCCAAAATAAGTGGTACGTGTGCCAATCGATCGACCATGAGGCAGAGTTAATGTTCAATCAATTATGTTTTCTATTAACTGTTTTAAATTTACTCTCCCAATTTTCTTATATAAGAAATTTATTGATTTATCAATTAAAATCCTCGTATTTATTTGTTATATTTTTGATACAGCAGATCTCTGGAATACGCCATTGAAATCATGCGTATGCGCTATGGAATATATTAAATTTACTCATTTACATTGTCTCTATTTATATAGTTTATTTAACTATTTTTTATATAGTTATCTACCGTATTTAAATAGTTTAGTTATAAATTACGACAAAGGTGTTATTGATTGGTATATTACGATTCAAGGATTTTAATAAATAAAATAAATGCACAGTGAATCGATAAAATTATCGAAGTAGAAAATACATGATTCTGTTTCCGTTTGAAGAACACCGGTTTTCTTTATTTTGGTTGCAGTCAATCTAGTAGTTGGTCATATTGTACCAATCACAAGAGTGACACAAGCCTACTATCATGTCTGAAAGTAACACAATGTCCAATGAGTCAGATCAGACATTCGATTCTGCACAACTCATGCTGTCTACCGATCCAGGCGTTGACAACAAAACCATTGCTACAATGCATACACGAACGGTTCAAAATAAAATAATACCGCTATTGAACAAGGAAAACCACAACTCCCATCGTTAAGGAACCAAGAGCAGAAGAATTAAAAACAGAAAAATACAAGGTTAACAAGCTGTTACCACACATCCCAACAAGTACAATCACAGACTATAGCAACCTAATTTACGCAGGCGCCAAAATGGTAGGTATGAATTTCAAATCAGAAAAACAACCGACAAAAACTTGATGGGATATAACACTAAAAACTCAAATAGACAAACATAAAAAAGAAACCAAAACAATCAACAGGAAGAAATCAATGTGGATCAAACAGAATATTGGAAATGTAACTGGCAGGGAGAGGCTAAACAAGAACCATGAAGAACTGGACCAAAAAATAAAAGCAAAAGAAGCGAGATTGAGACGATATAGACATAAATCTGAACTATGCAAACACAACTCTGCAACGTACAAATATATGTGCGTGATGTCGCCAAACTTTAATTCCAGTAAAGACACTGGCCCTGACGGTCATCCAATCATTGGGCTGAAAAAGTTTCAGCTAGAACTTGCCCTCATACTTACTAAACTCTTTAAGCGTTGCCTTAAAGATAAGTGTTTCCCAACAACCTGGAAAACCTCATCAATATGCCCTGTATTAAAGAAATCAGGTGAAAAGTCCTCTCCATCTCGGTACAGACCAATAAGTCTCCTGTGTGTCATGAGTAAGCTGCTGGAATCCATATTAAATAGATAAGTAGCGAACCAGCTAAGCAGAAATAACCTTCTTAGTGACATGCATTATGGTTTCCGTTCTGCCAGATCTACAGCAGATGCGCTAACGGTTATATCGCATAGGATTAGTGAATCTCTTGACAAAGGCTTCCTGCCTAGGGCAATTGCTCTTGAGATATCAAAGGCCTTAGATAAGGTATGGTATACTTCACAAAATTTCCAGCTACAGTATAACTGAAAATGTTTTCTCGATCATTAAATAATTTCTCTCCGATAGGCTCATAAGAGTAGTAGTTGATGGGCAGAAATCAGAGGGCATCACTATTAATGCTGGAGTCCCTCAGGGGGCCATTGTAGGCGCAATACTCTTCCTGATATCATCACTGATCTCCCAAAACACATAATTTAATCAGTCGTTGACATTTATGCTGATGACAGGACCGTCTATGGCAACACATCAAAGGCCGTAAAGGATAAGGTTCTCTCAGATTCTCTCTCCTATGATCTTGAGCGCGAGGTACAGTGGGTGAGGAGGTAACTGATTACTTTTTATGCATCTAAAACCAAGCTCCTATCTTTAAATCATCAACGCACTGATACCCATCTGGCATCAATTGATATGGGTGGCTCTCGTCTAGGGGAAGCTCCATGTTTTGATAAGCTTCTGGGTTTGACCTTTACCCCTAACTTGAAATGGATTACGTA
The DNA here is from genome assembly GCF_053919585.1 of Euprymna scolopes. Taxonomy (NCBI): domain Eukaryota; kingdom Metazoa; phylum Mollusca; class Cephalopoda; order Sepiida; family Sepiolidae; genus Euprymna; species Euprymna scolopes. Next base: position 164,513,094 of record NC_136487.1, on the reverse strand, counting down.
CATCAAGGCAGTTGCCAAGATTTCTGGAAAAATGGAAGGATCCTTCTACCGCTCCAGAAGATATTTCATCCCTGATGCAATTGTCTATCTGTATAAAAGCCAAGTACGTCCAAGGATTGAGTACTGCTGCCACATCTGGGCAGGAGCTGCTAAAAAACCTATCCTGCCTTGACAGAGTACAAAAAGGCTTCGTGGTTTAGTGGGTGATGCCCTTTTATCTTCCCTGCAACCTCTCTACCAGAGGAGAGACGTTGCGAGCCTTTCTTAGTTTTATCGTTACTACCATGGCAGGTGCTCGTCTGAACTCCAAACTCTGGTCCCCCTCGCCAATCTTTCACGACAAACACCCGCCTAGCTGAAACCACTGTCAAAGACTTTCCCCACTCATTATATGTGCCTAAATAAAAACGTAGATTCCATAAACAAAGCTTCTTTCTTAGAAGTGCACCTCCTTTGGACTCTGCTCCGGTTGCCTGTTTCCCACCTGACTACACCCTAGATGACTTCAAGACCAATGTGAGCAAATTCCTGATGAACCGCCTCCTTACGTAAGATACTTTATCAGATCTCTAACCCTAACGTATTGTACACACAATAACCCTTATCTCCGAGTTGCTTCCCGGCATTGATAAGTGGTGACTACCTTGTAAAAAAACAAAAAAAAAACAGAAGTTTTGAAACAAATAAAAGCCAATTCTACAAAAATATTAACAGAGGAAAAACAAATACAGAACAACCAAATCCGACAGAAACAAAACTCTACTGGAGTAAAATATAGGGAGAATTACGAGATTACAATAGAAATGGCGAATGGCTGAAAGATATGAAAGAAGAGTTACAACAAAAAGAAGAAGGAACAGCGAATGACACCAGCAAGGAACCCGTAAAGAAAACCATAGGAAAATGGCAAACTGGATAGATACAGTACCGATAATAGTAGGAGCACTAGAAAACAATCCGAAAAACGTCGAAAAAAGAATGTCAGAAATTGGAATCAGAGGAATGGCTGCAAAAATACAACGATTAACGATAATGAAAACGACTTAAATATAAAGGAAACCCCTTGATTGCGTAGAATAATACAAGAAGACAATATAACGAAGAAGCGTAGTAGGGAATGAAGAACACCGAAGCTTCATATCTAGAAGTTCTACAACACCATCCTGCACCACTCCCCCATTGTCTCATCACCGTTCCTCCCAACAGAAAAGTGATAACAAAGAGCCGAGAAGGGTCAAGAAAGAGTGAAAGACCAAGGAGAGATCGCTGGCCAGACCTCGGCTGGACAAGCGCAAAGAGAACTGGGACCTTGGGGAGGCTTAGTGCCACTCGAATTTCAGTATAAACCAATGACCACTGCCAATGAGAAATCAATCGTAAGAGTCTGTTGCGATGACGCAAATTCATTTGCAAATTCTATCGAAGCAGATGGAGAGAGCGGGATGTCTGGGGAGACTGGGTGTCACTCAGTTTCCAGAGAACACCACAGGTTTCCAAGCAGATATTTGTTGACTTGGTTTAAAGCTCAATGTGAGCCAATAATAATAATAATAATAATAATAATAATAATAATAATAATAATAATAATAATAATAGTAATAATAATAATAAAAAAAACTCTCGCCAAGACTCAAGTTAAGGTCTAGATGTGTACGCATATTTGTCGTCAAAACATAGTTGCTTTAGCCAACACTCCCAAATCCGACATCAAATTAAAAAAAAATTAAGTATATGAAAGATACACGTTAAAATAATAATGTGATAAAAAACGATAAAAAAACATATTCTAACGAGAATAAAACGAACAGAAATATAATTCTTCGTATTGGCATAGCATTTTTATTAGAAAAAGAAAAACAACGTTTCATGATGTCAAACACCGAATGAAAATGAACTGTCGTTAAAATCGAAACGAGGCAAGTTCTTCACGTGGAAAAACATGCTACATGCCACATGTTTATTTTGATGATTTATGATTATGGCAAAAGATAAAAATTAGACAGAAATACAAGCTTAACAATTAAAGTATTAAATTGATGTAAATGATATATATTACATATAAATAATTCATATTGGAATGATGTTGAGCAACAAAGTGTATGTTGGAAAAATAGCAATAAGACTAATACACACAATTGAAAATGCAATTTGAAATAAGAAACGCAATTGTAAATGAGAAAATTTAATGAGACTAAGATATAACCAATTTGTAAAATTTACAATTGGACTGAACCCCCCATAAATAACGTGTGTAACATTTCAATGAGACCGAGATAAAAACAATCTGTAAAAATTAAAATGACCTGGCCGATCTTATAATTCTTTTATTTTTATACATATGTTGCGTGTTGAAATTGTGTGCACACCCACACGCACTCAGACTGTGAAGAAACTGGCTACAAATCTGTCAAAACTGACGTCGCCGGCAGTGAATAGGTTAAGTAGTTGACCTAATCCTGCCGATATTAAACATCTGCAAGGAAACAGGTCAATATAAACTAGTGAAACGCAGAGAGAAGAAAGTTAAAGACGTTTAGCCAAGAGTGACGTCGCTGCGCTGTGTCGCTGACATCCGCCGACACCCGACTCGCCCTCCTGTTTGCTGAGTAAAAATAAATAAATAAATAAATGTGTTCAATTTTTCTAACAATTTATCTTGTTGCAATTATTTTCTTATTTTGCCGACGACCAACTTCTATTTGCCAAACCCGGCTTCATCACATATATATACTTACACTAACAATCTTGTTGTTTTATATCTGTTTGACTCTTCGATTATTGAACCGTTATATATCGATATTTATATTTAAAATGTAAACGAATCATCGTTAATACAAACAATACATGAAACCACATTGCGAACTTTAAAAGTTATTAATTTAAAAACACTACAATTTTGATAATTACTTACAACTTTTAATCCACTTTACTAATTTCAATGGCAAAGTGATAATTTCAATAAGTGAGATTAAATAAGTAACTAATCAATTTGATAATAACATTCCTGTGGGTATTATTATCAAAACAAATACACACACACACACACACACATATATATATATATATACATATATATATATATATGTATATATAATTGAATAGATTAATACGATCTTAACTAATGCAATAAAAGATGATACAGAAGCGATAAAAACTTTACTGAGTTGTTATTGAAAGAAAAGTGTTTGAGGTTTAGATTATTGCCTCAGTTCCATTGTTAAAACTTGTAAATATCTCACTACACAATTCTCTCAAAAATATGGAGTAAATAGAAAACTGGAAACATAAGTGAGGTACGATCGTCACGTATCTATCGCTTCTTTTATTTACGCTTTGAATCCTCACAATCTGTGAACGTTATTTCTCACAAAGAATCAAACATTCATTTATGTTTTCCGTATCAATATAACACTACTCGTTAACTCGTTTTTCACCTTCATCTAGTACTGCTTTTTCTTACATCAAATGCGTTTGTGCTTTGTCTAGAAGGGATTACTTGAATAAAATAAAAACATAAACTGAAGAATATACTATTAATCCTCAGTTATTAAACAAGATAATTTTCTTATCCGTAGAAACTATTCTTGTATTATTATTGTAAATAAATATTCTCTGTGCATAAGATATATTTACGGATTACCTAATTCTCTTTACACTTGACTTAAATAACGCATATTCTAAAGTACACAAACATTTACTCTTTACGACCACATTTCACAGACACCTAAATCAAGTTTTTAATTTCAATAGGCTAATACGAACATAATATTGATGCATGTATCGGATTTCTACGTATCCACCTTTAATCCGATGCGTTTTTCTTGTTGTTGATCGTTCTTGTTTTCTTTTTAAGCACGAGTAAAAACGCAGGATAATTTTGTAAGCATAAAAGTGAAACGTATTTGCCTAGATATCGTACGATTAAGTTGGTGGATGTCCTGGACAAAGCAAACAGCATGCAGTGATTACAAATTCTGGTCTGTAGATCGTTAATATTAGCTATAGCTACTAGCATGTTAGTAGGCATAGTTAATAAAAGAAATAGAACTTGTATGGAAGCGATAACATTTTCGGAACACAAGTAGAGAACACATATTATAATATATATTCTCATCAAATATGATGATGATTGTGTTGTTGATTTTATTATTATTATGATGATGATGATGATATATTAATAGCGCATTGGCATAAGGGAGATTTGTAGAACATGAGGCTGATGGTTCTTCCTCGGCCCCGGCTACGCACGTTTATTTATACAAATTTCTTTGACTGATTACTAATACATCAAATGGGAATAATCTGTTATATATTAAATATGTTTTTAATTCGTATAAATAATATGGTTAAACTAAGAATGTCTCGGGTAAATTCTATACACTGCTATATAAACTTCTAACTCCCAAACACATCCCTCTTTAAAGATGTAATGCATACGGCTACGTACGTATCACACTGGCCCTGTCGGTGGGGCATTAGAATACGCCGACTGCCCCCCCCTGCAGAGGGTAAAAGTCCCTCAATGGGGGTCCTGGATTAGACCTTAAACTATATCCAGTGGTGAGGCCCCAGCTTGTGGACTTTGGGGAGTGTGGAGCCACCCTTTAATTACCATTGCTCCCAGGTCCACTCTGTCCCGAAGTTGTAGTACCTGTTAGGGTCCCAACTATGGGTTAAATAGAAACCGACGTGAAAGCAACAAATATATTCTATTAAAAAAAAACTTTCTTCAAAATCTTTGGATTCGGCATTAAATAACCCAAAAATGTTGACATGCCGTAAAACAAAAACAACCAACCAACGTATCACACGTTCCTGAAACTTGTCGCTTGTTCGCTTTACATCCATTTTTATTCCCTTGTCTCATCTGCATATAAACGGCAACAGTGGACGTCTCTCACACGTTATCATCAACTATACAATTAACTGCATATCGCCATTTTATATTTTCTTTCCGTTTTCGGGTGAATTGCAGACCACTTGAAGCACGGACACATGTTAGTCAAGTAATTATGATTTTCATTATAAATAATTAGGAAACACAAAGAATTATGCTTTGATTTTTGGTTGCATAGTACTAGAAACTACATTTACTGGTAATCGAAAGGTGAACATTACGACGTAGTCGGATCAGGATATGGCAGATTTCAGATGCACACAATATTAACATAAACGATTAAACCAGTGATAAATTTATATAATATATAAAAACATAAGCAATGATGTTATCAACTCTATTAAAAACAGTAAAAAAATCTGTAATTCCAAAGCATCTTAAAATCAAATAAAATTAAGTTAAATTAAATAATGCAACGTTAACGTTGAATTTCATCCAGGGTTGTTTATCTCTCATCTATTATTCGGAATAATTGATGCTTTAATCTTTGGCTTCGCAGAATAAGATGGAATAATTATTGATCGCTTTGCATATAAAGGCAAACGGTATTATTACATTATTCCTCCGGAGGCAATTCCACAGATTCTTATCTTATTAAGCCGATATATCAACCAAATATTTATCGATTACAAGTTCGGATTGAAATTCTTTTCGAACACAAATTAAAGTCACGTGCACTGGAATATCGTGACATCTTCAAAGGGAATGATGATTTAACGCATAATTTTTTGAAACTTCATTCAGGGTGGATGAAATCTATAAGAAAAGCAGACAGATGAAAAAAAGAATTATTACTGGTTTTAGCATCAGCATATCATTGACGCATCTTCAAAAATAAATGTATCTTAACGCGCACATATATACAGGTTTTTTTTCTCCGTAATTTCTTCTTAGTCCACTCATTTCTACTACTTTTTCTTCTTCTTCCTCTTCACTTTCTTTTTATGTTCATCATGTACTTCTTCCAATCTGTATTGCCTTTTTTATTCTCACGCTTCTTCCTGCTTATATTTATCTCATATTATTATTATTATTATTATTATTATTATTATTATTGGCTCACATGGAGCTTTCACACAAGTCAACAAACGATCTGATTGGAAACCTGTGGTGTTCTATGGAAGCTGAGTGACAATAAGTCTCCCTAGACGTCCAGTTCTCTCCACCTCCTTCGATAGCATTTGCAAATAAATTTGCATCATCGCAACACCCCCTTACCGGTGATTTCTCGCTGGCATCGGGCATTAATTTACACTGGAATTTAAGTGGCACTAAGCCTCCCCCAAATCCCAGTTGTCTCGGCACTTTTCCAGCTAGGGACTGGCCAGTGCTCCTTCCTCGGTCTTTCCATCCTCCTTGACCCTTCTCGGCTCTTTGATATCACTTTTCTATTGGGAGGAACGGTGATTATTATTATTAGTCTTATTATTATTATTATTATTATTATTATTATTAATTTATTATTATTATTATTACCAGTAGCATTAGTAAATATCCTAGAATATTAACAACAATAGTACAGTGAGAGTAGTAGTATTTACTAACTACGAATTCGGACGCAATATTTTTTTATTTGCGATAACAAGTGACACTTCATATAATGTTGCTTTATTACAACACTCGTGTCTCCTACGGCTCGCTCTATCATGAACAATAGCGTTCTTTTAACAACGAGGTTCAATGAAGTCTTTTAAGCCTGCGATAGTCAAGATATATAACTAGAGGTATGATTTGACCTTTCAGTCCTAGCATTTTCAACCCACTACATTTTCACGAGCATTTTCTGCGACATCTGATGATTATAAATTCAGAAGTTATATTAATGAGTCATAGGTATTTACTAGACTAATACCTTAGTATATATGTATCCTTTCTATTAAAACCATATGCGCTAGGCATATCTTCCTCTTTTAGCGTTTCCATGATATCTACTCCGTGACATGTTTGGGGTGCAACTCTTGGAAACACCATTTGTTTTTCTTTTATTGGCTATAATTATTTCCGGATAATATATATATATATATATATATATATATATATATATATATATATATATATATATATATATATATAATAAATTCCACAGCCAAATATATATTAGAAATGGTATTTTCTGTTAAATTACATTATTGTTTCAGCTACCCGGCCGTTTTTGGCCGTTTGTAGCTTCCTCAGACTTTTACAGAAATGTTCGTTATGATGGGATGAAAGAGTGAATGATGCCAGGGGAGGGGTGCGAGAAGAGCCGAAAAACGAGGAAGGGAACAAGGGGGAAAGGTGGGAGGGGGCTTGGTGTGTTGGTAATGTTTTAGTTTTGAAGTTTAAGGATCTAAGGTGGTTGTGGGGGAGGGTCTGTGAAGTTCATTTCTGGTGTGGCTGAGGGCATAAGGATACGTGGAGGGGGAGGAGGATATCTGGGGGAAAGAGGAGGGTTTACTTAAAAATTCGAGTCTTAATGTTTAAGTTTTTGGCGTCTCGTTGGTGAGATGAGCCACCTCTTTCCCCATTGTACCACTTGTTCAAGATCAGAGAAGAGAAACTCAGAGAGAACTTGGTCGTTTACGGTCTTAGATGTGCTACCATAAATTTGGAAGATCATTAGTATAGATCAGGAAGAGAGTTGGGCCCAGGATGGACCCCTGAGGGACTCCAGTATTAATACTAAGAGCTTCTGATTTGTGCCCATCAACCACTACTCTTATGACACTATCATAGAGAAATGGCTTAATAATTGAGAAGCTATACCGTAGCTGGAGATTTTGTGAAGTAAACCTTTATGTCACACTCTATCAAAGGCCTTTGATATGTCAAGAGCAATTATCCTAGTAAGGTAGCCTCCGTCGAGAGATTCGCTAATCCTATGAGATATAAATATAAGCACATCTGCTGTAGATCTAACAGAACGGAAATCATAGTGCGTGTCACTAAGAAGGTTATTTTTGCTAAGATGGTTGATTACATCTCTATTTAACACAGATTCCAGCAACTTACTCATGACGCACAGTAGACTTATTGCCCTGTACTGTGACAGAGATGAGCGACCACATGAATTCTTAAATACTGGGCATACTGATGAGATTTACCAGGGTGATGGGAAGCAATTCTCCTTACGACAACGTTTAAAAAGATTTGTAATTATGGGTGCAAGTTCTGGTTGAAGTCTTTTGAGTACTATAAAGTGAATACCGCCATGGCCGGTTGCTTTACCTGAAACAAGGTTTTTGATTAGCTTGGTAACATCACGTACAGATATGCGTATATCACATTGCATGTTTTCTGATACAGGAGGAAACATTATAGGTTGGTAGCCTTGGTCGCAGAGGTTAGAATTAGCTGCAAAGTTCTTGGTACAGAGTTTGGCTTTGTCTGATGCTGACGAGATTACATCCGGTCCACTTATGAGAGTTGGGATAGAGCACAAACTTCTGTTCAGGATTCTGTTTGCTATTTGCCAACACTGGTGGAAAACAAGTCGCTGATCAGCTACTTTGGACTTGACGGATTGAGCATACAAGTCTCTTGATGTTCTTTATTACTTTTTTACAGTGGTTGCTGGCATTTTTGAAAGCGTATTTAGTCTCAGTACATCTATTACGTTGGAAGCAATGGAAAAAGTGATTTCTATGCGCAATGGCAGCAGCACATTATGGGGAGAACCACGGTTGGCTGGTAGGTTTTTGCTGGAATTTTTCGAGAGTATGAAACAGTCTATACCTACAATTAACCATTCTGCCAGGTCTGATACTATAGAGGGCACATCCTTTTTAAACATGGAACGCAGAGGTAGATATGATATAAATATGCGGACGCTATCCCAGTCAGCCATAGTGTATCGATAAGCTGTACGATGGAGAGGTCCATCTGAGGACTAATTACAATTTATTTTTATCTTAACTGATACAACTGAGTGGTCGGAAGATCCTAGTGGAGACAGAACAGAAGATGAACACAGTTCAGGACAAGTTGTGATAAAGAGTTCTAGGAGATTGCATACTGGCCGTCATTATCAGGAACACGGGGGGGGGGTCGTGAACAATCTGAGAGAGCTCATATGATTTGTATGGGGTTTAAATAAATATAATCTTATATATCTCATATTATCTACAAAGATATAGACTCTGTAAACGCAAAGCTGAGTTTTGTTTGACGACTTCGCTCTAACGGTGCCTATTTCAGCGTTAATATCCCATAATTATTATCCCATTGCTTTCTATTCTAATACCTTTTTTCCCGGAACTGATGAATGCCATGTTTACTCATTTCCACCCTGAATCAGCAAACATTCAAATACTTACTGTAGTAGTGTATTAAGCATCTCGCTGTCCAACACAACTCTTAATATTCTGCTGAAAATATGGTCGCATACTGAACAGTAGATATTTATAGCTTACAATATTATTGAGTAAACGATCACTTTCAATTGGAAACTCATTTTGCTGATTTATATTGCAAGTCAATGATAAAATTTAAATACGATTTTTAAACACAGATCTCGAAAGCGTTTTGTTATTAAATATTATATTTCATGAAATCTATGCCAGTAAGCACCAACTGACCCAATGCATTATTGCTGCATTCAGGATTCACTGTGAGGACATCTAGAGTGTTTTTGTTATTTTTATCACAGCTAGATTAATACATTATTGAACGAACGTAGCAAAGCGAGAGAAAACTGATAGAGTCATTATTATTCGAGTCAGTTCGTTCACCAGAATTCATTAACACTTACACCACAGATGCAATTCTAAACTATGCTGCAAGTTAAGTGTTTATGTAAATCAGATGGTAATTCTAGCGAAGTATCCTAACTAAGTAACGAAAATATTGTTCGTATTACTTTACATTATCCTCATGGTAAAGTATTGGAAGCTTGGAGCTTTCAAGTTGAAATTCCAAATGTATGCTGTCCAATAAAGGAGACATTGCCCAAGATCTGATAATCGTAATAATAATGCTTTTTCTTTCGGTGTGTTTTTCTTTGCTATATCGATTACGGTTGATTTACAAATTCTTGTAACATAAAAATATCGATGCAATAGTCAGAGGAATAATTAATGATATTTTGTATATATTAATTTCGCTCCCTGTCTTTGTCTCTTTCTGTTTCTGTCTGTCTGTCTGTCTGTCTCTCTCTCGTTCTCTCTCTATAAATATATATATATATATATATATATATATATATATATATATATATATATATATATATATATACACTCATAAGCCCTAAAAATGGGCCAAGAGTGGGAGAAAGAAGAAATCGATTTTTCAATGTTTTTCCATGAATGTCTGTTAATTTTAACTGAAAATATGTATTTTGTAGATTATTATTATAGCATATAATAATAGGTGGAATGATTCATCCCAAAAATGGTAAGGTCGAATCTTGGTGAGGATATTAAAAATCGAATTGCAGGATTAAGGCAATCCTAAATGAGTTACAAACAGATTTTTGATATTTTAAGAAAAGAAAATTTGAAAACATCTCTTTCTATAGTGATGCGCATTGGTAAAAGGTTCGAAGTCGAACGCTTGGTAAAAGGGAAATCTGAATCTAATCGCCCTAGACCATCCACTGTGAAGGACGACCACATTCTTAAATTAACTATTTTGAAGGATCGAAAGAAAACTTTGTTGCCTATAGCTAAGAATTCAAAACTAATTAGCAGAAACTGGAAATATCGCAGAACAATATTTTTCAACATGATAATGCCCATGCACATACCGCTAAAGTCACAAAAATGGTTTTCTGGTCATTCAATTGATGTGATATTTTGGCCAGGTCAAAGCCCCGATTAAAACCCAATCGCAAATATTTGGTCCATGATATCTTGTACATTGGCCAGAATAACTTTAGAGAACAATGACAAACTGTAAGAAGCTCTGCAAAGCGAATGGAATAGCATCTTCTCTTCAGCGTTCCACTTTGGTTTACAGAGAGAGAGAGAGGGAGAGAGAAATGGAAACACAGAAAAAGGGTTTTGAAAGAGTTAGATGAGGAGAGTGCATGCATAATAGTAACATTTCATTATACGGGTGCTTCTTACAGTCGTAGCACTAGTAATGATATTGTTAAAAAATATATAATCAATCATTCACGATGGGAAAATTATTATGGAAACGCTAATAAAGGTTAAATGTTTTTATTTGATTTATTATGAGCGACACATCCCTGTATCTTCAACTGTTAGTAAAATGTTTCCTTGTAAATCTATAACTTTCCAAACATTTTTCAAGCAATTACTGAATATGTTATTACACAATCTTATAAACTAAAACATTTAAGTGATAATACATGACTCGATTAAATGTCGGGATCGCAGCAAATGCATAACCCTGCGTTTATTTCAATTATTTTTTCTCAAATTCGATTCACGAGTTAAATAGGACTTACGACTCGCGATTAATTTGGTAAATAACGAGGCCGATATCCATTAGTCGCGTGCTCACGTGTAATGAATGAATGCGTGTAATGAATGAATGCGTGTAATGAATGAATGCGTGAATGTAGGATTGACATGAAATTCTTAAAGATAAATAAAAATGACCGAAATGGGCTGAAATGACTTAAATAATTAAAAAATAAATTAATTTGAATGACTTTAATGAACTTAAGGATGCATTGAATGACCTTAAGAATGACTTGAATGCTTAAAAATGACTGGAATCCTTCTAAAACAACTTGAATGATCTGGAGAATGACTTGATTGGCTTGGAGACTGACTGGTTGTAAATTGGGTGATCATTTTACATTAAATTAATACAGAAAAGTGATCACCCACTTTATATCAAAAAGTTACAAACATAAGTACATCATGTAGTAAGAACAGACACTACACTTTGATCTTGCACAAAGGGCCAGGAAAAAGGTATTTATTTGCTCCCCCGACGAGCAAATTAGGCCCAAGGTTTATTTTTAATAGGAGTGAAGGGGAAATGGAGACCAGCTCCCCGGAGAGTAGGGGAGCTGGATAGTGACAATCGGTATGAAGGGTTCCCCCTACATTGACCAAGGTCATATGTGGGGTTGGCATTTATTTGCTCCCCCACCGAGCAAATTAGGCACAAGGCCGATTTTTAATGTGATGAGTGAAGGGTAAATGGGGACCAACTCCGCGGGGAGTAGGGGAGCTGGGTAGTAACAATTGGTATGAAAGGTTGCCCCTACATTGACCAAGGTCTTATATGTGGGGTTGCCCCCACATATGGTCTTTGCTTGCAGTATGTGCGGAACAGATACTACAATTTGATCTTGTCCAAAAGGCCAAAAAAAGCTTAAAAAGCTAAGAACAGCATCTATTAGCAACATACCTTTTATCTTTACCAAAAAGGTCAAGCACAAAAGTGTTAGACCGACCGGCCGGCAGACCGACTGTCTGACCGAGGGAGTGAGTCGCTTGCACGCGACTAAAAATCTACTAAAGATGCATGGAAAAATCAGAAAGATGTACGCTTCCACAAAATATAAAACTGTAAATGCCATCAACTATCATTCAAAACAGTTTACGGCATATATATTTGAAGAACTGTAATTTTCCCTCTGTAGTTTATGCAGGCCCTAAATCTATTTTCTAAACATCCTCTTGTATCCATAGACCATCCAGCGTATGAATTAAATATTTATCTGTAGTATTTATGAAATAACCAAAGCTAATGATAATTATAGAAAAAAAAAGTGGTACTTACTGCAGTTTAATTAACAATATACTGGGAAATATCCTTTAAATATACCACATAAAACAGATGTTGAAGTATTTATCGGTTATTGCGCTCATCCACAAAGATCTGAAAAATAAAAATATGATAGTTACGATGATACGATCAAGCTTGTGCTTTTCAAGGTCCTTATTTACGCACAACAATTTAAACCCAGATTCAACGGAATCGGTTTAAAGAAAAGATTAATTTTTATGTAGGAAAATTAAACAAATATGCGAAATCATAAATATTTGTTGTAAACAAAAATTCTAATATATATTTATATACAAACACGCATATACAGACACACACATACATATGTGTATATATATATATATATATATATATATATATATGTAAACATGTATATGTGCATCTGTAAACATGTATATATAAGTATATATATATATATGTATATATCATTAATATGTATATGTATGTGTGTGTAGGTAAACATGTATATATAAGTATATATATATATATATGTGTATATATACATAAATATATATATGTCTATATATGTATATATATATATATATATATATTCATTACAACATATCCAAATTTTAGTGTTTATGAGTTTTATACAAAGTGTAATGATTCAGTGACATTTTTATAGTAGTTTTCTATATGGTTTAATAATTTTGCCGTTGCATTTTAGTGTTTTTTTCTTTCATCTCTCTGGTAAACTGATACTTATTTTTTTACTGTTTCGTAATTATCTGTGTTCTTGGAATTGTTTATCAGTTTATAAAATGTAAATGTTCTATTAATACACGTATAATCTATATACATATATATATATGTATGTATATGTATATATATATATATATATATATATATATATATATATACACACGAGGTGCGTCCAAAAAGTGGGCAATTTTATTTTTCGTATATGTACTTTTATTGATAGTACACGGATGAAATGCTAGTCTTATTCGAATTACTATTTCCCCGTTTGAATGGACTTGTCGTACTGTTACAATACCTTCTATGAGGCCGGATGGAAGCGCGCGTTTTATGTCCCTCGTCACAGCTTCTTTTATTTCCTCCATTGTTTCATAACGACAAAGTTTTCCTTGAGCTGAGGTTTTAATGAGCAACGACTGGACTATAAAAAGTTGAGGAAGTTATTAAATTCCCCTTTACGTCAAATATTATGTGACAAATATTGAGACCGTCTGACAGTAGCCCACATCTTCCACATCTTCCGTTCTTCGCAAATAATTTTATATAGTTCTCCCACATTACATCAAACTGTGAACTAATTGTTTTAATAGACACGATTTTTCATTTGGCTAATCAACACTGATGTTCTGACTTACTTTCTCCTCCCAAACTTCTAATCACCCTTCACAGACTCCTGGCCTGCCTTGAATCCCTTATGTCACTCGAAAAATGGTGTTCGCTTTATGCAGGATAGTACTAAAGCTGTCAAAAACATTTTATACGTTTCTGTATCATTTTTCAAGTTTAATGCAGAGATTCATTAGTGTCACGCCAAAATATCATTTTTGAAATCCACCAGCTGTGACAATCAGGCTTCATAGGGTGTATTCCGACTCCTGCTATATCTGTTCAATTAAGCTTGAAATCAGAAAAAATGGGCCAGTTTTCTCATTAGTAGTACTATAATAAGATACTAGATTTTCAAAAGCCTACAGTTGTTTTAAAGGCTTGTACAAAAAGTCTAGAAACTAACTGAAGCCACTTCGTATTCGAAAAACTGCAACCTTAGGCTGAGTTTAATATTTAGCGTTATTTGTGTACGAGCAACCACGTTACAACTTACCTAATGCTAATTTGACTTGTTGTGTTTGACAAAAGTGAGACCGAACAACTCTTGTAAAATTACTTTGTTTGAACTACAGTGCACTAATGAAGACGCACTGTTTCATTTACATATGCAATTTAAAGTTTCCATTTGATTTTAAAAATTTTTATACGCAAAAACTATAATTGCAAACAATTATTCGATCAAGAGTAAAGATATGTGATGATTCATATATCAAATTATTTGGGGTTTAGTCGCGCTATATATCATAACAAGGACTAAATAATTCACGTGTTGCATACAAATGATTCATATAAACAACTATACCTTTCTAAGTTCAAAATGGGAAACTATTATAAGTATAAATATAAAAAAATATTTTATAAATTATTCTCTCAATAAAATTGTTTACATGTTATAATAAAAAAATCTTCAAGTCATTTATTAGAACACACCACCTTCTAATACTACAGCTACAGGAATTTTAGATTGAATTCCAGCTACGAAACGATTGCAAACTTCTTGTGTAACATTTCCAATTCTTTCTTAATTAAAGAAGCCAAAGCTCTTTCCCTTTCTCCGGTAATTAACAGGCAATCTCTTCTCTCCATTGCAAGAATACTAACAATTTAAGCAGCCTATTCCCGCTTGACGTATGCTTTGATTAAGGACCATACTTGTCCATTTGGATTCAATATTGGACTTTATATCCCAACCTAAGCACTTTACATTCTAGAAATTTACCGTCACTACAGACATCTTCAATGTTTGAGGGGCATGCGGCATTGTACACTCTCATCAGAACTGAACCCCATATTGTCTCTTGGCAACTCTCAAACCTTCTCGCATCCAGGACTATGCGCTTTCCTTTCTAAAAGATCCTCTTTGCCTATCATGGTACAGGAGGCCATAGGGACCAATACATCAAATAACGATAATATTGGCACCCTGAGTACCGTGTGAAACTACGTTACAACACCTATCTTTTAGAGAACGCCCATATTTCCTGGAAATATGAACAGTAATGTTCGTTTCAGCCGTAGATAAAATGAGGTTTTCCAGTTGATTGGTAATTCAATAATTTTCCACAAAATAAACTACGTTTATTTTTATCCTCAATTGAATTTGCCCTCTCTGGCACATATTATTGAGCTTTAAGCTTATAATCATCATATTTAGATGCGTCGCTACTGTAGATGTCACAATTTAATCGCAAACTGTGCTTCAATCCTTTCACAAATCACATTTAATGTGATCCAAGGATTTTAATCGACTAGTGCTTGAATAAATTCCATCCACCTTATATACCTCCAAGATACGTGCTTTCGCACTTCTCTTGTTTTCGCGGTTTTCAGTTGTCCTAACCATGAGGCTACAAATTAACAAATCAATACCTTTTTGTAGCACCAAAGACTTGATTTTACTTCGTTTTTTTTCTCTGAAAAGTTTAGTATTATTATGCTATTAAAATAGATCAGATAAATTGGATGTCTTAATTCATAATATAAAAGCACAAGAACCTGACGTAGCCCGGGATAAAATGAGGATCAATAATTCTTTAACATTTCCGATATTTTATTATAATCAATATCGGTGAAATCGCCCACATTCAAATCAAATCGATTGGTTTCCAGTATTCAGGAATATCCTTCGGTGCACGTAAAGAAAAATTAAAATTCCTATATGACGTAGATTAGTCTACAATACATTCAAGTTCACATTGAACTCCAGAAAACTTACTGTTTATTCAATGAAATCATTTATATGATGCATTCATTTTAAGTTAAAAATGCAAAATTTATGTATATGGCTCCATTGTGCTCTAAACGAAATTCTTAATTTAAGCTAACCACTAAAATATCAAAAGTGTTTACTGTTTATTTCATACACCGGTCCAATTTCTTCTGCGGTTATGAAGAGTTTCAAATGCGTTTGTGATATGAGGTTGTATAAGTGTAAACACTGACCAAAATAAACTATTTCCTCTATAACTTGATTGTTAACGTATCGATTTTAGATACTCATCGGAGAGATTTTACTAAGAAGAAATCTATGTAAGAATACTCCTAGACTAATAAAGTAATTAGTGTGATTAGTTTTAAATCATCCACACTGTTTCGGAATCTATAAATAAACACACGCGGGCAGTGCATTATATATATATATACATATATATATATATATATATATATATATATAGGTTTTTGACTTGCTCTATAACAGTTAGCTAACATTCCCATTTTTGATTCGACTGGCAAAAAGAACTGCTATACACTTTTGTGCGCAGTGGGACCGAATTACATCGATTATAACACTCGTGTGAATAGACTATTGTGTATGTCATGCCTCGTACCCATAAAACGAAAATCGGTTTACGTTTATTTCATTTACTACAAAATAAAATAAAGAACTTTATTTGAGCGGTATTATTAGATCGATTATGTATTTATTGACAATTTATAGTGCTATGGTAAAGCTGGAATCGAGAATGTTTTCTATTCTCATAGGGTATTTTTCGTGTATCTGGAAAATTTTATTTTTCTCAAATACAAGGCCTTTAATTATATTTAATATGAATTACGTAAGTTCGACAAACTCATATTTTAAAGTGAATGCCTTTGTTAACTGTGTCATATACATTTTAGTTTAAGGTATGTTGTCAATTAGCTTGCTGAAATGTTTTGATATGTAATTGTTGTTTTTTAATTTATTATTATATACTAATATAATTTTGCTACTAAAAAAGAGCATCAATGTCGTATTACCCGATACTGAAGATTTGTAGTAATAATCCAACTCATTCTCATCTCAGCATATAGAATACTTTCATTTTAATCATTCTTTGTATAGTCAACACTAGATGCAAGTCTGAGTTCTGCCTTCGTACATGATCCTATATTTTCTAATGAAGTTGAGACAAAATCCTGATAATAATTTGGAGTATCTTTTGCAATATTCACATATATGAATAAGAGAATACATCATCTTCAATGTGTTATTAATCGTAGTGATATCTGCTCTGCCCGATCGTAATTACATAAATCCCAATCGAATAATGCAAAAGTTGTTCCTATTTATCCTCTGCAATAAATACTCAAGATAAATCCTTGCAGAAAGGAATGCAATGCGAAAATGATCTAGAACTGCCCTAAAAATTGTTGCACGAACGAAAAAAGTAGGATAGATATGTATATATATATATATATATATATATATATATATATATATATATATATATATATATATATATATATATATGCTCCGTGCCAGCCAGAACTATATGCAAATCTATATTATTGTTCTAATTCCGATAGGTTTCAATGAAAATTTGTGAAATTAAGCACGTTATATGGCAACAATAACACAAGCGTAGATCTAAAATGTTAAGCTAATCAGCACAGTAATAAACGATTGACAGTCATTTTGGTGATTTGCATTTTTTCATCCCGCCAATTTTATATACACACCAATGCTAAAATATGGTGAAGTGCTAAAAGATCGTCGAAACATTGATTATCTAGGAATTTGTAAATTTAGAACAACAATAATAAAGAACAAACGAATACAATATGGTTTCATAGTACCATCAATATCTTATATAATTGTCATTTTTATTGACAAGAGAAAAAACGTTTGCCCCATTGAAGATGGCAAACTTTCGATTTCATCTGATGAAATGTCTTTGGCAGCAGTCAGAATAACATTTCAGAGGTCATCTTTGGAGTTTTCCTACTTTCCGAGTGAGTAAATATTTTATTTGAAGATGCTCCACAGATTTTCGATAGGATTTAAATCTGGAGAATAGGCTGGCAAATGCATTTTTCCCTATGTCTGGCGAAAACTCTTTCCAAATATCCAGTGGCTATCGTTGCAGAATAGGGCGGTGCATTATCATGCATGAATACCATCTTTTTCTGGAATGCCAAATACTTCTCCTTGTGGCAGTGTCCCAAGTGTTCCTTAATGGACTCAATGTAGAGTTTGGCGGTATTTCTCACTCCATCTGCGACTCTGAATGGTCAAACCAGCTATATCCAATGATGCAGCCCGGAAAATCATACTACCCCCTCTTTGTCGATGAATGATACTTTGGAGACGTAGGGACTCATTATGGTTCTATCCTTCTTTCCAGCCATCGGGCCCATCAAGGGTCCCTTGATACTCATCAGTGAACAAAACAGTTTGAAAATTCACCTTCGTGCGATCTCTTGCCCACTCCATCCTCTTTTTCTTGTGGGTATCCTTCAATTGAGGGCGGATCACTTGCTTTCCAAATTTTGCAATCGCCGTCAAGATACGGCAACGGATTGATTTGGGTACATCAGGAACGCCAGCTTTTTCAAAAACTAGTTTCAAGTGAGTAACGGCGAACTTCTCTGTTGATCTTGCTCATTGTTCGGCGTGAAAGATATTATTTCTAACGAATGTTCCCTTTGACAAAAGGTCCGTTGCAAAGTTGACGGTAAGTACAATATTTTCTGATTGTACGATGATCAAGGTGTAATTCTTTAGTAATTTAGTGGGGGGAAATCTTATTATGTAGCTTTTGAAAAATTGTAGACTACTCAGCTTGACGTGGATTACCTTTACGTCCCATCTTGCGTATAAAGTTGGCACGCTGAATAAAAAGGCAAGTAAGCAAAATGGCTGCCGTTTGCTCACTATTGCGCAGATCAGCTTAAAATTTTGATCTGCGCATGCGTTAGTGTTGCTGTATAAGGTGCGAAGTTTCATGAATTTTCATTTAAAACTATCGGAGTTAGAAATATATATATATATATATATATATATATATATATATATATATATATATAATAAAGATAATTACAAAGATAATCCAAAATTTTAAATTTAAAATATATCAAAAATATTTGACATTTAGTATCTAAACTTAATCCTAACTAGGTGTAAAAGGGCAATAAAACAAAATAGGAAAGTGTTAAAAACATATTTAATTTCCAAAAAAGAAAACATAACAGATGTGGATCATCGTAAATCCGCGGAGTTTCGAAAGAAATACTTTCCTTCTCATCGGGGGAGGGAAAGAATTAGCAAAATGCGGAATAAGATGTTGCTTATAAATATTTAATGCAACTGCAAGTGAGCTATAGGGCGTATTGCTAAAAGTAAATAAAAAAACAGTGATATATATATATATATATATATATATTACTTGTTTTGAAACATGTGGCTATTTATAGCAGCAGGATGTGACCATGTTTATATAATAATAAACAAGTATTATCAGCTCTTTTTATTGAGCACTATCTAACAACCTCGTTGAAGTCATTAGTCCATTACTTTTGAATAAAAAAACCCGAGTATATATATATATATATATATATATATATATATATATAGAGATAGATAGATAGATAGATAGATAGATAGATATTTCTTTATAACAATAATGATTAAATACGTACAGCGGGAATTATCAGATTAGCACTAGTCGATAGATTCGAGCAAGGCAACAGAAAACATTCCTGGCTTCATTGGCAGATCCCAATGCATTCGGCTATGGTAAACCGCGATGAAATTCTGTTAAATTAAACCTTTATTTTTTAATTCATTTTAACTTCTGTCAGAGTGATCTAATCATGATATGATGATCTGAAATTTCTCTCTCTCTCTCCATATATGCATATATATATATATATATATATATACATACATATATATATATAATATTATATAATATTACCTATATTTACGCCGAAATTGAGCAGACGAGGGTTGCAAATTGCCTTACCATATGGATGAAGGCATTCATTCATAACCTGAAGCTTTAATCTCTCAGTTACAAATGCTGACGGTTTACATTCTAAAAAATAAAACTTGTGCCATAGACCATCCCCAGCAGAAAATATGCTGCATTGAAGGATTCAGTACACAAAATAATAGAAACAACGAACATATAACCGTGCCTAGTGAACGTTTAATACGTAAATGAAGGTGGTGTACAGCACAGGTAACAGATGATCTTTTTTGTTTCAGAGTGTCAGTGAAGAGCTGGGAGTGACAAAAACCGATCCTGAGTTTTACAACTTAGAATCAAAATCAGATGGCAAAAGTGCAGTAAGTATGACTATGGCCATGTAAAAAAAAAAACTTCTGTAGCACAAATGGATCTTGTTATAATTGTACTACACCCATCTGCGTAATAACTGAACGTTAAAGGGTTTGAGTATAAAATAGAATTCTTACGTTTTAAATGAAAATGTACTTAGTATAGTTCCTATTAATACAATTCAAGGTTGCTCATACTTTATAAATTGTGAATTCAATCGACATAATGATAAGATTTATGTTCAGCGTGGATTCTTTTTCAATACATTATTCTACAAGATCGTTGAATGAGATACCGGGATCCCTTTCAACGAAATACATTTCTAAATTTCTATCTTTACATTATTTGACAGGAAATTCGTAACATTATGTAATCTGCTTGTTACGATCCTATTTCTGATTGCGGCTCAAGAAGGACAAGTTTTATGACAAGCATATCTTACTTGCAGTTATAAATGATACATTCGCTGGTACATAATACATTTATGTTACTAAAATGTTAGTTGCAAAGTTTAAGTGGATCCGAAAGAATGCACAAATGAACACTGCATACACAAATACCCTATGTTGATCTTTTTGTTGAAATACTTTATGAAGAAAACAAAAAATAACGCTTACATTCGAGTTCACTTATATATGATATATATATATATATATATATATATATATATATATATATATATTGGCTAAATTAAATGTAACTGTTTAAACAACCTATACTTTATTTGATTCGCCTTTTATTTCTTTATGATCCCTTTTCACATTTGACTTTTACTCTAAGTGTGCTAGTGCTTACGTCAATTAAAAAATAGCTTAAAATCGCGAAGGCAATAAAAAACTCCGCAGTAACAAATGAACTAAAACCCAGCTTAAAATATCTTCCATTTAAGCATCTCCAATCGTAAAATATATACATTTAGGAGCTTATTAATCTCCAACTTTCTGATTTATCAAATTGGGAAATCGGCCACCGATGGAAATGTTATAGGAAAACGGTGCGAATGACTATTTAAAATCAACAAAACACCGGCAGTGTTCCTGAGGCGCCTGAATCTGGTCGTCCTCAAGTTATATCTTACAGTAAAAAACATGCTATCAAGATACACAGACTCAGAAACAGATTTTAAACAGCCCAACAAACGAAATAGTAGTGTAATATTCTACAGGTAAGAAATGATTGAATTATTTTATTTGTGAGGCGGTGTTCAAAGACGCAAACCAATGATTTCTGTAAACAGAAAGCACTGTCTGAACTAAGTAAGATGCAAGGAAATAATGACTCTACATATTCATCGAAAGCAATTTTTAACGACGAAAGCAATGGACGTAAGCTAAGATATGATGGTAGGCAGTAGGTCCTTCGAAGGAAGGACGGGTATTCGAATCCTAGGTCATATTTTAAACGCCACAATGTGGTGGAGGAACAGTTTTAGTGTCGGGCGTTTGTAAACGGTGCTTGGCTTATAGGTCGCTTGCAAGGTCGAATATATTACTGAGCATTCAAAGAGCTGACAATGTCAATATGTTCCTTGAAGATTATGATAGTCATGTTTTGATTTTGCCTGTATAATATCCAGACCTCATAAACGTATGGCATTACATCGAGCGACGGTTACGCAATGATAACATTTCAAATCTGGAAAATATTTGATTAATAATAAAAGTAAATCGAGATGCTATTTTACCGGAATATTTCCGCAGGTTAATTACAGAGAATGCCATGCAATAAGCAGGCTGACAAATTGCGGAAGAGCTATGTCACTATGTAATAACTAGTTCATTGCGTTTCTCTTGTATTTTTGTTGAATTAACATTCTAAAATTGCATTTAAATAGCATTTATCCATTGTGCGGAGTGTATTTCTTGCCTTTTCGATTTGAAGTATATGTTTTAATTGACATGCCCACTAGAATAAGTCAAATAAGAGTAAAATATGAGCGGATAAAATTAAAGAGGAATAAACGGCAAGTCAAATGAGGTATAGAGTGTTTCAATAGTTATATTCAATTTAGAACTATGACGGTTATGAAATCTGACAAGCACGTCCGTTGTTTTCTGACGGCACTGTACATATCTATAATGTGTAACTTATTTCAGTGCATGATAAAATAATATAAAACTCTTAATGTGAATAAGGATTTAAAATATCACAAGCAATTAAACAGTTTCTGTAAAAGAATTGCCCAACATATATTGGGAACTGAAACAAAATGTCTACAAAAGGTTCTAAAAAGTCAATAAACCACAATTTTATATAAGTAAACAATATATAAAAAAACATTATCAAAGAAAATATCATGAAGAACTACAAAGAATTGCTACGGATAAATACAATGTCATTTCATAAAGACTTAAAACTAATTAAAAAGTTGGTACGCATCTACATATGCAAACCGAAGCTTAATTATAGATCAGTAATCTAGCCGTAACGAGAATAATTCTACTCGCTTAATTTAATCCACCCACCCAGAAATAAGAATAATTCGTAAAGCAGCATTTTCATGAATAAACAGTCAATATATAATACGGAAGACGTGACAATACCCCGACAAAATCGCTTTGTTTTACACAACCAAACAAAGCATTCTACAGTTTACCATTGTGGATATCAATTGATTTATAGCCGTAGACCACTTTAAAGTTACGTGAAGGATTTCAAGATGTATGCTGATATATCTTAAATTATATTCACATATTGAAAAAGTGAAAAATTAGAATTATTCAGTAATACCAGCCACTGAGTAAAAACAGGAAAATGTTTCAGTTATACTAGAAAACATAAAAAAAGAAAAAAAATGCCGGAAATTATTCTCTATTAGAGTAGATAAACTTAGGACTTTATTTAACTAGTATACTTAATATATACTATTACTGCAAGCTTGCCTATATTGAAAACGCTTGCTTCCTGGCTAGCCAATCAAACCATCTAATATAGTTAGCCTTATTTTCAATTACATTCGAAATATACTGCAGTGGCATTAGCAAAGAAAAAGTTACCTATGAAAACGAACCTCCTAAAGTAAAACCTTGAACGATTATCTAAACTCGAATGTAAATTAATATTAAGCCGAGTTTAAAAATTGATAAAAGTTAATTATTGGATTTTAATTAATTATAAGGTGAAACTCCAATGATTCAAACTCGATAGATAACGACAAACTTCCACTCATTAATATGGGAGGGGAGATTATCATCAAAAGTGTCATGTATTGTTAACTTAGCACCGGACTTACTACTTAGATATAAATAAGTCACTAGTGCCTATTCCCCTCCTCCCCCTTTTTTAATGGAGAGTAGATAATACAGTGGGGGTGTTATCGGCAGCTCAAGTAACTCTCGCTTCTCCTTTTTTTGTCCCTCAGTCCTCATTCAATGAGTGATTTTTCTGACAAAGGGTGAAGAAAAAGCTGATTAAAGGTCGGTAGTACATGGTGACCAGTAGTCTGAGATGTCGGAAATTTTTCTGCCTCTGTCTGTCCTTGTGGCCATGTCACTAGTAAGGGTGCTGGAGGTAAACGTTTTGTCTGGGCTGACGTTATCCGCCTGATAGTCAGGGACCCGAACCTTGGATTAACCACTAAGGAGGCTGTCCTATTAGCAGGCGCAAAGTACTGGGACTGCTGTATTGCCATTTGGTGAGTGGATCTGGACCATGCAGTATTCTCTGGTGGGGCCTCTCGATGCCATACGAGTGGGTAATTGTTACGGCTTTATCTTTTTCGTGTGCTACGAAAAAAATCATGCCTTTTTCTCTCTTATTTTCCCTCTCTGTACTGCTCTAACAAAGTATGCCGACCTATTCCAGACATCATAAAATCTCAACATGAAATACATCCAGAATAAAAACTCGATTAAACCTAGAACCCCATCTTCCAACGTAGACACCAACTACCAGGTCTCCTTCTCCAACATCAACTTTCAGAGGTTGAAACCCAATTACAGGAGACGAAACCGAACATATTATTTCTAAGAAAAACTGGAATAGGTCCAACCACTTCCCTAGATGAGTTCATAATTAACGGATACTCTAACTTAACAGCTAAATCTGCCCCCAAGATCGCCATGGGCATGGACTATGTGCCTACATTAAGGATGACTTCCCGTGTGGCAGGGATATCTCTAGAGAAGATCCTAATTTACCCTATATGTGCTTCAGGGTTGCACTTGCTAACACCACTGCATTTATATTTGCCCTCTATCGGCCCCACAACAGCAGAGTTACAATATCTGAGAAAATAGACCACATACTGTTTGCACATCCCTCGGCTAACATCCACATTGTGGTGACTTCATCGTCCATAACGTGGAATGGCTGACCCATTCAAATAACAGACGATGAGGAAGTTTTGTCATGATTTTGCTATTGCTTATGAACTCACTCAGATTGTTCGCGAACCCACCCGTGTGCCCGATACACTCCGTCAATATGCAAGCTCCCTAGACCTTTTTCTCTCAACTTCCCCTGAGCTATGTTCATGTCACGTTCATTCTCCACTAGGATCCTCCGACCACTCCGTCGTATCAGTTAAGGTAAAAACGAAAGGTAAGAAGTCCCCAGACTACCCCTCCATCGTACTGTATATCGATACTCTATGGCTGACTGGGATAGCTTCCGTACATTCATATCTGATTTACCTCTGCACTCCATGCTTTAAAAGGAAGTGTCCTCTGTTGTATTAGATCTGACCGAATGGTTAATTGTAGGCATAGACCGATTCATACTATCTAAAAAATTCCAACAAAAACCTAACAGCCAGCCATGGTTCTCCCCAGAATGTGCTGCTGCTATCGCGCACAGAAATCACTTTTTCCATAGCTACCAACGTAATAGATGCACTGAGACTAAAGCTGATTTCAGGACTGTCAGCAACCACTGTAAAAGAGTAATAAAAAAATGCAAGGGAGCTTTATGCCCAGTCTGTTAAATCCAAGGACGCTGATCAGCGGCTTGGTTCCCACCAGTTTTGGCAAATAATAAATAGTATCCTGAACAGAAGTGTGCATTCTATCCCAACCATTATCAATGGACCAGAGGTCATCTCGTCAGCGTCAGAAAGGCCAAACTATTTGCAAATAACTTTGCAGCTTATTCTACCCTATGCGACGAAGGCCATCAACTCCCCACATTTCCTCCTATAACATAGAACAAGCTAGGTAACATACAAATATCCGTGCATGAGGTCGCCAAGCTAATCAAGAACCAAGATTTCAGTAAATTAACTGGCCCTGATCGCATTCCAATTATAGTGTTAAAAAAGCTTCAACCAGAACTTGCTCCAATACTTACGATACTATTTAAGCGCTGCCTTAAGGAGAAGTGCTTTGCGACTCCCTGGAAGCCCTCATCAGTTTGCCCTGTAGTTAAGAATTCAGGTGATAAGTCATCTCCCTCTCAGTACAGACTAATAAGTCTCCTGTGTGTTATGAGTAATTTTCTGGAATCCATATTAAATAGAGAAATAGTAAACCACCTCAGCAGGAACAACATTCTTAGTGACACACAATATAGTTTCCGCTCTGCAAGATCTACCGCAGACGTGCTGACGGTTATATCCCACAGGATGTGTGAATCTCTTGACAAAGGCTTCCTTTCTAGGGCAATTGCTCTTGAAATATCAAAGGACTTCGACAAGATATGGCATAAGGGGCTTCTTCACAAGATCTCCAGCTACGGTATAACTGGAAATGTTTTCTCAATCATTATATCATTTCTCTCCGATAGGCTCATAAGAGTAGTGGTCGATGGACAAAAATTCGAGGCCTGCAATATAAATGCTGGAGTCCCTCCGGGGTCAATCCTGGGCCCAACTCTCTTCCTGATCTACATCAATGACCTCCGTAAACACATACTTAAATCATTCGTTGACATCTATGCTGATGACACGACCACCTCCGGCAACACATCAAAGGCTGTAAATGACAAAGTCCTCTCTCTCTCTCTGATTCTCTCTCGCCTGATCTCGAGCGCGTGGTTAAGTGGGGGAAGATGTGGTTGGTTACCGTTAATGCATCCAAAACCAAACTCCTACTCTTACATAATCAACGCTCTGATCCCCATCTGGCATCAATTGTGATGGATGGCTCTCGTCTGGGTGAGGCCCAGTGTTTTGACAAGCTTCTGGGCTTGACCTTTACTCCTGATCTGAAATGGAACACGTACATCAAGTCTGTTGCTAAGGTCGCTGGAAAGATGGTGGGATCCTTCTACGGCTCCAGAAGATATCTCACTACTGATGCAATTCTCTATCTATATAAAAGTCAAGTACGTCCAAGGATATAATACTGTTGCCATATCTGGGCAGGAGCTGCTAAAAACAGCCTATCCTGCCTTGACAGAGGACAAAATAGACTTCGTGGCTTAGTGGGGGATGCCCTTTTCTCTACCCTGCAACCTCTCTCCCACAGAAGAGACGTTGCGAGCCTATCCTTGTTTTATCGTTATTTCCATTGCAGGATCTCGTCTGAACTCCAATCCCTGGTCCCCCCTCGCCAATCTTTCACGAAAAACAGCCGTCTAGCTGAATCCACTGTGAAAGATTTCCCCCACTCTATATCTGTGGCTTAATCAAAACGTGGATTCCATGAACAAAGCTTCTTTCTTAGAACTGCACGCCTGTGGAACTGCGTGCCGTCTGCCTACTTCCCACCGGACTATAACTTGGATGTCTTCAAGTCCAACGTTAACAAATTCCTTATGAACCGCCCCCTTAAGTAAACACTTCATGAAATCTCCACACTAACGTAATGTACTTGCAATAACCCTTATCCCTAAGTGGCTTCCGGGCCTTGATAAGTGGTGATCACTGTGTAAAAAAAAACATAATGCTAATTCATCATACGTAAATTCCAGATATTACCTTCCCCCCCCCCCATCAAGCAGCTATCATTAATTCTAAATGGAAAATAAAATGTATTAAACCACAGATTAAAAATAGCAAACGTATGGAGAAAATATTTGATGATTTGACGCAGGATAACAGCACATAAAAAATGTAAGCATATAATTTAAAATGAATAAAACGTAATATAATATCAACTATAACACTAAAGATCATTATAGAAATATTAATAAATATATAATTAATGAATAAAGAAATCTATAAACTTTTTGGTGTGACGTAGTTTAGCAGACCACAATGAAAACGAAACATAGAAATAGATTAATAAGAAAATACAATCTGAGAGTTGAGCTATTGGGTATCGATTCTTATCTCACAACTTTTTTCTTCCGGTATTTATTGTGTATGGATCAGTTCTATTCTCCGGTAAAACATGAAGTTTCATCAAAAACCCAAGAGAAGAATATGCAAGGAAAAGCATCCAGGTGAAAATTGGTAAATTTTTAACACAAAAAAAAATAAGCACCATCTCCTCCAGAACGAACAATGGAAATGGCGGAAATACAGATCAAGCGAAATTCTGCCCGTGAAGCTTGCGACTTTTGGTTGAATTAAATATGTGTTTCGATATAATTAATATTACTGGTCACCTGGTGAATTGCGCATGAGGCCATTTTTATCCAATAGACTGACGAGTCCTTACGGGTATGAAAGGCTAAAAAAGTCTGTGTATACTTATTGCCATATATAGATATTCCAAACTTGCAATATATATATATATATATATATATATATATATATATATATATATATATATATATATATATATATGTGTGTGTGGGGGGGTGTATGTGTGTGTATAATATAATAATCATGTTTTATACCTACACTAGACAGTAGTGATTCATGCTTACGACATATTTAGTATAGGATAGCGTTATGATTTAAATTTTTTTAACGTGAACCGTTTTATATGCTTATAATTTAGTTAAATATAATATTGAATAAACATTTTAAGAAAAGCTCACACGTACACATGAAGATGACAAGATTGTCGGCTGTTGTACAGTAGCCAAATATGGTTGAACAAAATGTTTTCTCAGCGGAACTGAGTTGTGTGCAAAGAAAAATATGTCAAACACTCTCCGCTTGGAATTGTCTTTTCCATCCGTGCTTGCCAATTCAAACAACAAATATTAACACGTCATAGCCACATGACGGATAACTCAATTACCCTCGTGTGTTCCAGCTTTCTACTCTCTAGAAAAAAAACGATAATTATATGAACCAATCGTAATGGACAGATAAGATGTAGAATAACAAATATACAATAAAACCAAGAATAATATCGGGGACATCAAAACTAAAATGCGATAAATGGACAACTTATACGAATTGTAAGACTTATAAAAACGCTGCTTCTCACGTGTGTTCAATTTGTATATTCTAAAAGCAATTATATGAATCATATATAATAATCTGAGAAGATATAAAATATCAAATAACACAACACACCCATTACTACAAGTAAGTAAGTAATGCTTAGTATAGCAGAAAAAACTGGTATACGATAATATAACAAAGCGAGGGTGACGTCACTGGTAAAGAAAAACTATGAAAACAAAAAAAAGGACGATTACGGCTGAGACGTGAAGCACAACTAAGAACACATCCGGGTCGTGAGTTACGCTTGAAAGCACCTTTGAGAAGACGATTATGTGCGGAACGTGACAGTCGTAACCATGTGTAAATAAATGTTGGTATTATAAAGAAAAAAGCAATTGAAGTTTTTTTTTTCTTTTCTATTATTTGTCTGCTTTGCGACTAAAAACTAGAACGTCTTGCTTCGCGGACAACGATAAATAAGTAAATGAGCGTTCTATCCGTTAGATATGTAATTAAAAAAGGGGATTATGTACCATAATGTCAAAATAATATTTCCAAACATAAGCCACCAGACGAAGATGAACGAACAACGAAAATACTATTTGATATTAAATATAATAGGCCGAGACAAATATCATTTCGTGCTTATAGTGAACTGCACATAAACCCAGTAAGTCAATGCCATTTTTAAGTAACTTACGCATGAACACTTTATTTTAACTGCCGTTGATATTAAATACCTTCCTTAAATATGTAGATTAAATAATTTTACTGTAAGCTTAAGAGAACAATGACGTAAGACGGTATACATCGAAGTATACAGGCGTTTTTCATTATGTAAAGGACATATTAGAATAGCATATGAAGTAATAATTAATATAGGCAAAACGAAATTATTATATTTAAAATAAAACAAATTAAAGCTTGAAACGGGTATTAATTTGCACTTATAACATTTATATTTGTTTAATAGCTGATAAAACTCTTGGTTGTGTAGAGTCGTTTTTAGCAAAACATCCGCCTCACTGATTCAGTTACAATGCAATTTATTTAACTTTAACTTCCGGTCTAAACTCGATCGCTTCATGTATGTCTAAAGTATTATTTTCAAGGACAGGAAGTTCCATGTTGCTATAAGTAAATGCACTGAACGATACTGAGTGGCATTTAGTCATTAAGAAATAGATATACAGCAAGAGAACACATTTTTAAAACTAGATTTAGTATTAATATTTACTTTCTATATAAATTGTGGGCGCATTATTGTTGGCAATATACAATCTATATAGAAAACATTTTATTAGCTCCCATGTAAATAAAAAACAAAAAATAACAACTTTATAAATATATATATATATATATATATATATATATATATATATATATATATATTATATATATTATATATATATATATATATTTCTCAACCCACCAGAATCGCTGTACTGCTTTCAATATTTCATGTGAAAAATATAAATGTCAACCCCTTTAACATTATTTGATTCATATAAAGGAAGATATTTAGGGTTATATATTATATGTCTGCGGTTATCTATAAAGGACGAGAGAATAAGAGGAAGGTACTGTTGATTTGTAGTATTTAATTTAAATGTAATTTAAACTAAATGCACCTCTCTCTCTCCCTCTCTCTCTCTCTCTCTATATATATATATATATATGTACATATATATGTATGTATATATGTATATATCTGTACATATATTTTTATTATATGGGTATTGTTTTTATTTATTGATACTCTTTTGCTCTCACTTTTCAAACGAAACATTTATAACCACACACACACACACACACATATATATATATATATATATTTATATAAAATGGGAGAAGAAATTCCAATGAATATATATATATATATGTATATATATATATATATATATATATATATATATATATATATATATATATAGTCTTTGAAGTTTTTAACCTTTAAAACTATACAAAAATATAATTTTTTATCATTCGTTAGAAAACATTCAAGTCACGAATTCATTCAATCACCTGCAATCAATGAATCAGACGGCTCTAGAATTTACCATATCACTAATAATTTATTTTTAAAGGGGTCATTTGTCGCTTACCATGAAACACTGTTTCGAGGATTTAAAAAAACAGCATATTACATGACGCCCCCCAGCAGTGTTGATCAAACACCACCTCCCTTAATATTAGGAAGAAGACATGTTACAAATATTTAATCTAAATTCCTATTCTTAATTGCATTATCTAACTTTTCATGCTAGAAAAATGAATTTCTTACCTGTGTGATTCATCACTTTCCAAATTTTAAAATGGATATATATTTTCAATTTACCAGTCTTGTATTTATAGATAAGGATTAATCCATTTAACTACTTATCACCCCAACTATGATTAGTATTTTGTAAGATTTACATTCATATTTATTTAAAATTAAATATATAAAGATTAAAAAATATTTATGCATATATACATTTTTTAATGTAATTATAAATGCATTTTATACATTATTAGTAGAGTTTTGAAGTTCCTTTATTAATATATTCTGGTAAATCTTAAACGAATCAAAAGCATCGGGATACCGAACAAATACTTTCTTTTACTGTTTTAATATTTTAGTTTTAACCCCGCCTTGTTTAATCATCCGTATTACTAAGCTTGAAGCTGGTGGTATAAAATCTCTTAATTTTAAAGTAACGCGAGCTATTCTCAAAAACTCAGACATAATGGTTCCATAAAACATAAAAACAGGGAAGGTACTATCTTTATGCAGCATACCCACTATTTGAAAGTGGAAAGCGTTTCTTTTATACAATATTTTATAAAGAAAAATTCCATCCTAAATTTTTATATCTAAATATATATATCAGAAATGTAGCCTGTTGTCCTCTATGTTCACGATTTAATTCTAATTCCTTTGGATATATAAGACGCTTATTTTTTACAAATTCATCATAATCGTTTATACATACAATATCATCTATAAATCTCCTACACCTATGAAAGTTATATGTTTAAGATATATCAGTTTTTATTAGTGGTGAATAAATATATATATATATATATATATATATATATATATATATATATATAATCGAGTCTATGTAAATACAAATTTGCCCAAAATGATGCAGGATCCAATCCGATTGGGATACCTATCGTTTGGAGTAATATTTTATTTCCTATTTTAAAATAGAATTCTTTAATAAGATAACTTATAAGTATTTTTAAAATACCTTTAGTAACACTCTTTTTTTTACACCAGAAAGCCTTAGAGTTAGCAAACTCTATATATTTACCTTTGCCAGTTTCAAAATCGCAATCTACAGTATCATGTAACTCTTTTATAAGTTTTTCGTGCGGAATTTTAGTATATAGCGTACTAAAATCATAAGTAGCTATAGATTTTTCTTTTATTCTTGAATTTATTTTTATCTAATTTTTCTTTCGTTGGTTGGGAACTATTTACTACCAAAAATAGATTTATATTACTATAGAATTTTCTTTTCAGGTGCAAATTATTTATTTGATTTATAATTAATTCAAACATTTTAGATATAGTTTTACTTAAAAGTGTAGTGATGCACGTCTTTGAACCTATAATAAATCTAGCACTAACTGGATTTTTTATGCATTTTAGGTATCCAATGCATACATGGAAGACTTTTGCTTTTTTTATCTAACTTCAATCCTACTTTTTCACTATTACTACTATTATTCATAATAATTACCTCTAAATTAATATTACTAACTTTATAGGTATCTGAAACGTTACCTATAATTTCTAATTCTATCTATAAACGTTGTATATAATATTTTTTTTACATTTAAAAGCTATATTATTTGCCGAAACTATTACAATGTTTTCTTGAAGTATTTGAAGTTCCTCCAGTATTTCTGAATTTTTTAAAAGAGGTGTGTTTTTCCTAGGTGTTTGAATTTTTTTTATATGTTTAACCTTTTCATTTACGCATTCAAGCATACTATTGTTCCATGCTTCAAACGTAGAAAGTGCTCATTTATATTTCTTTACCATAGCTATAATAATACATTCTAGTGCTTTAGTTACTGCTTTAACGCAGTTAGTGTAATTTAGGCGTTTAGGTGTTCTATAATTCTGACCCTTACTAAGGAGTTTCCTTAATTTAGAAGTATTTACTATCTTTAAATCTCCTGTAATTACATGTTTTATCTGATTATCAAAGAAAGGAAAGGACTTACATTCACATCCTGGAATATTTATAATATTATCATTTATATTTATATATTCTACCGTTTTTTATAATTGAAAACCTTATTGCGTATTGTTGGCCCTAGTTTATATGTAACTATTGGTTTTTGATATTTTGTCTGTAACTCGTTAGGTAGTAATTGTATATTTTTTTGTTTATTAAATATTTTAAATAAATTTACATCATCAAAATCTTTATTTTCATACAAAACTATACAAACAGTTCTAGGTTTCTTTTTTATACCGTCCACAGGTGGCTTATATAATTTAGTGTCGATTATATTCGGAATATAATCATACCATTGAATGAAATAATCCTTCTTATATATCGTATCTGGTTGTAATAATATCTTCGATGCTATTTCCTTCAAAACCTCCTTTTGTGTTTGATTAAGTAGTTTTCTCATATAATTGAACAGCTTGTGGTTACACACACACACACACACACATATATATATATATATATATATATATATATATATATATATATATATATATGCGCCCGTGCGTAGGTTAATATCGTACAATAATGAAAGAAATGTGAATATTGAATACGTCATTTTTTATGTATTTGTGTTTAAAAAATATGAATTTCCACAGAGTTTAGAAATGATAATGAAATGAATAGTTTACCGTATATTCTCTCACTGGAAATAACTGTATACGCTTTTAGAGTGTTTTATTTGTATCTATATTCACCTCCATTATTGTTTTCATGTTATTTCTTACTTTATTTAAAGCCATTCTTCTAAGCTAAAATGTAAAAAAAAGAAAGGTAAACAAATTATATTGCACCGATTATCCCGGCAATAATGGACGTTCATTTTTTAGTTTTTATTTCTTGGGTTTATTATGTTTTTTTTTCTTTCGTAATGTCTATTTTTGCACAGACGAAAAATGAAATATCAACTCCAACCGTCCAGATAAGGAAAAGCCTTTATAGCATTGTTCAAACGTCTAGGTGTGTAAATATTGAAGGTTTAACAATGTCTGTAGTCAAATCTATTTTCTTACTATTATTATGATTCTAATGTATCTATGATTTCACTTTTGGGGAAAATCAATTCCTGCACAATATGTGTACGTGTTCCGATGCGTATATGTTGGTCATTATGTAAATACGTGTGTGCACATAAATTCTTTATAAAAATACTTACGTTTAAAAATAAGAAGTTATGTTTAAATGACTTATATAAAATGACTGAATAATATCAGCTGCTGCCATAAATGACAACGCGCATTTGTAGGCCATCTACTGCAGCAGTTTTCTAAACAAGGCTTACTACACGCATGTTAACTAGCAATTACTCAAATTCAACCGAATACCCAATACCAAGCCCAGTGGCTCGTTTATTATGACAAACATAATAAAATAAATCGATTTATAAACATAAGAAAATGCAAATATGTATAATAAATTACATAAAATTTTGACTGACTATTAGAACCAGGAGCTGGTTCAAAGCTTTTGCAGATTAATTCCCTGTACAACTTACATTAAAAAAATATTAATTATGTTCGAGTCTAAGAGTTACTTTCACCATTGTTATGTGCACAGGTGACTACACTCATTTTTTTTACTCTAATGGCTATACCTACTTCTCGGCTTTCTATATCAGTGGGGAACTGTTCTGCATAAATTCAACTTAGTGTAATTTAACGCTACACCTACTGCCTCTTTACTACGCTACATCCTGTACGGTTGTACAAAAGTTTAAACACAAGGCACACACTTTGAAGAGGTTACTGTAATCTACTTTCTCCTGCAACAACTGAATATATTACTACCTTCTCCCGACACGCGATCCTTCTCGTTAGGGCTTTGACGTATCTCACGTGATCGTCTATTTGAAATCTGTTTTCCCTTTCACCGACCTCATGTCTCATGCATAAGTATACGAGCGAACACGCGCTCTGTTACCATCCTTACCCTACACATACGGCGATTTTATCACTTACTCTTTCTTTTTTATGCGTCCCAAACTCTAATGCCCTTGCTTTATTAGGAAACTGAATGAAAGCTCGTAATGAAAATAAACCATTAAATTCTGTACATACTTCGCATGGCCACATATACATATTGATTACAATTTTGCAATACACCGAATCAAAACAAGACAAGCAGCAAAATGATTCCTCAAAAGAAATATATGGAAGCTCGTTTGGTTATACTGCATTATGATTTGCGTGAACATGTAAATCTATGCATATAAATAATTCAGTTTTCTTATAAAATAAAATAGCTTACGCTATTGGCATTACTTTCATATACTCTACATTTCAATGTACTTATAGTAAAGTGCGCTCGAGTAAAACTACATTGTATTGTTTTATATTTTTCGCATGAGTATTATTTCTTGTCTCGAGAGTCTTTCAATGCAGTAATTATTAATAGAAACGAACGTAAATTGAGAATCATGTGATAACAACCACTGCATTAAGATTTGCATTTATTCCTACACAAATAACATGATTCACAAGCATAAAATCCTTAAAGGTATATAGAGCACTTGCATGTTTACTGGAAAGAAGTATAAACACTACTATAAACTATGATTCAATTGCTAACGTTTCTCTGTACAAGCAAATGACATGACAACATAAAATGGTGCTACTGATCGCTAAAAATAATATACCAAATCATTGGAATTCTATGCCATTTCTATACAGATGAGTTGCCAGTTAAACCGGGCAAATCTTTTTAACGTGCATCTAAACATTGATTAACTAGCTATAATATAAATGTGTAAAAATCTCAAATAATATACCCCATCGTCGGCTTTCTACACTTGATATATTCAGAGATTTCTTAAAGCAAAATAACAATTATATGTAAACGCTGATTAAATAGTCCGAATAACATTTTATATGAAGCACATTTCTTATGCATTTCTATCCACTTGTTTGTAAGTGCAATATGACATCTGTATCCATTAATTCACGAGTAACCGCGAGTTAATATTTAAAAAGACAATAGTATATTAACTAGTAGATGTAATTGGCTACTAGATTAAAGTTAATTAAAAAGTTTGTAACGTAGTATCACCATATTTATATATGTCGACCCCAGATGTAGCAGAATACATCAACAAGACAAACAATACCAAACATATACTTTTCCATTACAACTACGAAATTTTATTCCGCATTTTTTACACCATGCGTGACTTCCCGTTTCGGCTGACGTATTTTACGTGATCGTCTTTTCGAACCTGAACTCAAATGTCTCTAATGTAAATATTTTCTCGACGTGATCTCTCTTTTTTATGATAATCTTCTTTTTTATTACCAGGACATTATTTCTCTTGTCGCTTGTTATTTGTATAGAGTCATGCGTATAACAAAAAAAAGAAGAAATTTGATTTTAAAAGGCATAAAAAATGAATTCAAAGTTTTTATAACACTGAAAGAGAAAAAACGTAGTTACCTTTTCAATAGCGCATATGCAGTTCTTTGTTTTTTTGGGGGGTTAGAAATTTCCTGAATCAATGCTGCCATATCGTAGATCTTTATATTTCAACACACAACACGGTTAATATAAAAGATGCGGAAAAGGAGGCACATACATAGAAATAAGCATGTATGGAAGATGAAACATTTCAATGATATTAGTCGCACTATGAACAGTACCGATAAGAACTGAACATATTTAAACTATCTTGCATTACTTGAAATTCATTCTTATATTACGGATTCACAGCCTTCGTATATTAAACGAAAGCTAATGTATTATTCAAGTATGGCGTCGCAATGATACCTACTCTCGCCCTCTCAATAAATTGCCGCGTTCTTTTTGTCACATTTTACGGCATCTAAAATATCTGCAGTGGATTTATTTTCTCTCTTTATTCCCCCTTTCTGTTTATCTCTGTATCTATTTTCCTTACTTTCTCTTGGTCGCTCGCTCAGTTTTACATTTCTTTTTATGCTGAAAACATAGCAACTAACATTTCACGGCGCAACATATTCTACAGCAGTTTATATTTCCGTATTTTTCTCAAATTTCTCTCTCCCTCTCTTTCGCTCTCTCTATATCTCGCTCAGTTTCTACGTTTCATTTTATTCCGAAGAAAAAAAAAAACAAATATTTCACGGTGCCAACCTAATTGGCGACAATTTCTGGTTCCTTTTTCTCTCACTCAGCCCTGTTTTTTTTAATGTTTATTCCCCGAAAAAAATATTTCACGGCGTCAACAATACCTACAACAATGTTTATTTAATCTCTTCCTCTTTCTCGTCTGCTCGTTCTAATTCTTTCTCTCGCACACTTTTTTTTTCGTTGTTTTTCGTATCGAAGTTAAAACAACAAATATTAGACGGCGTACATATTATTTGCAACAGTTTTTATTTCCCCTTTCTCGGTCGCTCGCTTTTTACATTTCTGTTTCACCGAAAATCATACTATTTTTCGGCGACAGCATTATTTACGAGTTTGGATTTTTTTCTGTTTCCCTCTTGTTTTCGTTGTCACGCATGCTCGCTTTTATCATTTCCTTTTATGCCGAAAAAATAACAACATATTCTATTTTCCTCACTCTCTCTCTTCTCCATACTTCCCCCTCTATATATTCTCATCAACTCCTCTTCCCTCCCACTAAATGGCCATCTCTCACTAGCTCTCTTCTCACTCCGATTATTATTTCTCTTGGGCGTTTTACAGTGTCTTTGTGTTCGCTTTACCCTGCGGCTGGCTACGATGCATTGCTTTCAGAAAAGCAAAAAAAAAAGAAAAGAAAAACAATTCATCTACTTACTTGTAATTCCGCCTTTACTTACGCATTTAAAAATTGGCGTGACCCAATAACTACAGGAGATGAGGATAATAGTCTTCAAATAAAATTAATGCATAAATTATTTTCTTTAAAAATGAAAATCCGTGTGATGTTCTGTAATGAAAAAAAAAAACATGTAGCTACAATGTTTTCATCTTAAAAAAAATGAATTTTGCCTTTCAATGTTGGTAGGTTTCCATTTTAAAAACTGGACAACAGCAAGGCGTCGCCGGGTACCTGTACTTTTAATAACAGTAATTAAATTTAAAATATATCAGTAATCTCATCTTCAATGTTGTTGGTAATATGTCGGATATCATCATTTTGTAATCTCAACTAAGACAATAAATCATTGAATCCATATTAAAAAAAAACAGGAACGATATATATATATATATATATATATATATATATATATATATATATATATAGTTATTCACATATTATACTGTTTCGCTGGTTTCCAGCTCATCAGTGCGGTTTGACGAACAACTACCTCACGTCCGGATCGAAAGCAGACCGCCTGAATTACAGTCGGAACATCTAACCATTGCACTAGTCGGCTGTTGATAATGGGACAGTTAATTAACAGTGATTTTAAAATGTCCAAATACCTAAGCTCAATTTGTTTACAAAAAGAGGATCGCTTAATATGCTAATGGATATGTGTATATCACTTCCCAATGTGCTCAACCTAATATAGGGAGCAATATATAAATTAATTTTAAGTTAATTTGTTAAACTGTATTTATGTGAATTGCATTAACTAATGAAACCCAAATAATAGCTAATGATAGTAAACATTTGACATCTGGCTTGAGCAAAATCTTGTTCTGAGATTACATTACTTGGAATGTCATTATTAAATAGTTTAATCTAAGAGTGTTGGTAGACCATGTCTAGCATATTAGTATATACTAGCTGGACCCGTGAAAATTTCACGTTTTCTTTTCTTTTTTTTTCACATACACATTATCCCATCACATATCCGTACCTTGAAACATTTACATTAACCCTTTACTGCTCTGGCCGACGAATTCACCCTGTGTACTATTTAGTAAATGAAGAGTACGGTAGGTAAAATGTATGTAAATATGTATATACCAAAATCACGATATTAGTGCTCCAAATATTATCAATAAATACATCTTCATTTATGTTTTATAAATATGTTTATTTAAAAATATTTTCAAAAGTTTTATTTAATTTTTAGCTTATTTATCATATACTTATTATATAATGGAGACTTAGAGTGTTTAAAACATGATATTGTTAATTTCGCACAGTAATGGGTTTCAGAAAAAAAAGCCAAAAAGGCAAAATCCAAAAGCGCAGGCACATTTTTTAAGTAAAAAAGGCCAACAAAAAGCCAAATTGAAAATTAAAGAAAAATTGACTATATTGAAGTTGTTGACTTTTAAGATAAACATTTAGTAAGTATCTGTGTAAACAGATTTAAAAATATTTTTTATTAACGAAGACTGCGTTTCTCTCTCTCTCTATCTATTTATCTATCTATCTATCTGTCTTGAGCGTGCGTACAGAAAAGGGCCGAACTTGAAAAAAAAAGCCAAACAGAAACTCTGATGGCCAAACTATTTTTTCTCCCCCATCTATCTCCCCCTCTCTCTCCTCTATCTCGTCCCTCTCTCTCCCTCCCGCTCTATCCTCTTGGCTTTGTTTATATCTAACAGCAATCAGTCGTAGTTGCGAGAATATTTTTAATTAACGAAAACTGCGTTTCTCTCTCTCTCCCTCTCTCTCTCTCTCTATCTCTCTAACACTCTGTGTATCTATCTATCTATCGCTCCCTCTCTCTCTCTCTCAAACAAATGTAAACAAAAATAAACAATGAAAAAAAAATAAATGTTCAATTTTTGGCCCCGCCCCGTGGAAGTATTGTTATGGTTTTTTCCTTAAATAATACCTAAAAATCAATTATTTCATAACATATTTTGAACGGTCAAACCGTAAATTTCTAGAAGTAAAAGGACATATAGCGGTGAGAACATATATATATATACATAAAGAGAGAGAGAGAGAAATATAATGAGAGAGAGAGACAGCAGACAGAGAGAGAGAGAGAGAGGAGAAAGAGAGACCGCCGTATGCTACTACTAAATTTTCATTTGTGTATGTACTTATACATTTGTTTAATTATATAGAGGGAGACAGAAACAGAGAGAGAGAGAGAGAGAGAGAGCGAATGATGGTTTCGCAGTATATTTTTACTCCTACTACATTAAACGTTTGTTTTTTTTCTTTTTTTTCTCTCTCTCTCTCTCTCTCTCTCCCTTGAGCGTTCTCTTTTTTCTCTCTCTCTGCCTGGGTTGGCAGACGATAATAATAATTTGAAGCCAAATTTTTCAGAAAAAAATGAAAGAGACAGCAGACAGAGAGAGAGAGAGAGAGAGAGGGGAGGAGAAAGAGAGACCGCCGTATTGTATGTGCTTATACATTTGTTTAATGATATAGAGGGAGACAGAGATAGAGAGCGAGCGAGCGAGAGAGAGAGAGAGAGAGAGAGCGAATGATGGTTTCCCAATATATTTTTACTCCTACTACATTCAACGTTTTTCTTTTTTTCTCTCTCTCTCCCTTGAGCGTTCTCTTTTTTTCTGTGCCTGCCTTCAGCGTTTTACATTAGCCTTGGTTTGATGTGTATTCCGCTAATCCAAGAACGAAACATGAAATATTTTTTTCTAAAAATATATGTTTACGCCTACAACATTAAATTTCATGAAAAAAAACCTCCAACTCTCTCCTCTAGGCGTTGTTTATATTAAAGACAGAAACAGACAGAGAGAGAATGACGGTTTCGCAATACATGTGTACTACTACTACAGTAAATTTCATGAAAAAAAGTTTTAATAGGAGAAAGGTATATATTTACATGTGTGGTTAAATTATCTCCACCGGCACGGTTTTCGGCGGATCTAGGTGGACCCGTGTAAATTTCACGGTCTTTTGTTTCTTTTGTTTTTCTCTCTCTGCCTTGAGGGTTCCATTTTTTCTCTCTCTGCCAGGGTTGGCAGACGATAATAATTATTCGAAGCCAAATTTTTTCAGAAAAAAAGCCAAAAAGGCCAAATCCAAAAGCGCAGGCACATTTTTTAAGTAAAAAAGGCCAAAAGAAAGCCAAATTTAAAACTACAGAAACATTGACTATATTGAAGTTGTTGACTTTCAAATATAAACATTTAGTAAATAACTGTGGAAACAGATTTTAAAATATTTTTAATTAACGAAGACTCCCTCTCTTTCTCTCTCTTTCTCTCTCTCTGTCTATCTATCTGTCTATCTATATATCTCTCGCTCTCTCTCTGCCTTGAGCGTTCGTTCAGAAAAGGGACAAATTTGGAAAAAAAAAAGCCAAACAGAAATTCTGATGGCCAAACTACTTTTAAAATGAAGCCAACCTGGCAACCCTGATCTCTGCCTATAGCGTTCGTTTAATGGGTAATCCGCTATTCCAGAATAAAATCTTCTCAACCAATCAAATTTGACGGAAAGTGTGACACACACAGATAGATAGTTACAAGCGTATTAATATATAGATTACTGAGTTTATTCTGTCCTTACATGTATACAACATTCCCTCATCTTATAAAGCTATGTAACGCAAAGCCAATTTCCTCCCTCCTCACAATTTGAGAGTTGAAGCCTCACAGTCATGAAGAAATATATATCCTCTCCTACAGAAACCATAAACATCCTCAGGGGACCCAAATAACTGATGTAAAATTAGAAGAGTTTTTTTACAATTTTGGAATAAATTTTATGGATGTGTATTCACATATGAAATTCCATTTCCTTCCAAAGGTAAGGAAATAGAAGCTGTTAACTTACTTAAAAATAAATAAAAGATTACTGACTAAGTCATCAAAATTGTGGTGCAAAATTTTATGGCTTCAAAGATATATAGAACCGCAATCGAAAAAAAATGATATATTACAAGGCCGATGGATCGGAACAGAAGCAACACATGTCCATGAATAAAGGCGGTAAAGATCGTTAAAAAACATACCAAATAAATAATTTATTATGAGAGTCTCTGATGCAATGCATACGCGACTTATTTTCGCTGTGTGCCACGTCGATTATATATTAAATAGATCAAGAAGAAAATCAACGATCTTGCACATCATTAGCAAATCGAATATTCAGAACAAATTATGGAACTGCACGGATTAATTTGCGCTTCAGTGATTTTCAGAAGATTTAAGAATTCCGGATATACTCAGTTCATCAAGCGAATATATTAGAGGTGATATGAGTATAATGCGTGTTTGTCATCTATATATTCATCGAAAAAAAACAGACGTACAAGATTTAAGGAAACATATTATCAGGAATTTATGTAAATAATTATTTCCTCATCAATGATTTGGAAACAAGAAACCAGATATAAAATCTAAAGGTTTTTTTTATAAACGCACTCAAAAGAACATAGTCATAAGCATTGACACATAGTCTTGCATGCTCACGCATATATATATATACATATATATATATATATAAACACGCACACCCACACATACACACATATATATGTATAAACACACGCGCGCACACACATACGCACACACACACACACACACACATATATATATATATATATATATATACATATATATATATATATAGGGACGGAAGAAGAATGGATGTGATAGATGGCATAATATGCATATTTTAATACATGCTTAAAAATTGCATATCCGATATAACATTTTTACATTCGTATAAACACACATATATGCGTGTGTGTGAATGTGTGTATGTGCTTGTAAATATGCCTATTTATATGTAATTTTACTAATTTGTAATATCATATGCATAAATAATGCAAGGTTCTAGTTCCATAGTGAAATATTCTATCCATGATTATTTCTACAAATGGTATCTTTACGGGAACCAGATAACCATCCCGTGCGCAACTGTTGCAGCGTAATGTTAGTATATATGCACACCAGTGTTAACCATTCATAATTTGTACAACATATAAGCACATAGAAAAACTTTACAAACAGAGTGAGTATTCAATTTTTTACACTATTTACAACATATATGCAATACGTGCAGCAAACGTTATCATCATTAAATTAAGTGCACGTTTTTTCATTTTTATGAATAGCGACCTTTTTGTGTAAAACCATGCTTACATATGTATATATATATATATATATATATATATATATATATATATATATATATATATAGAGAGAGAGAGAGAGAGGGGGGGAAAGAGATTAAAAGAGAGAAAGAGAGAGACAGAACGACTACTCAGTTGTATCAGTTAAGACAAATACGAAATGCAATAAGTCTTCAGACGTACTTCTCAACCGTACTGCAGATCGATACTCTACGGCTCACTGGGATAGCTTCCGTACTTTCATATCTGATCTATCACTGCATTCCATATTTGAAAATGAATGTGTCCTCTATAGTATCAGACCTGACCGAATGGTTAATTGTAGGCATAGACCGATTCATGCTATCCAAGAAAGTCCAACAAAAACCTAACAGCACGCTATTATTCTCTCCAGAATGTGCTGCTGCCATCGCGCACAGAAATCACTTTTTCCATAGCTACCAACTTAATAGATGCACTGTGACTAAAGCTGCTATGAGGACTGCCAGCAACAACTGTAAAAGAGTAATAAAAACTGCAAGAGACCTATATGCTCAGTCCGTTAAATCCAAAGTAGTTGAGCAGCAGCTTGGTTCCCACCAGCTCTGGCAAATAGTAAACAGGATCCT
This sequence comes from Euprymna scolopes, assembly GCF_053919585.1. Lineage (NCBI taxonomy): Eukaryota > Metazoa > Mollusca > Cephalopoda > Sepiida > Sepiolidae > Euprymna > Euprymna scolopes. The sequence continues at coordinate 164,469,665 of NC_136487.1, read as the reverse complement.
GAACAGAGGCGTGGTTTCTATACCAACCATTATCAACAGACCTTAGGTCATCTTGTCAGCATCAGACAAGGCCAAACTATTTACCAAGAACTTTGCAGCTAAATCTACACTATGTGACGAAGGCCAACAGCTCCCCCTATTTCCCTATGTAACAGACAACACGCTATGCAACATACAAATATCTGTGCGTTCGGTCGTTAAGCAAATCAAGAACATTTATTTCAGTAAGGCAACTGGCCCTGAGACATCAAATTATAGTGCTGAAAAAGCTTCAACCAGAACTTGCCACCATACTTACAAAACTGTTGAAGAGTTGCCTTAACGTGAAGTGCTGCCCAACACCCTGGAAAACGTCATTAGTTTCCCTTGTATTGAAGGATTCAGGTGATAATTTGTCTCCGTCTTAGTATAGACCAACAAGTCTCCTGTGTGTCATGAGTACGTTGCTGGATTCAATATAAAATAGAGAAGTAGTCAACCACCTCAGCAGAAATAACCTTCTTAGTGGCATGCAATATAGTTTCAAAGTTCGATTTGACCTTTGAAAAATCTACAAAACCCCTCCGACAATTTTCGGTCTAAACACATGAATGTTTAGATATAGGTTCTTTGCACATTAATCTAACTTAAAAAATCGATTTTACTTGTAAACAATAAAGATTAAGGGGTCATAATAGGGGTCAAATTTCAAATAATTGATCCTGTTTGTTTTTTTTTTGTTTTTGCTCAGCATACACCGCCAAACATCCGGGCAACGCCGGGCTGAAATGCTAGTCTATATATCTATAAAAGTGAACGTGTATGTGCATCTGTCTGTGTGTGTGTCTATGTGCATTTCCCTACGCAATAGCCTTGCCAATTTTAAGTCTACAGACTCGAAATTTGATATACAGGGTACCGAGATTTCGGAGAATCGATGAGATCAATTTTTGGCCAGTAATTTGTCTGTTAAAAGGTAAAAGTTCAACGATTTTATCTTTGAGAACTCTACGAAACTCCTCTAAAAATTTGGGGTCTAAACACTTAAAATTTTAGATGTATATTCCGTGGACATGGATCGAATTTAATAACTGAATTTCAGCCTAAATCAATACATTTTAAGGAGGAATAATAGGGGGAAAAATTTTAAAAAAATACCGTTGTTTTTGTATTTTATTTAGTTCAGCATACACCTCCAAACGCCCGGGTAACGCCGGGCCAAAATGCTAGTATATCTATAACATTGGACGTGGTCGTGTATCTGTCTCTGTGTGTACATTGTCCTACGCAGTAACTCTGTCAATTTAAAGTCTACATACTCGAAATTTGATGTAAAGGGTACTGAGATTTGGGAACTTCTATGTGATGTGTTTTCGGCCAGAAATGTGGCTGTTTAGGGGTCAAAGTTCAACGATTTGACCTTTGATAACTCTACCAATCTCCTCCGACAATTTTGGGTCTAGATACTTGACAATTTAGATATAGGTTTCTGGGACATGGATCTTACTTAATAACTTGATTTGAGCCCAAAACAATAAATGTTAGGGGGTCTAAGTAAAAAGAATTGACCTATGTTTCCCCTTTTGCTCAATACACACCTCCAAAAACCTGGGCAACGCCGGACACCCATGCTAGTATATATATATATATATATATATATATATATATATATATATATATATATATATACACCTACTTGATTTATTCGCATAAATTTAATATACGAAAGTATAAATTTATGCGTAAACTTTAAGTATTTGCTTCAAAAGTGTTCACTACGTAGGTAGAGCTAGTTAGTAATTTATAAAATATATATGGCCATTAGGCTACACTGAATATTCTGCGCATAAGCCTGACGAATCCTATAGTTGGATGAAACGCAGAATATTCAGTGTAGCTTAATCGCGATATATATTTTATAAATTACTATATATATATATATATATATATATATATATATATATATATATATATATATATATATATATATACTAATCGGTATCGGAATCTAAAAAAATACTCCAATTTCCGATTCTAAAACCGATCCCCCAAAAATATTAATTTTAACTGGTTGACACTTGAGATAAAATGATGAAGAGTTATCGTTTTTAGTACCTAGTGACATTAAATGTATATTCATGATAATAAAATGAAAAACGATGCCAAAAACAATAAAAGAAAAATGTTTGCCTTTTTTCGGTCATTGACAAACTTGACAAAAAACTTTCATGAATTAGTGAACCTCGAGGTTTTTCCACTTCTATGCTAGACACATTTGGGCGCCAGCGTTTCTTTGATTTCGGCATCTCCTGTCCGATACTAACGTTTACTTTTCATAAATGCAAATTTTAAATATGATGATAAACGCCATAAAATGAGATCCAATAATAAACGATTCATTGTTATAATTGAAACAATTTTGTCAGTGAAGTTCATATTCTTTCCACCGACAAGACAGACGCAAATTCACGGATATAGACTTAAAATGTGGCTGCCAACAAAAATGTTAGTGCGTAGTTTTTTGGTGTTAAATAATTGAAAATATATTTTGCTAAAATGTTTTTCTTATATTTCGTTTCATATTTAACTTTATATTTTCATGTAAATATAAAGCTAAAGTGGACTATTTTACAATATTAAAAAGGGTTAAACAACAGTAAACACGAAAAAATATTTAAAAAAATATATTATTGGATGTGTATTAATTGTTAAAAACAATGGTTCATTTAAGAACGGTCATAAAATGTGTTTGCAATTGATATTTATTCAATAATTGACCAGTTTTCCTACTTAGCAAAATGGACGAGTTTTCCTATATTTGTATTTTGTATATAAATTATCGGTGAGATACAAACAAAAAATGAATATGCCTGTTATTTATCGTTTTTCTTTAATAAAATTATTAAAGAGAAAGAAAAAAATGATGGAAACAGAGTGGTAGTTGATTTTTAATAATAAATTTGATAAACATATATCTTAAAGTCATTTTCCTGTGCGATAATTAAAGCTCAAAATATCGAAATATTTCTTAAACAGACTTCAATCGACGCCATTTAATGAACACATTCTATAGTTGTGATTTTTGTTATTAGAATCGGAATCGAAATCAGGAATCGTATCGGAACTGGAAAATTAAAAAGAAATAGGTAATTGTATCGGATTCGGTAAAAAAGTTTGGAATCGTCCATCACTAATATATATATATATATATATATATATATATATATATATATATATATATATAATTCAAACGAGGTAGTGTTTTAATATATGTTGAATGGCAGGTATAATCATTTAGAACTGATTTAAAGCCTCACCGCTCACTCATTTTTCAACCAAATATACAATTATTATAGTTTATATAGATCAGCTATAGTGTTAAACAAAAAAATATTTTTGTTCAGTAAAATAAAAGTTATTATTTATTTCTGGTTTTCATAATTGTAAAAAAAAAAACGTAAAGAGGTTAGCGACCTTTTTATGACTGTATTCTATAGTGATTATGTCGCTTCAGCAACTACTGTTGCTACCAATTCACCGCTCTCGCGAAAAGACTAAAATAAAACAAAGAACACGTGAAAATTGATGGATTACAATCAGAAGATGCGAGCATGAAAAGTAATATTGTTAAGCTTAAACATGGAAAATAAGTGGATAGTTGTTAAATATAGAAGAGAAAAGGACAATAATTCTAATGAAAACATTAATAAATTTGTAGCTAAAATATTGCAGCATTAAGCATGTGTGTATTCAATTTATAGCAGTATATATTCCATTTTATATTCAGTAAATTTATTTCCTGTTTTTTTTTTAGTATTCAATCTTCAAACTTTTATCCGTCAAGTCTTCTTTAAAATGTTTGTCGCAAAATATCTGACATAACATTTTTTTTATAGCATCTTCTCTTTATCGTCATTGTGTCTATTTACTCCGCTAAGTATATTTCTTTTTCCTCATTTCATTTTCTTCCACTCTCGTAAATTCCTAATATGTCTGCTTTTATGATTCTACTAAACTAATCTTTAACGCGTAATCTATCTCTATATTTGGAGTCTGTGAATATTTGTAGCTGATCTTCAGTGAAAAATGATTTTAAAATAATCCGATTTATAAATCATAAATCTAAACGTATCGTTCGTTTTGAAAAGTACATTTGTAAAAAAAAATAATATGTCAAAATTACATGTTATATGTAAGCTATATATAAATGATAACGCTATTTATGGGGGGGGGTTATTGTTTTGATTTTCTTTTTCTGAAATTCCTTTTCATCATTTTTGAAACGATGAAAACTGAAGAACGCAATATGAGAATGCAGTGTGTTTGTTTGTTTGTTACTCTTTTCATTTAATCGAAGATTTTAATATTTTCTTACACCTGTTTCCTGGTTAATAAATTGTTCTCTAACTTTTATCCAATTGTTTTACTGCTATATATTTGATACTTTTAATCTTATTATATTAAAATATTTACCACTTACTTTAGCGGGAAACATGAATCCCACATTATTGTAATCCTCCCAGTTATTCGAACATAAAATAAATTGTATTTACGTTATGCATTAACTTCTTCGCTCTGTTCGTCAATCCAATATACATAGACACAACTTTTTTACGCCTGAAAAAGTGCTACCCGTAATATAAGAATGCTTTTATTTTGACTTTTACATTTTTGTTTTCAGTGTTTTATTTTTTTATTTAATCATTCGTTTATCCTTTTATTCTTTAATTTAAAAAAAGTTATAAACTTTGGAAACATATGTTAGTCGAGAATGTACACGTTTCTTCGCGCGTACATTGAATTAGTGTCCAAAATATGTTTTCTTCAATGAGCATTTTCTTGTACAAATAAAAGCAGACACTGTATAGTTGCATGTTTTTATAAATCGCCCGTTTATATATATACATATATATATATATATATATATACATATATATATATATATATATATGTATATATATATATATATATATATATATATATATATATATGTATATATTGTAGCGTCCAAAAGTTTAGGGCTAGTAGTTTCAAAACAAGTTTAAGTACTTTTTAAGAAAAAAACCGTTCATTTGAAATACTTAATATGCATATATACTTATAGATATACTCATCACTCATGTCTCGCCTAAATTTCATAAGCACCCGTTGGATATTTTTGAAGCTATGACCAATAACACAAAAGTTTGTCCAAATTCTCGTGGTCCAAAAGTTAAGGGCTAGGCGGTATAATCTTTAATTATTATAACGGTAAGGTACTATATAGATGGACAGGAGTTATCGCCCCTGAATATACTTTACATAAGTGGAGTTTCCAACGGGTAAGAGTTATCGCCCCTGTCTCATAACTTTACATTTGTTGACTTCGCTCTCCTATAAAAAGAGAGAGAAACGTCCATCTTCATTCTGAAGTCGACACACGTCGTTTCGCTGTCAGACAGGTACTATGAATAATCCTACTTCAAATTTTTACTAAAGAACATTAAAATTATTGTAATTGGGTAAAAGAAATGAGTGTTTGTATCACACTAGTACAACATGGCAGCAAAACAACGTCGTCCCGTTTCTGTCGAAGAAAAACAGCTTATTATTCATCTTCATAGTAATGGCAACAAAACTTCTGAGATTGTTGACACCGTAGGAAGGTCCCCTAGTGTAGTAAAGCGTATTGTGGCACATTTCAAACAGTCAGGATCAGTGGCAGCTGCTCAAAAATCTGGTAGACCTCGAATCACAACTGCTCGACAGGATCGTCTTATTGTCAAAATGTCACTTAAAGACAGATTTAACACTGCTGCTTAAAAATCTCGAGAACTAAAGCAAAGGTCTATTGTTCAAGCGTCTCGGCAAACTGTTACACGCCGGTTGCACGCTTCTGGATTGCAATCTCGAGTGCCAGCAAGGAAGCCTCTTATCTCCAAAAAGAATCAGAAACTCCGCCTCGCTTTTGCCCAAGAACACGTTGTGTGGACAACCGAAAACTGGTCCCGTGTGCCCTTTAGTGATGGATCGAAGTTTAACGTTATCGGATCTGATGGCAACACTATGTCCGGCGAAGAACTGGTGAGAGATTGGAGGAGGTTAAGATCGTGAAAACAACTGTGAAATTTTGAGGAGGCAGTGTAATTGTTTGGGGCGTTATGTCAGCTGCAGGCTGTGGACCACTGATTCGTCTGCAAGGTGGAATAAATGCAGAAGTTTATAAGCAGATTCTACGGCAGCATGCAGTTCCTAGTCTTCGGTCGTCGCTCTATCAACCTGCAATTTTCATGCAGGATAACGCTCCTTGTCACATTGCTAAGAAAGTAAAAACATTTTTAGACGAGGAAGAAGTTGAAACGATGCGTTGGCCCCCTCAGAGTCCAGATCTTAATCCTATTGAGAATATCTGGAAAATAGTTGGTGAACGTGCTCAACTTCAGTGCCCAAAAAATCAAGAAGAACTCTGGCAGTGCTTACATGCTGAATGGAGTGCGATAACGCCCGCGTTTTGCAAGCAGTTGGTGGATTCCTGTGCCAAGAGGTGTCAAGAAGTCATAAATAGCAAGGGTTTGTTTACCAAATACTAGTTAGTTGGTAATTTCAGCAATTCACAGCAAGGACAAAAGCCGCAACCGTGTTAGCCCTTAACTTTTGGACACACAAATTTTGAACAATTTTATTTAAAATGATAGTTATTCAAAAATACTTAGTGCAGGCTAACGAAATTATGACCCATTAAAGATATACATGTTATCTATATAATTATGAAATATTTTTTTGTTGTCCGTGTGTATTTGTTTCAAATATATGGTTAAACTTGCTGAGGTTTTACTAGCCCTTAACTTTTGGACGCTACTGTATATATATATATAGCAGAGGCGTTTATATAGTTGTAATGTTTTCGGTTGGTAGGATAATATATGATGAGTCTTAAAATAAGGTGTATAGACAGAAAGAGTCTTAAAATAAGGTGTATAGACAGAAAGTTGGCATATGTTTAAGTATGCTCGACTCGTAATATCGGATGGAAGGGTATATTGTTTTGTTGAGTCTAAGACGAGGCTATTTATTACTTATAGCATATGCTATTTAAGTTCCTGGTGATAATCTATGAAATAAATAATCGATAGGTTGATACTTTATGAATTATTATTAAACATTATTTACCAGTGTAATGTATTTTGCTATGTTTTAATTAATTGTAAAATTTTATTTCTTATCCAACCTTTACCGAATTTGTCTTATTACGCTATTAATCCCATACACTATATTACAATTATTCATTTAATCATCCCCCATTTCTGCTACAGTATAGTTTCTATTTTATTTTAGTTATTATTTTTATTTTTTTATCATAAATCATTTGTCCATGATTTTAAATTTATATTTCCTACTTACCCTCCCCATTTTTCTTGTTTGAACTAATATGTATTTGTTAAAGAGATACGGTGTATAAACTATTATTTATTATAAAAATATGTAATAAATCTACTTGAAAAAGATGATGAAACGTTCTTCTTCATATAAAATATATATCGTTTCAATCATAACTGTAATATATTTACATCAGGACATACGTCAATTACATAAATATCGGTTGGAAGTTTGCGCACCGCGATTATCCCGTGTTTTCATATTGTTTCTTTGTTGAGGTTTCTATTTGTTTTGTGAAAATGCGTGATAATATGTCTGCTATTTGAGAATACTTTCGTGGCACAACTGAGACTTTTTTTATTCTGTGAGTTTTTATAATACTTCTTGAGATAGTGTTTGTTTCTATGCACTGAGAAGTTTTTCAACATAATTAAATGTGTTTCATATTTACTTTTGTGTCGTTATAAACTATCGCAGATGTAACTTTAGAATAGTTACCTCAGTCGATAAGGGAAGTTTCTGCAGGACAATAATTAGCTGTGAATTGTTACCTAAACAGCTGCTAAAAAGAAAGTAAAATAGAATAACTCTATTACTACTACTACTTCTCTTACTAATCTTGTTATTGATACATTTTCAATGACATCTTCTACTAGCAATAATATCATTACAAAAAATACAACTGATTAAATAATAAGACACCTCGTCGGGTGCTGAAGCAAATAATATCCAGATACGCGAACAGTCGCGAGGTATAATATAATATAAAAACGTAACCCAAAGAAATGCAGAACAATATAACGAAAATTAAAGCTGTCAGGAAACGTACTCTAACAACTGCCATTTTGTTAAAAAGAAATAGCAAGGGAAACTTGTGATGTTGCAAAAAAAAAAGATGTCAAATGAAGTCGCGAAGCGAAATGTAGTCATCAAGGTACCAAATTTACATGAGTGAAGTTATTATATTGCTCATTCATATTTAAAAGAAAAAGAATTCGTCCTACTATTGATTGGGGTTTCAAAATACTATATTATTAGAAAATATCGACAATGAAAGTGAAATGAACGCGATATCTTACCACGCTACAACGCCATTTTTATGTGCGTAATCGATGCCTATTGCATATCTGAGTATGATTTTCCCGAAAATAACAATAATAAAAAAATATTAGGTTTAATCCCTGTCATCTTGCTAAAAGTAGGAACACGCGCTCATTCTCTCATCAAATACTTTCAAAGCATCCTCAAATCTATAGACTCTGCCAATTTTATTTGATGTATAAGCCGGCTATATTTTTATTGAAAATACGAGTGACAAAAACCAGTAAGGAGCACCAGCAGCTTATTTTAGATGGCGCTCGACAGTCCAGCAAGACACACCACATAGGTGAAGGACGATACTGATTTTAAACAGTTACGCTCATATGTGGTGTATCGATAAAATGCCGTTAATTATTGTTGTGGGGCGATCACTATCCAAAGCGACTGTTCTATCCATTATATAAACCATAGACCTTTTGCTCTCAGGTGTGGATTAAACACCAGAGCGGCCCTCGCCTGCTCGGTGACGTTTACTACTTTTTCAGTGGTAACCTTTTTACGTGGTTGTTCAAGGCATACATTGTTTAAACTCTATTCCGTTGTTCTGATTTCTTTATGGCTTATTGCAAGCCATAATACTGGCGACATTTGATTCGGAGAACGTACTCACATTTAAACACAATGTTCTAAAAAACTAAACACTGGCGACATTGGATTTAAGGAGCATACTAAAATCGAAACCAGTGACGACATTGAAATAAATACTCGTGTTGAAATAGTATTCTAAAAATATTAACGATGTTGGACTCAAATGTTATCAATCCTAATGAAGTGGCTAACATAACATTTGCAACTGAAAGGTTCACGGTAACTAAAAAAAAACGCAGATCGTCAAGGAAAAAAGAGTTTAAAAGAAAACAAAAACGTCACGGCTTTCAAAGATAGCGCTGTACTTTTGCAAAAAAAAAAGGTTCGTTGCGACTTAGTTATACTTTTGGAAAAAAGAATTCGTCACTTGTAGTTTTCGCTGCTAAAATCGGGCGTTATTTTTTTTCTTTGGAGAAAAATATACACTTGATTTTTTTTCTTTAGACAATGAACTTTACATATATATTTACGTTTCCTGTTCGTTTTATTTTCTGGAAGAAGAAATAAGAAAGGCTGAAACGGTTTTGTAAAATTCAGCGAAAGTTTTGAAATTGCTAATGCTTACAAAGCAAAATGGAGGAATTTAAAGTAGCGTTGGAACAGTTGACCAAGTTGCATATCGATGTCGCAAAGCGTCAGGCACGATTCGACGAACAGCAAAAGGAATTGCAAAAATAGTTAGCGGAATGTCAAGTTAGAACCTAGGAACAACAAAACGAAGTTCAGAAACAGTTAGCCGAACGTCAATTACGAACAGAGGAATTGCTTACAGAAATTGTAACAAACCTCCTCATGAGTGTCTTCATCCTATTTATACCCGGGTGCCCTGTATGAAAATCACGTAAGATTTTTTTTTGCAAGCTTTTCGGTACAACCACTCTTTCACTATATAATAATACCTCATTGCATAAGGAAAATATACTTTGCGTTTTTCCGTCATTTTCCCTTAAGTTTTACTTTATGTCTTTGATGGCGTCGTCATTTTCAGCCTCCCTTTTTATATCAGTAAGCGTTACTGGTAATTCTCTTATTATATTCGGCACCATGTTTTTTCCTCATAATTGGAACGTATAGCTGCAATTACTGACCCTTACAAAGGTTTCATCCCTTTTCGCTATAAGCCTTGACAATCCATCCGCATGACCTATTTTTCCCGAACGTAGATATTTTATTTGAAAATCATAATTTAGCAAGATCGTACCCCAACATAGTAACCGAGTTTCCGTATATACTGGAAATACCCTTTTTGAGCCGAAAATAGTCACTAGGGGCTTGTGGTCTGTGTCCAGTATAAAATGTATTCCGTAGAGATAACGGTGGAATTTCATCTGCGCGAAAATAATACTTAATTCTTCCTTTTCTATTTGGGAGTAAGCCTTCTCTGGTGGAATTAGGGTCCTTGAAGCGTGCGCTATAGGTTTCTTCGTTCTATCTGGCATGATATGCTGTATACACGCTCCGATACCATACGTCACTCGCAACAAATTCATAAAATTTTTATTTTCTCATTGAAAAAAACTACTGGATCAATTTATGATTTTTGGAATATATTTTAGTTTCATCACGATTTTTCTTTAATTTAATTAAGGTAGGAGGAATTCTGGACAACAACCCAAAAATGTTATTCCTTACTCACAATATGTCTGAAAAAAAAAATTGGAAATAAAAATTGCACACATGCTAGCTTTTTTTTTCCGTCCATAAATGTTTATCTACCAAGTTGATCTTAAATACTGTATAATCAATCCATTATATTATCATTTTCAGTCCCCCACCCCTAATTTCTGGCTCCCATCTTATCTCGCAATTACTTATAACGTCACCAACTAACTTCGGAGGAACCTCCCCCATCTGATTTTCCTTTATATCATAAGTTGCTTAAAACGTGATTAGTTAAAGTTCAGAATAAAATCATGCTTTCTCTTAACGGTTAATTTTTAAAAAAAATCTTCTGAACGCTATTAAAAGTTAAATTCTTCACTAGTTTGCAGTTTGGAGACGGAAGAAGCGTTGTTGTGATGAGTGATTTTCTCTACTAATTCGCACTTTTTATTTTTAGATTCCAATATTAATAACTACATTTTATTTCAGTATTTAATTTATGTATTTCTGTTGTATTAAACGCTAGCTTTTTTTTCTTTTTTTCCCGTCCATAAATGTTTATCTACCAAGTTGATCTTAAATATTGTATAATCAATCCATTATATTATCATTTTCAGTCCCCTCACCCCTAATTTCTGGCTCCCATCTTATCTCGCAATTACTTATAACGTCACCAACTAACTTCGGAGGAACCTCCCCCATCTGATTTTTCTTTATATCATAAGTTGCTTAAAACGTGATTAGTTAAAGTTCAGAATAAAAGCACGCTTTCTCTTAACGGTTAATTAAAAAAAAAAAAATTCTGAACGCTATTAAAAGTTAAATTCTTCACTAGTTTGCAGTTTGGAGACGGAAGAAGCGTTGTTGTGATAAGTGATTTTCTCTACTAATTCGCACTTTTTATTTTTAGATTCCAATATTAATAACTACATTTTATTTCAGTATTTAATTTATGTATTTCTGTTGTATTAAATGCTAGCTTTTTTTTTCTCGTCCATAAATGTTTATTTATCTACCGAGTTGATTGCAAAAATAGATTACCTAATTGTATTCATTTTTAGTTCGTGAGAGGGGAATCTATCACCATACTTTCCCTTAAACACGTCAGTTGGACTTTTATAAGTACAATACTTAATAGTTTTTTTCTTTTTTTTTGTTTTTTTTTAATGGAGAGTAGAAAACGCATTGTGGATGCGTTATCGGAAGCTCCTGTTACTCTCGCTTCTTCTTATTTGTCCCTCAGTCCTCATTTTTTAATGAGTGATTTTTCTGACAAAGGGAGAAGAAAAAGCTGTTTTCTAGGTTGGCAGTATTATTGCGCGAACAGTTGGCAGAGTTGGTGGAAATTTTCTGTTTCTATGTCTATCCTTGTAGCCATGTCACTAGTAAGGGTGATGGAGGTAAACGTTTTGTCTGGGCTGACGTAATCCGCCTGATAGTCAGGGACCCAAACCTTGGATTAACCACTAAGGAGGATGTCCTATCAGCAGGTGCAAAGTACTGGGGCTGATGTATTGCCATTTGGTGAATGGAATCTGGACCATGCAGTAGCTTCTGGTGGGGCCTCTCGATGCCATACTAGTGGGTAATTGTTACGGCTTTACCTAATCATGTGCTACAAAAAAAAAAAACTTCGTTTCTTTTTCTCTCTTAGTTTCCCCTCTCTGTCCTGCTCTAAGTAAATCTGTCGACCTAGTCCACAAATTCCAAAATTTCATCATGACAAGTTTCAAGAAAAAAATACACGATTAAACCCGGTTCTCCAACTTCCAACGTAGACCCCTACTACCATGTCTCCTTCTCCAACATCAGGGGTCTACGTTCTAACCTTCCAGAGGTTGAAACCCAATTACAGGAGACTAAACCAGACCTTTTATTTTTAAGTGAAACTGGCATTGGACAGGCTATTACCCTAGATGAGTTTGCAATTACAGGATACTCTAACTTAACTTCTAAATCTGACCCTCAAGATCGCCATGGGCATGGAATATGTGCCTATATTAAAGATAGCTTTCCATGTGGGAGGGACATCTCCAGGGAAGATCCTTACTTACCCTATATGTGCTTCCGGGTTGATTTAGCTAACACTACTGCATTTATATTTACTCTCTATCGCCCCCACAACAGCGGAGTTACTATCTTTCAAAGCATATCTGAGAAAATTGACCAAGTCCTTTCTACTTATCCTTCAGCTTACATTCACGTATGTGGAGACTTCAATGTTCACAACGTCGAATGGTTGACCCACTCAAACAAGATTGATGATGAGGGGAGATTCTGTCATGATTTCTCCATTGCCTATGACCTCACTCAGATTGTTCAGGAACCTACCCGTGTGCCCGATAATGACGGCCAGTATGCGAGCCTACTAGACCTTTTTCTCACAACTTGCCCTGAACTATGCTAAGTTTCTGTTCTGTCGCCTCTTGGATCTTCCGACCACTCTGTTGTATCAATTAAGATAAAAATGAAATGTAATAAGTCCCCAGACGTACCTCTTCATCGTACAGTATATCGATACACTAAGGCTTACTGGGATAGCTTCCGTATATTTATATCTGATCTACCTCTGCATTCTATGTTTAAAAAGGATGTGCCCTCTATAGTATTAGACCTAACTGAATGGTTAATTGTAGGTATTGACCATTTCATACCCTCTAAAAAGTTTCAGCAAAAACCTAACAGCCAGCCATGGTTCTCTCCAGGATGTACTGCTGCCATTGCGCACAGAAATCACTTTTTCCACTGCTTCAAACGTAATAGATGTATGGAAACTAAAGCCGTTTTCAGGACTGCCAGCAACCATTGTAAGAAAGTAATAAGGAACGCAAGAGAGTTGTATGCTCAATCTGTTAAGTCCAAAGTAGCTGAGCAGCGGCTTGGTTCCCACCAGTTTTGGCAAATAGCAAACAGAATCCTGAACAGAAGCGTGTGCTCCATCCCAACTATTATCAATGGACCTGAGGTAATCTCGTCAGCATCAGACAAAGCCAAACTCTTTGTCAAGAACTTTGCAGCTAATTCTACCCTTTGCGACCAAGACCGCCAACCCCCAATATTTCCTCCTGTATCAGAAAACACGCTATGTGATATACGTATATCTGTACGTGATGTTGCCAAGCTAGTCAAAAACCTTGATTCGAGTAAAGCAACTGGCCCTGATGGTATTCCAATTATAGTACTAAAAAAACTTCAACCTGAACTAGCGCCCATACTTACAAAACTGTTTAAACGTTGTCTTAAGGAGAATAGTTTCCCATCTCCCTGGAAAATCTCATCAGTATGCCCTGTATTTAAGAATTCAGGTGATCGCTCATCCCCCTCTCAGTACAGGCCAATACGTCTCCTGTGCGTCATGAGTAAGTTGCTAGAATCTGTGTTAAATACAGAAGTAATCAAACATCTCAACAAAAATAACCTTCTTAGTGACACTCAATATGGTTTCCGTTCTGCTAGATCTACAGCAGATGTCCTTACAGTTATATCGCATAGGATTCGCAAATCTCTCGACGGTGGCAATCTTTCTAGGGCAATTGCTCTTGACATATCTAAAGCCTTTGATAGGGTATGGCATAAAGGTTTACTTCATAAGATCGCTAGCTATGGTATAGCTGGAAAAGTCTTCTCAATTATTAAATCATTTCTTTCTGATAGGTTCATAAGAGTAGTAGTTGAGGGGCAAAAATCAGAAGCTCACAGTATTAATGCTGGTGTCCCTCAGGGATCCATCCTGGGCCCAACTCTTTTCCTGATCTACATTAATGATCTTCCAAATCATATCCTTACATCATTTGTAGACATTTATGCTGACGACACTACCATTTATGGTACCACATCTAAGACAGTAAACGACCAAGTTCTCTCCAATTCTCTCTCTTCTGATCTTGAGCACGTAGTACAATGGGGAAAGGAGTGGCTGGTTACTTTTAATCCATCTAAAACCAAGCTTCTCTCTTTACATCATCAACATTCTAATCCACATTTGTCATCAATTGAAATGAATGGCTCTCGTCTTCAGGAGGCCTCAAGTTTTGACAAGCTTCTGGGCTTGACCATTACTCCTGATCTTAAATGGAACACATATATCAAATCTGTTGCCAAGGCCGGTGGAAAAATGGTGGGATCTTTCTGTCGACCCAGTAGATATCTCACTGCTGATGCTATTCTCTATCTATATAAGAGCCAGGTACGTCCAAGGATGGAATACTGTTGCCACATCTGGGCAGGAGCTGCTAGAAAGGACTTGTCCTGCCTTGATAGAGTTCAAAATAGACTTCGTAACCTCGTAGGAGATGTCCTTTTCTCCTCATTGCAACCTCTATCTCACAGAAGAGATGTTGCGAGTTTGTCTCTGATGTATCGTTATTTTCATGGAAAGTGTTCAACTGAGCTTCAATCTATGGTTCCCCCTCGCCAAACTTTCACAAGAAACACTCGTCTCGCTGTAAACACTATCAATAATTTCCCCCACTCTTTATCTGTGCCTAAACCTAAACGTAGATTCCATGAACAAAGCTTCTTTCTTAGAACTGCACGCCTGTGGAATTGTCTTCCGTTTTCCTGCTTTCCGGCTGACTACAATATGGTTGTGTTCAAGTCTAAAGTAAATAAGTTCTTGATGAGCCGTTCCATATAAGTTATTAAATTTACCAAATTTTCATTACTAATGATTACTATATTGACCAATTTCTACTGTACACTCTTTAACCCTTATCCTTGAGTGGCCTCTGGGCCTTGATAATTTGGTGATGCCTCTGTAAAAAAAAATATATTTGTAATTTTGCGTCGTAATAAGTTAAATAAATCCGACGTCAATGTCTTTTTAATTTCTTCAAATGAGTCTTGACATTCTTTTGTCCATATCCATGGTGTTTCTTTATTTAATAATTCGTTCAGCGGAGCTCTTAGATCGTGCATGCCTTTGATAAATACTTGGTAGTAGTTCGCGAGGCCTACAAAGCTCTGTAAAGTGATCACGTTATGTGGTGCTGACATGTTCTTTATTGCTATCGCTCTTTCTGGATCAGGGCGTCGTCCATCTTTATTATTATTTGTCCTAAATACTTAATTTCGTCTAGACAAAACTCACATTTGTTGTCTTTCACCTTGAATCCGTACTCGTTTATTCTTGTGAACACTTGTTTTAAATGCTCTATATGTTCCCATATGGACTCGCTCCTTTTCATTATGACATCCAGGTATGCACAAGCACAATCTAAACCGTTCAACATTGTGTCCATCGCTTTCTGGAATATCGCCGGCGCGATTTTATCCCGAACATAATCGGTTATACTTGAATTACCATTTGTGTGTGTTAATGCATAAACTCTTTGAGCATTTTTCTTCTATTGGAATTTGCAAATATTCGTCGGACAAATATACTTTTGAAAAAATGTTCCCACAATTTAATTTGGCAAAAATCTCTTCCGGGCTTGATAAAGGGTAATGGTGATCTTGTAGCATATTATTTAACCCGGTTGAAAAATCTCCGCGGACTCGAATTTGTTCCGATTTCTTCTTTACGTACCCGTAGGCGCTGCCCAAACGCTAGTTTCGATTTTCGATAAAATGCCCGTTTTTAATTCGCTATCTATTTTGTCTAATCCGGCGAACGGCACGTTCCGTTTTTTTCTTAAATACAGCTGTTGCATCATTTTTTTTAGTTCGAACGAAGCTTTCAATTTATAACATCTTCCAGTCGCATAGTAAATATTTATGGGAATTCGTTCTTTAGTTCATTTTTAATACTTTCTGACGTTGAGGTGCAGCTGGTTATTTTTTTTACAAAAAGCGTTCATCAGTTTATACAAAAGGTTGAATTTTTCAATAAAATCTGTTCCCAATAAATTCTCGCTTTCTTTAATTACGAAGATTTTCAATTTCTTCGTCGTGCCATTTAAATTAATCGGAACGCCCACTTCTCCTTCAAATTTGATTTCGTCTCTTATCACCGTTCTTGCATCCTTACTTGACTTTTTCAGAGTCGGTTTATCTAGGTTTTCCAAATGCTAACCTTTATTACAGACAAATCTGCTCCAGAATAAAGTTGAAATTTTTTTGTTTGCCGAAAATATTAACCAACACATATTTTCGTAAATTGTCTTTCTCTTTGTCGTTTGTTCTCATTTGCTGTACTCTATATTTTGCTCTGCAACATACTCTTATGCCCGACTTTGTCGGGATTGAAGCATCTGATATTTTTGTAAGGGCACTCCTTTCCCCAATGTTTTTCATCACATCTTCCGCAATTATTACTTGACCCCGATTTTCTATAGTACCTTTGACTTGAATCGTATTTTCGTTTTCTGTAATAAGAGTTGTGTATTTATAACTCGCGTAATCTTTTGGATTTTGACGAGCCTCTCACTTTCTTTGCCCTGCGTTTCTGCCAATTTTTTTAATCTTCCTTATGCACGACACTCCTGCTTCTTCTATATCTCTGGAGTATTTACTGCCCTTTGACAATCTTCTGCTAACTTTTGCAGTGTCAGACCTTGTTCTGTCTCTAAGTTTGAGAGAACGCGTCTTCGGATCTCTGAATTTTTTGTAGAAACTAGCCCCTGTGCAAAAATTACACATTTGAAGTCGTCCACCTTAAGTTCCGATAATTTAAAATTGTCGCAGTGTTTATTCACTACTGACGCATATGTCAGGTAGTCCTGCTCCGTTTTCTTAAGTTTCATACACGACCATCTCTTGTGAAAAAGCGACATGTTCGGTCCGAATAACTCCTTAAGAAGTTTTACGGTCAGCGAAGTCTAATTGATTCGTTCCCCTTGGCAATATGAAATCAACAAATTTGCAATGTTCACTGGTACCAAACTTTCGAAGTAATAAACTTACTTTCTTTGCGTTTGACCAGCTTTTGCAATCTGTTTCGAAAATATCTTCATACCTCTTAAAGTATGCTTAAAAAGTGTTATCCTCTTCTGGTAGGTACGTGAACACATCTATGATATTCACAATTGTTGCGTTGGAAAAGGCGTATTACTTTCCCGTGCAGAATTAGTCGTTAATCTTTCCAACAAATCTTTTTGACCAAGTAGCATTTGCTCTATATATTTAAGAAGCCGTTCATTCTGTCTTTCCTCTCTTTCTTGTAGTTCTTTTTTTCTGTAATTCGTCTCTTTCTTGTTGTCTTTCGTCTCTTTCTTGTTGATGTCTTCTCTGTACTTCGTCTCTTTCTTGTTGACGCATTTGCATTTCCGTGAATAACTTGATAAGCTTCTCCATTTTGTTTTTCAAATTAGTAAATCAGTCACTTTTGCAATTTCCTTTCTTTAATACGACGAACAACCGATTCATTTTGTTACGTCATTGATTACGTACAATAGAGCAAAAAGAATTCCTTCTTAGCACACTGAGAAAAAAAATCACTTTTTCTTTCAAAGCCGTCTTCCTAATAAGTGCACGGTATCCTAGCAAAACACGTTTTTTTGTTGCGTGCACTTTGCAAAAAGGGTTACTGCAACTTTCAAGTTTTTTTTTTCTCATAGGCACGTTGAAATAAAGTGCTTGCTGTTTTTGTTTTCAAGTGTCTCGGTTTTTGAATTTGCTTTTCAAGTAGTCACAAAAAAATCTTGGTGACAATTTCGTAGCTGCTGCGTTTAACCATTGAATTTCAGAGTGATATTTTTCAATTTTTTACGAGTAAGTATTCCCGAATACCACTGTTGAGTTTGATAGTGTATTTTTTCACGGGTAAATCATTTTCGACATTCCGTCGCCACTGTTGTGTCTGTATCAATAACAACAGGAACGCAGAAAGTAAAGGTAAAACAAATATATTAAGACGAAAATATAATACATATTTACAAAGTTGCAGTTGTACTGCAGTTGGAAGATTGTCCGGCAGAGGGCGTGTTAAAGTCTTTCATGGAGCCACCGGCACATGCGTCTTGCCTATCCGGCGTTCGAACACAGCTCTCTGATCTTGCTGACTTGATACCTTTATCTATATCTTGTTCACCAACGTATGCTAATTAGTGGGCGTCTCCACAACAGCAATTCTATATGTAATGATGATAAACGATAGAGATAATCGTAGCAGGATTGAAAATTGATTGATATCATAACAAAAACGAATAAAGATGGAAACAAAAGATAGAAGATAATGTAAAGAAATTAAGACAGGATGTGATTTTTTTTAAACCGGAGTGTAAATGATATGCTATTTCAAAGAGGCAATTAGTTGAAAAACTGCGAAAACTATACAGTTAGAAATAAGATGATAATATATGTTCTACAATAAAAAGGAAAGAATGGCCACTAAACGTCGCACGGTTAGGAGGAACAAAGGGAGAATCCATGTTTAGAAACAATAGATCTTTTGATTTTAAGTGTTACAAAGAATGTTATAAAATATCAAATTGATTATATGGTATATTAGATACAGAAGTATGCACACTGTTTCGCGGTCATATTCCGAGTGTAACTATAACAATAATCGAAGTGCTTTGTAGCATAGTGATGTGAAGATAAGAATAGAATGTATATTTTAAGAACACACAAACTGAACAAGGGATAAGTTCAGAGTACAAATAAAAAATTCTCTGATCAGATATTTTTCAGCGATATTTGAAGAAGTGATTACTTACTTGAAAGTCTGTTTTCGAGATTGACGTAATTTTCAAGTGATCTCTAATTCCTGAATAAAACAAGCATGGTTAAATGTCCTCTACCAGAAGGATATATCAAAGCACAGTCCTGTTGAAAGTATAGGCAAAACAATTGGCTTTTGTTTACCATGACACATTTGGCAGATAATACTTTCCCCAGGAACAAAAGACATGTAGCCGACGTTATATAGAGACCAAAGATTCATTGTTTATTGTCAGCACAATATTTCGGTTTGGAAGAAATGGTTCAGGAAATCATCTATATCCTGGATAGAATAGCGCGAATAAACCTATTTTCACCTAGTGCAATTATAGAACTATTTTGCGTAGCTGAGAATATGCGAGATATCTTGGAAGAAATATGACACCATAAAAGTTGCAATTGATATAAAACGGGAATAATGTCTTTACAAGCTCATGGGAAGACTTAGTTCTTTCCATGATGACAGTTAATCATAACTTTTCATGTTTGAATAAAGTCAATTTCCGGTTCATATTACAAACATTAAATACATAGTATAAGTTGGGGAAATGAAGTCAAGGGGATAGCATTTACTAATGACATACATTTGTAGGCCAATCATGAAAAAAATCATAGCATGTTTGTGAAGACTGTTTATATTTTAAGTAATCACAAATATATGGCATGTAGCATGAAAAAGTACGCTATCATAAAATGGAAAAGGTGACTGTTCTAAGTTGCCACTTAGTATCATGCTCTTTACATTTTGTATATAGCCCGTTCATGCACCAGCGTAAATATCCTTGTTTTTGCTACGTTGTTTAGGTTTGTCCGTAGGCGTTGTGTTTGTTTTCGCCCTTTCATGTGATCGTAGTGTAGGTTTGACACTTCTGTCTGTACAAGGTCCTCCTGCATTTTCGCCCTCGTTTTCTCCATGTGAAAGGTTGTCCTCGGCGTGTTGTGCAAGAGTACCGTAGCAAGGTGCTGTTATCACTGCTACTCTGTAGTCCCAACCTGTTTTGACGCCGTTTTGGAGCGTGTTTTCTATAAGGCTTGGTTTCGACATCAGTGCTCCCTGTATAGTGTAGTTTCCCTCGCTCATTATGTTTGTCAGAGGTCGTCGTAGTAAGCTCGGTTTTTCCCATTTGTGAACGAAGCTATCTCCCTGTCGTATTTTGTGATGCGGCATTGCTCGCCAATCGTGTAGCAGGTTCATGCTTACGTCACAGGTGTTGTTGTGTTCGTCTAGTTTTTTGGTTACTGGCAGTTTGTTTAGCATTCGTATCGGTATCTCCTAGTTGTAAATGTAATGGGGTAGTCCTGCGCTCAGTCCTATGGGCGGTTGTCCTGGAAAGTGTTGTTTGGTACAGTTGTGATCCCTTCTAGGTTGCCGTAGCCGATGTATTGGCCTTTATCTATGTAAACCTGGAGCATCTTTCGAGGGTTTGGTACGAATACTTCCTCGTTTTTCGTCAGCCACTCGCCGCCTATCACGTTACTTAATTCGAAACCAATGCTTTTTACTCGGTATGCTGTTGCACTGTTCATCATGGCTTCCCATTGATTTTGGCGTATCCATGTTGTGAGGAAGTTTGGCATAATGTAATCCTTGGATACGGGCTGTGCCCATGCGTAGTCCTCTATGTTTTCGTATTTTCCGTTAGATCCGTATCTCTTGAAAGTAGGGCGGCAGTCGTTCATGTTGCTCGTCTTATTAGCTTCCGGAACGTTCTTTTGACTGTGTAGGTGCGTTGGATGTTCCCCGTTTCTGTTTGGAGATGTGGTCCGATGTGGACGCCCCCCCCCAATCCGTTAGATCCCGATTCCGAACTTTGGTCACTAGTACTCTCGTCCATTTGCGGCCTAGGTATGCTGTCAGTGCTATCAACAGCAACCACGGTGGGATTATCTGTGAAATACTAGTCCAGTCCAATTGCGTGTTTTCCTTTAATAACGGTCCGAGCGAGACCTCCGACGATTCCTCTGTTTGCGCTGTTTTTGATAAATTCCTCATCTGCCTCCTCCGTAGATTTGGTCGGGTCGCCGTAGGCGATGCCGTATAGTTTTGCTGCTCAGTCTATTTTGTTTCTTGGTGTGAAAAAATCCGTGTTGCAGTTATTTGTCTTCAAACGTGTTCAAATATATAGCAAAATAGCTTTAAAACTAACAACAACAATAGGAAAAAAACAAATAAGTAAATTAAATAAACATGAATATACATAAACGATCACATACACATATATGTATATGTATATATATATATATATGTATATATGTATGTGTATGTGCATTGTTGTGTGCACATAGGTATATTTATATGTATATAAAAAAAGAGAACGACCACCTAAACCCACTAACCTAGTTCTAAAACAGATCCTTTGTTTGATAAAATGCATGCCTATTGGCTGGTAGGAAGGGGCGCGGTGGATACTAGAAAGCTGATTGGCCGACTAGAAATCCTCAACATATATAAAAACAAGAAGCAACGACAGAATTCGCGCATAAGCCTGACGAATCCTATAGTTGGATGAAACGCAGAATATTCAGTGTAGCTTAATCGCCATATATATTTTATAAATTACTAACTAGCTGTGCCTACGTATGTAGCACTTTTGAAGTAAATACTTAAAGGTTACGCATAAATCTACACTTTCATATATTAAATTTATGCGAATAAATGAAGTAGTTATATATATATATATGCATGTATATATATTTATATATATATATATATATATATATTTATATATATATAAATATATATGCGTGAGATAGCGAGTTAATATACGAACCTGTAGAATACCGACTGTTTATATAAACATGTTCATAATCGTCGCTAATGTAAAAAAATGGGTGAATTTGAAATGGATATGTAACCGTGTAGATTACATAACGGTGTACAGAAACAATGTTCACTACTTACACGTATAAGCACACACGGAGCGTGTCTAGCGAATGACCACTTTCTGTCACGTTACCAAATATCAGATGGGTAACTCGTCTGTCGCTTATTATCAAAGGTTGCACTGTATGGTTCCAAAGGACATTTCAATAAAAAAAAAAGAATAACACTTTGACGACTTCTTGTTTTCTCTATACTATTAATACAATTCTGAATTTTTATTTAATTATTTATGTGGGTATATATACCAATAAAACTTTCGAACGAATGCAACAAATTGAAACATTCTTTTGATCCCTAAAAGCTGCGAGTCCCTAGATGGTTCTTGATGGTGTACTGGATTTGTGCTTGATTCGGCGTTGTATGTACCGATGCGGCGTAGCCGCTAGCATAGAAGAAAAATAATTATTCATGGCTATATAAGATTTAGATTATATTTATACAAAGCTAAATAAAATGATAAAACACTTTGCCCAGAAAATACTACAAGGACTACATAACAAACTAATGAAATATATAAGGTATGTTTGATCAACGATACACAATTATTATTATCAAACATTATTAGAATATATAAAATACCATGTTTTGATATTGATGTGTAGCAAATATTTCATGGACAAATGTAATAAACTCAACATAGAATATAATAGATGTATAGATGGGGGGATTATCCCGTTAGTTAATACATTTTTTATTAATTTATAATAATTTCATGTTGATTGGTGTGTCGATGATACACTAGGCACACACAAGATTTTAACTTAAAAAATAAGCTTAATTTATTTTGTTACATAGATGTTTATCGATTCATACGGTTGTTTTATCTGATTATCTCAGCGTCGATGAATTCGCTTTAGTCGTGATTAAAAATCGATTGTCTCAATTTCGCAAACTTTATTTATTGTATTTTAATGGTGAAATGTAATTATAGGACAAAGAAACTAATATTTAATTCGTAACCTCTAAGGGATGTCCTCTTCTTTTCCTGCAACCTCTTCTCACAGTAGGGGTGTTGCCAGTTTGTCTCTGCTTTATGGTTATTTTCATGGCAAGTGCTCGACTGAACTCCAATCTATGGTCTCCCCTTGCCAAACATTCACAAGAAACACCAGTCTATCAGAAAACACTATGAACAATTTCCCCCACTTTTCATCTGTGACTAAACACTAAACGTAGATTCCATGAGCAAAGCTTCTTTCTTAGAACTGGACGCCTATGGAATTGACTTCCGTTTTTCTGCTTTCAAGCTGAATACAATATGGTTGTCTTCTAGTCTAAGGTAAACCATTTTTGATGAGCCCTTCCATATAATTTAACAAATTTACGGCATTTCCATTACAAACAATTACTATATTGTCCAATTTCTACTGTACACTTTTATACCCTTAGGTTCGAGTGATATCTTGCCCTTGATAAGTGGTGATTCCTATGTAAAAAATATTCTCAACCTATATACTCAACGAATTCTTGATTCTCGAACGAAGACTTGACATTTGCTATATAGTGTATTCAGACACGTGAAAATAATAAATCCGGTATCATCCGAGAAAAAGCCACGCTAGACGGATAAAATAGAAAAAATAATACGTGAACGTCATCGTCAGTTTATTTGTTTGCTAATTGTTTTACGAATACGCATACGGGAATCAGTCTCTTAACGATTCCTTATGTTCAGAAAAAGTAGGTTTGTATAAACACTTTTTAAGATCCTCTAAAAGTGGCCAAATTGTTATCGCATGTGACACACTTTCATGTTTTAGTTCCGATATCAAATCCAGCATTTTTTTATACTTACAAGAATTGAAGCATAATACTCGCATGCACATGTCTTTATTTTATTTCGTTGTTTTATTTATTTTTTTTTACGCCGGGTACATCTTTTAGTATACAATATCTAAATGCCACCGAATTACGTGCTATTGGCTCTATTAATGTGTATTTTTTAGAAGAGCAAATCTTAGCACATTCTAAGTATATTGGCCCTTAATAACCATTTTTTAAATAATTTAAATCTAAAATTATGAGTGTACTTTATATAATAACTACGATTTGATTTAGCAAAATAGGAATACAATTTACTATGAATGTTTGTGTTATCGGCGGTGAAGTAGGGGAGAAGAGAATTGTAATAGATGTCTATATGAATGTGTGCACGTATAAAAATGTGCTGCATCGTTATCAATATCCGTATTCTATATATATTCGTAGTATATATTACCATAACACCAAAAGATGGAGGGAGTGAGGAGACATGACTTTGGAAATCTGTCTACCCGAATACGATGTTCAGCATGTTAAAAATATACCTTTTGTTGTAAATATATAATGGATATACATATGAAGCAGTTGGTGGGGGACAGGATATTTTATGAACACATAAATCGTATAATTGCCTACCAATTAATGAAAGAGTTGTAATAGAAAAAATCCAGGAAATATACAAAGGTTATAAAAAAGAAAACGTGCCTCTGTGAATTTTAAACAAAATGTTACACTATGTATATATATATATATATATATATATATATATATATATATATATATATATGAATCGTCTACCAACTCGAGTAATCAACTAAGTCGACATGTGTATGAGAGTGTATAAAACTGTACAGTTGTTATTTATGTAGTGTTCTCTGGTCCTGTCTGTATCAATGTACGTCGAACTGGTGGCTGTGTATGTGAAGTTGTATGCACACATACAATTTCACATAGAGGCATAGTTCAGAAAACATCAGTTGAAAATGCACATATATTCTTTAATGGTTCTTTTACGATCAGTAATTTAATTTTTAGACATCTACCCTCAAATAGACTAATTGTTACAAACTTATGTTTTTTATTTAACATTTATTTACGGTTTGTGGATGATCTCGGAATTATACGCTTTTATCAGTAGAGATCACATCAACTTTATGGAGAGGTAATGGACGTGTCTATGTACCTTCATCTGAGTGAAACTCCAATCTATGTCCGCCATAACTTTCTTGGACTGACCTGTCTTTTGGAAATGCATGATAATGTTTCTTTTAGTTATCTTACGTTAACGACTATGTTATTCCAACGTGATCTTATCGTTGTTATTATTTATTTTTTCTATTGAAATAAAACATATGAAATAACCTTATTACTCAATTGTGGCTGCAATTAAGTGCAATTATCATTATATAAATGTTTGGGAATTATTTTACTGTGTTGCTAAACTATATAACTTCTATATTAAAAACCTTCATTTTGCTATGAAACTAGTCGATTACAATACATTGGAGCATACTACAGCACCACGTTTTGTTTGCTCATTACATCGGGTCATTAATAAAAGATATTAAGACTTATCTTGGTTTTGTAAAATAAATATAAGTTCTTTCAAACACACAGCTAAGTTAAATCCAACCGTGCCCTCAGGTAATAAAGACAGTATAAATTTCATTGTCATGAATAATTTCAAATAAATTAGTAATCTGTTAAAGCATAACCCCTAAAAGACATTAAATCTGGCGCATATTCTCGAGAGAATGCAATGAATCCTTGTCGAAATCATGAATAGATACGAACAAAGTACAATCGTCACGTCAAGCTTTTAAGCAACGATATTTTACAACTAGAACGTAAATTAAGAGAACTATGAAAACGGCGTCAAGGGTTTGATGTACACCATTCAGAATATTCTACTTAAGTAACTTTTGTACCAAACTATCAATGTGATTTCAGAATCATTGTGCCAGAGCCGATAAAAAGCAATACACGTAAATATTAAAAGCAGGTCAAACAATTTAACAAAAAATCAAATATTATAACCTAAGACAAATATGGCGTGAATTACACATACAATTCGTAATGAAGATTGGCAGTATACAAGTATCCTAACTCAGTGAGTGGGGGATCTTGCAATTTTACAACCTCTTTGCTTAAACATTAAAAACCCATGCTTATCAAAAATGGCAAAGCAATCCCAATCAGCGCGTAATTACAACTTCGTAAAGCTGCAATACCACAGTAAATCGCTTCATAAACTACTGCAATTTTACGCGCTTTTACAACTTCCACATTCGATTTAAATAATTTTATAATAAAAAATCGTGGACGGTAAGAAAGCAACAGGCGTATATCTATACTGTGATTCCATAACACAGGCTAATAATACTATGCTACTCTGTTGAGTTACTAAGTATATGCTGAATACCGGAATTCTTCTTTAAGTCTTCATATATTAAACACCGTTTAGTAAAAGAGCTAATGCGACTGAAATACACAGCATACTTGTGATGACATAACTCTCGACGCCTAAGTTGTTTTTGTCCGGATCGTTACTCTGTCGGTTCAATATTCACCGTTCATGAAACACCGTTCCTATTTCTAACCAGAAACGTGCATGTGTTTCATTGATTGCTATGCTGCATTAAACCTTGTCGAACCTCCCACACTCTAATCTGAAATAGTCATATTTTATTTTGCTTTGCTCAAGCTTCATGGTTTCTTTTAAACGATCGATCATCTCACTCTTTATCCCTCTCTCTCTCTCTCTCTCTCTCTCTCTCTCTCTAATAAATAATTTAGCTTCTGTGGTTCTGCATGTAACTATAAATATTTTGGATGAAACAGTTTGATAAATGATTTAAATTATAATATACTTTTACATATATATATATATATATATATATATATATATATATATATTCCTATAGAGAAACATATAGTTGGGTAAAAATATGTATTATTTTCTGACATTTCGGAAGTAATATATGTGGCTTTGTGGAAATTTTACGTTTCATTGATTTTATGCACATATTCAAATTTATTTTATGTTCATTAATCAATCTAATATATATCTGTGTGTGTAGAATATGTATATATATATATATATATATGCGTGTGTGTGCGTGTTTGTGTGTGTCTGCTTATATTGTGTTATTATATAAAAATTGATTAATGTTATATGAACATATAAAAAGAGAAAATTCACCGCATTAATAATTGCTGGTAGAAAAATTCACAATAGAAAATATCGAACAAAGTTTGTGTTATAAAGCGTCCATTGTTGAAAGCACAAATGAAATAAGAAGAATGAAACATTGTTCGGAATATAAAGAATTTTTCCCCGGGTGAGACAGCGTTGGCTTTAATAATAATTCTCTTTTCCAATGCTGACTATCGAACTTTTCACCACAACGCTAGACGAAGAATTACACAAATATAGTACTATACGTACGATAGTACAAGTTACTCTTTGAAATTCTTGGATAGCTAAATTTAGTTATTTGTTGTTGGATTACGACTAACATTTTGATATCATTTTCTTTTCTTAAAAGCAATTTCAAAAAGTCTCCTCGATATTTTGTTGTAATAATTATTTTAAGAGTGTCGTTATATTTTGTGAGAAAAGTATTTTTTACCCATATATTGGAAAAAAGGAGCACTCAAAAATAGTAAGTAACCGTACGAAGAATTTACTCCTGCATTCTATAAAGCGTAGGAATTACAAAAAAAAGGGGAAAAAAGGCACGTGAATTTTTAGAAATGTTGTCGACTCTTTAAGAGGCTGATGCATGATATGAAACGGTGTGTCAGATTCAAATTTGAATTGAGATGAAAAGGGCTATAATAATTTTTATTGTGTAGAATTGAGCTAATTATTTTATAATTTTTCTTTCCATATTTGAATTTTCATATAGTCTCTATTTCATGTAATACATTTCTAATAAGTACATTGTTTTATTTTATACAATGATATGTGTATAGATTAATAGATATTTTATTTAATCACAGTAACGTATCAATATATTAATAGAAGTAAGAATGTGAAAGAAGCAATTCTCAACCTATATAATCAAGAAATTTTTGATTTACAGACTAGATATTTGGTATATATTCAAACATTTTCATTTATTTTCAACCAAACAATATAGCTGCTAAGCGGAGAAGATTATAACATTGATACAGTAATCATCTGAACTGTTAAAAACATAATACTAAGCACGTATGTAAGTTTTTGTATGAATTAAAATATATTTATGCGTATTTTCCGATCAGGCAACGCCGAGCGACCAGCTAGATCTTTTATTTCCCTCTTTTCCTGAAACTCATTTGCCTGTTTATTATTTTATAAGTTACTATTTAAATATATATATATATATATATATATATATATATATATATATATATAAAGACAGAGAGAGAGAGAGAGAGAGATAACATTGTATGTGTGTGTACTTTATTGTGTGTGTAATTTCAATTTGAATTCTTAATAATATCAATTGCCATTTTATTTACTGGTGTCATGTATCATTGATTTCAATTTAAATGACTGGTTGCTTTCTCTGTTTCTAGCATCACAAAAACAAGCAAATAAACGAAGGAAATATGATTCCTACCATTTTAAAGTGCAAATGGAATGCATTTATTCGTGGTTGTTCTTAAACCACGCATTTTATAACTTTCCCAAGATGCTTCGGAAAAACGGATTTTTTTTCGTAAAAATTTCAGTTACTGCTACATCACGCCGGCGCAACTCACCAATTTATCACCTCCCGACTTTTTCATGTCAATCTTGCCTGGTCAACCACGTGTAGAATTTTATCCTCTTTTCCTGTGATAAAAACGCGCATATTTGCTCTAGATATGTTGATATGTTGCTAACACCAATAGCAATTGCCGAAGACTCTTTATCTGAAAGTACATCTTTTAAACTCCTCGGCCTTACTTTCACAGGAAATATGAATTGGAACAATTGCATTGAGATTATTGCCAGTACCGCTACAAAGGAGGTAGGTTCCCCCTACCATGCTAGAAAGCTAGTAACGCCCAAAAAATTTCATGTAGCTCTATACGGCCACCTTTCGCCTATGTATGGAATATTGTTGTCATATTTGGGCTGGTGCATCTGATATTAGTCTCTCGCTCCTAGACACGGTTCAAAAGAGAGTCGCCAACCAGATAGGTACTGAACTGTCATCTAAGTTTCAGCCGCTGTCCCATCGACCAAATGCAGCATCCATTTGCATGTTCTACAAGTATTTTAACGGTGAATGGTCTGAGGAACTGCAAGCACTTCTACCTCCTTGACGTAAATACACCCAACAAACTCGACAAGCACCTTAATCCCAGCCCTTCACAGTAGGCATCCCTAGAAACTTCTACTCCAGTAGTTTCTTCTCCAGAACTGCTACACTTTGGAATTCGCTTCCGGGCCTCTACTTCTCCAACTGTACTGACATGCAGAAGTCCAAGCGTAACGTGAACCGACACCTTGCTGGGCAACCCCCTACATAGTATCCTTTTATCTTATGTCCCTGATAGTAGTCCCGTACATCAAAGTGGCAACGTGCCTTGTTTGGGTGGAAGTGTATAAAAAAATAGCCTTCGGCTACTACTGGTATATTCACATGCACCCATGCGCACTGTCTCCTTCTTTTGTGCCTTCTTTCTGTAAAAAAAATGTTTTACACGAATTTAATTTAAACTTCCTGGAGTAATAAACGTATGCAAGAAAAGAAATCTCACAAATATTAGATGAATCATTTAATTCAAATAAAAATGACTTACTGTATAATTCGTTGAAGGCATTTAAAAAAAATTGCATCAGAAATACCTTTCCATTGTTTAATATTTCTTTTTTATTATTTGTAAAATATAAAGGGATGTTATCGTACCTTCTAAATATCAAAAAGCAATTTTGTAAAAGCTTTAAATTGTAAAGAAAAGCAGGTAAATGTTTAAATAGCGATAATTTTGTTTTTTTTTGTTTATTTGTAGAAATTTCACCGAAACAGTATTAAAGTGTTCCAGCTTGGTTGTTTAAGAATATAGTTTTACATATCAAAATATTTTACAAAGACAGTCTAAACATTGCATGAAGAAATCAGAGTTTGAAGAGTCATTAATGAGTCAGTATATTTACTAAACTGAAACAGAATAATTTAATTTTAATAATAAATCCAGGTTATTGCTTCTTGACAGTCTACATAACACATCTTATATATATATATATATATGTATATATATATATATATATATATATATATATATATATATATATATATATACCATATCACATCATATCATATTATACAACACAAGTCCTTTGACAGGGCGTTAACACCGGTTGGAAAATATACTACGCAATTTAATAAAAAACAAAGCCTTTGAAAGACTTTTTTTAGTCGACGACATTTTCGCCTTTAAATTATTCAAATAAAAACGAAAATAAATTTCTTCTGTTTTTATTTTTCAGCAGCATTTTACGAATGTTATTGTATTTTTCATTGCAAGTTTTACCGTCCTTAAATTATTAAATTAAATTAAAAGATACATTAATTCGTATTTGTTGTAGACCCGTGCTAGCGGTTACAAATGAAAGCAACCACAAGTAGTGTAAAGTTTATAAAATATAATATGTATTTATCATAAAGAATACAGGAACAACTAAAGTTGTATAAGAGGAACGTGTTCGTAGCATGCGGTTAAACATGGTATGGATGTCTGTATTAAGTCTCTGAAATCAGTGGTAGTCATAGGACTGGTTGATTCCACTTCATTCTCAAATAGGGGTCATTTGTACCCAATAACAGTATTCAATCCGAGGTTCTTAAAAAATGTGTCACAAGTTTAAGTGCACTTTATAATAAAATCACTTTGTTTCATTTACACTTTTGTTTAGAGTTTCAAATTTCTTTTATTCATTTTTTTCACTCTACATTCTGAGACACTAAAACAAGAAAAATGTTTACATGACTAAAACATAATTGTAAAGTTGGAGGAAAACAAAACGAGTAATAATAATCAGCGCGCTGTCTCCCAGCGGTTGTATTTTTCAATGTCTGAAGGAGTATCCTTATGCCAAAAAGGAAACTCAGACCAAATGTTCTCAATAGTTCTGGCTATAGGCCATAAATGTTTTGGATAGGAATTGCAAAATAGCCAATGCACAGCAATATCTTTGAACGATAACCAATTTGGAAAATCTACAGATTTTTTACCTAGAATAGAAGCAGTGGTTTTTTTTAGGCGGAGAATAGACTCGATAATTGCATTTCTGATAGGAAAAACTCCATTTTGAATTTCAAAATGGCTGAAAGGAGCACATAAAGGCAATCACTGTTTTCTGGTTTCCATATGTCAACAAAATTGGATTTTGGGTTATATGCGGCACGTTTTCTTTGCCGTGCTTGATTGATTTGTGAGAAAAGGCCTTTCAATTAATAGTCACAATTGGTTACATTATCGCATACTTAGAGTCGAATACACCAGTAAACTCTGGACGGGAGTGAAAAGTGACGAGCACTAAAAATATTTGGTCAGGGATTGGGCCTTGGTATGCCTAATCTGTGTCGAACAAGATATACCATTTAATGTTTTTCCAACATAATAAGGCTGCATATACAGAATCGTTAACTTTTCTTTTGTACTATAATAAATTAAAACACATATTACTTGGTGTGTATTCGAATACAACTTGCTTTATTTGAACTTTATTATCTAGTGTACAATGGTATACAGCATGTAATATATCGGCTATCAGGATACAATCCAGACAGTTTGCATGATAGAATGTGTTTCTGTTATTGGGTGATGTGGGGTAACTTACGAAAAAAATAGCTTTATTGCTAGTTGGAACTTATAGCTTTTAAATCTAAACGCTATTTTGTGTTTTTATATTCTTCCATATGATAGTGACCGCTAACGTATTTGGACAAACGTTATTCACTATTTAGTGTCCGAGCATTACTAAAAAGAAGCACCACGTGTTATTTTGCCGATAATAACCACCAAGCAAAACAGACATGTTTTGTGATAATGGGAGATCGATTGTGGCTGCGAAACGCGTATGTATCATCAAGACATCCCCGGGGGAGGAGCTTTTGAAGTATGAATTGATTACTGTCAGGGCGTATTATCCTTATCGCAATAATTCACGGGGATAAAAGTCTGGCACGATTAATATATTATGCAGAATAATACCGATTACGTATATTCATGGAAAAAGTCTGAAACATCAAATTCATTTTAACCATTTTATTTGATTAGAACTAATGTTATAATCAAAAGCATAAGAAAACTCTGCTTGATAAGAGATATGCTTATAGAGTTCGTAGATCGTTTCCGATGAACGTTAAGCACTAACCTTACTCGGCAGATATGGAAACATAACATTAATTGTTGTATTTTTGCCAAAAGTTTCTATATGTCATTTATATTACATGGGATATCATTTAAATATAAATAATATTTCTTGTTATTCGGGTTTTCTTTCGTAAATATTGCAGGATGGTAAACTATGCTTGTGTTTAAATATTTATTTTGAAGTGAACAAAGTGTGCATCTACAGATGCCTTTATCTTGTTCATTATTAGTATTTTTATTTTTGTTTCTATTATGGTTGTCGTTGTCCGGAGATGGTTTATTATTATTATTATTATTATTATTATTATTATTATTATTATTATTATTATTATTATTATTATTATTATTATTATTTCTACTAGTTACTTATGTGTCCTTTGTGCTAGTTTTATTTTTGTAATGATGTCCAGTTTTTTGTTGTTTATTTTGTTGGTGTGTTCATTGCTTTTATTTAATATTTTGTTATTATGTGCTTTAATTATCATCTCTTAATTTTTGCAGCAGCTGTATGATAACTTTAGATTATTTTGGCTGAAAATCTGGTGAAAGGGGTTAGTTATGGGGAAGTGCTTTTTTGAGATCTGGAAATTTCTTGCCAAGTTTTGTTTTTAACATTAAATTTTATGTCGCCGTATATCATATTAGATTTCCTTTTCTTGTATTTTTAATTTATTCTTATTGGTGTTTTATTGCTTATATTTGACATCAATATGTTTGTATCAACTATTTTAGGGCTATTTCGTAGATATTGATTGATCTGTTAAATACATAAATATATTCATATATATAAATATACGTATACATATACAAATACATATATATGCATATATGCATATATATATGTGTATATATTATATACATAGATATAAATATATATATATATATACATTCATATATATGTGTGTATATATAAATGTATATATATATGTATATGTATTGGTACAAAAATTATTCATTTAATAATTAAGAAACTCGGCTCTTATTGTTGTGAACTGTAAAGTTAAAAGAGAAAGACGGCTTCCTTAGCTCGCATGCATGGATCATGAGGTTATAATCATTAGATTATTATGGCAGGATATTACGACATTTCAGCAATTAATGTTTAAATTTCAACGATATTTCTCGCGGTTCAGATTAGTTTATTCCTTGCTAATAGGCAGAGGTGGTTCCCTGGCCAGCTTGGAATCTACCGACGGGAAATATTTGTGTCCCCCTGCAATGATAATTCCCGAAAGGATGAAATACAAGTGATTATAAGTATTTTTTTAAAATATTTTTTCATAACTTTCTATACATATATATATATGTATGTATATATATGTATATATATTTATTTATATATATACATGTATATATATATATATATATATATATATATAGAGAGAGAGAGAGAGAGAGAGAGAGACACACACACACACACAGATAGACAGACAGACAACAGACAAAAAGGCATATAGTTTTTACTGGAATATAAAACTATTTTAATCTGCGAAATGATAAGATCTGCTTGTGGGGAGAGTCAAAGTCTTTCCTGTTTGGGCTGGTATTCTTCCTTCGGCTTTTTAAAAATGTAAACCAGAGGTTACTTAGCGAGAAATGGTGATTCGGTTGACATAAAGATAAAACAGACAATGACATTTAACGATGTAAAAACGTCATTCTTTTTTTATTCTGTTTATACAAAATAGGCCCCGGTAACTCATTTTTTTTTCTCAGAGGAAGTTATAAGCCTAATAATATAAAAATCATATTAATATCTAATATGACTCAGAGAAATGCGAAGGATATTTAATTGGAAAGTAATGTTTCCTAAACCTTGTTCTTTTTTTGTGAGTAGCAGAAGACATATTTTTACAGAAAAGCAATTCACTACCTACATTTAGAAAGTTTATACGTGTCTCATTAAATAGTGCCCATTTTATTATATATATATATATATATATATATATATATACATATATATATAAGTATATGTGTGTGTTTTTTGTGTGTGGGTGTGTATGTGGGTGACTGTATGTGTGTATGCGTGCGAGTGTGTGTGTATTCGTATAAATATATTCATAAAAGATTTTAGTCTTTAAGAAATTTTACAATTACATACAACAACATATTCAGATCGTACTTACCATTCTTAAAGAACTTTGGAAGGGCTAGTTAAATTCCTCAGTAGAAACGCAATAGACGGCAATAGATCTCCTCATTTGTTGAATGTATAAGCAATTAAGTGTGTTCATAAAAGCTCGATTCTAGTCAAATACGACCTTTCTAATACATCATAAACGAAACAATATCTTCTCAATATAATATCGAATTGAAATAGTGTTATGATAAAACAATTGGGAGCAATGTACATTTATTTCAAACACATTCTCTTATTCGATTTGCACTCTATGGTCAAACTAACGAAAATATCACCTGCTTTCACTGAAACAATTCAAATCATATGTATTGGTGTACTTTTCTCATAATTATGCCCAAAGCATAAAAAATAAACATTGTCTGTCGGAACAAGTAATTCCGTTCTTGTTTCGCACTTATGTTGCTCATAATAAAATATTCACTCGATCTCAACAATTCGACGAAACCGCTAAACAAATAATAATAAAAAAGACTGTTTATAGATGGAATGTTTTATTACTAAAATCACACATTCTATAGAAAACATATATTTCCCTTATACAAAAATTGTTTTATTTTGATATTATATGTACTATTAAAGAACACATTTTTCTGCAGATTATCACTTGAGTACAACGTATTTGTGTTAATAACCGAATATTTTAGGAGAATTCAAAGTAATTGTGTTCATTTCCAAGATTGAGATTAATATTCCGTTTTAATGACTGTATGATAGTCAATGGAACGGAGAACAGATTAAGATTACCAAGCAAGTCTGGGATTTTGAGATTAAAGCATTTGCCGTTATATATATATATATATATATATATATATATATATATATATATATATATATATATATGTGTGTGTGTGTGTGTATGTGTGTATGTGTGTGTTTGTATGTGTGTGTAGGTAAAAAAATTATGAAATGAAATGACAGGCCAAACAAATATAAAAATCGCATTAGGCAATCACCCAAACATAACCAATACGCCTATTACCTTGAGACTCTCACTCCCACGTATTCTTGAGGTTCTAAAGTAACCTAGACGATATAGAGTATTTCCCCATTTAATAGATGTTAAGAGAACCAAAATTATACTCTTTAATTCTATATAACTACTTTAACATTCCGAGATGCTTTGTAGTCTATATACTGAACGCCTTTTTTCTTTCATTGATAGCTACATCTTGAATCAGAGTATCAGGGTTTTCATGGGAATATTATTCGGGCACTTCATTTAGCAATGATATGTTCTCTGTCGTTCTCCCTCAAGTCAGGACTGTATCCTACTCGATAATGGCTCGGATAGTATAAGTGCAACACTTTCATGAGGGTAACACCAAAATACACGTGCTTGGTGTCTTCAATATCCATCATAATATTTGTTTGATTCCTTAACTTGCAAAGTTGAAGCTGAACGCTCTATTTAACATCTCTATAGCCCATTCTTTTATAGAGCTACTCATGTTCCCGACCCGTCTCTAGACGGTGAATACAAACTAATTTCACTTCCAGACCTAATCCTTACCACAGTATCTGAGGATTGTGGAACAACAGACTTCCTACTGGGCATCACACTTTAATTCCAACCACAAGATAAAGAGACATTGCTCCGAACTACAAGGTACTACGAATGGGATGGTTGGGTAACCGTCAGAGAACAGTTCAGCAATGCGCTATGGAAGTTCTTTCTTCCTGCTGTGAATGCGACAAGCGAATGTTGCGAAATAAGCATTAAAGCATATATGCCTACACTGAAGTATTATAACAAGACTCACTTACCCTATGGTTCACTACAAATTGTTCAATTGTTGTTTTCCAGAGACAACATGCATCTCGACAGTTTATACGACATAAGTTAAATACAAAACGGTAAAAATTTATAAATGAGAGAATTCATTATATTAGTAAATAGCCACAGCCTTAATAAAAATAAATCTGTAAAATGTATAATAGTGTAGTAGATAAAAAGAAAATCAGTCATTCGCCCACATTCTATCTTCACTTGAGCCAACGACCCCCCTAGAAAGATCTATGCAGACTGAAGCAACACTTGATTATGTTAAAATCATTTTCTCGCATCTCTGTGATATCCTAAAAGATATAAATATTTCAAGGTGTTTGAGACTGAACTTATCTTTGCTACAGTAATTAAAAATACTCGGTTGTGTTAGCACTAGTACTTTACAAGCTCTATAATAAATGCATTGGTAAATCTTACTTTCTTAATAAGCAGAATTGGCTGTGCAAGTGTACAGGAACTCTGGTGATAAAACTGACAATTTCAATTATCGCCCATTCAGACTCATCACCATCTTATTAAATCATTTTAGACATTATTTAATCAGAATTTAGTCCATCACCGAACAAAAGCAAATATTCTCTCTTAGAAACATTCTTGATTTTTTGCAAACTCGTTCTACTGCAAATATTTTAACAGTCATCTCTGAACGCATACACGAAGGACTGGATGAGATTGGCGAACCCAGGTGTGTAGCCCTGTATATACCAAATGCCTTTAAAAAGTTTGCAAGAGGCGGATTCGAATAGAAAATGAAATTGAAGAGTAACACTGGACGTATACTAAATATAATTAAATTCTTTCATAGATAATAGAACCATCCGTGTTGTCATTGATGGACATAAATTTACACATCACAACATTATTGCGGGAAAGCCTCAGGAGTCGATCCTTGGGGCGCTAAATTCTATGTTATTTTAGAGTTATACAAACGCTCAACATTTGGGTTATTTTACCATATTTTATTCAATTTCTTTCTGAATATCTCTATTTAACAATTTTTCATGGTTTGGAACCGACATTTTATATTTGTTTAGACCTAGGCGACTTTTAGGGCTGAGTGGGGGACATACGATGGACTTAGCCATTTCCCTTTTTATGGTGCAGAACTCAATTTTACTTATGTAAAGGCCTAAAACTCCACCGTTTGTTTTCACTAGGATTTGACGACCCCTAGAGAATTTTGGGGATAAATGGGTGGCAAATGCTGAACTAAGTATTTATTCTGTCTCTTCCACTGTGCACTCACGGGGGACAATTTATGCTTAAAATGTCTTTTAGTTGATTTCGAGATACTTTTTATTGTTATCGATTCCATCTGTTGTTCGTTCGATACTGGTGTTCAAAGAAAGTACGTTACCGTTTTGTGTTATACTTTGTCGGTATTTCTTCTGGAAACATTCGTCAACATTGCAAATAATTCTTATTATAGACGTATCAGAATATTCCTATATATAGCTAGCTTACAATTTATTTATTTTAATTTATGATTTATTAGTATTTAAGTATTTCTTTAAACGTCTTGTTATCGTGCAGTTTTATATTGCTTCAGAATCGATTAATAATCCAATATGTACACCATCCATATAGACAATTTCGCTCTTTGTTGAATGAATAAGTTCCACATGAAAACGATTTTGCCACCTTAATTGTGCGGATCTCTCGATGCCGTCCCACATAATTGTTTTCTGTTGATGCTCATGTTTTTACTTGACTGCTGTTTTTAAAGCATGCTTACCTACACCATGTATATAATCGGAGTCATTACAGCTGTAACGTTTTGTAAGTTTTAAATTGATATTTTTCTCTGGATTATTTTCCTGTGCCCACCGTTTTTTTTTTTTTATTATAATTGGTTGTAACCTGTGAACACACTGTTTAATGTTTAATGCTCCTGATATTCAA
The DNA here is from genome assembly GCF_053919585.1 of Euprymna scolopes. Lineage (NCBI taxonomy): Eukaryota > Metazoa > Mollusca > Cephalopoda > Sepiida > Sepiolidae > Euprymna > Euprymna scolopes. The sequence goes on along the minus strand of NC_136487.1, from coordinate 164,431,607 downwards.
CATTGCATCAGGTAATTAGAAATGCATACGCTTAAATTTTCTTAACGGCCGTTTTTTTTCTACTAATTGATCAATTACAGACTTTTTGTATGCACCAAAGTTGCATTGGACTCCTTGTATGCGTATATGTGTGAAATATTAATGTGTGGACACCCTGTTTATTTATTTTTTATTAGGTTTCCTGAATGTATGCCTTTGTAGTACTTTACTTGCGTTCTAGTTGGAATATACATACAATGATATTTTTGTTGGAATGCAGGTAGGTGGAATTTTAACTGGTGTAATCTCCAGTGTAAGGTTAATAGATTAACGTTCATTAGTGTATTTCCCCTGTAAAATCGAAAGATAGTTGTTCTTGTTTATGCCCTGTTATAATTAACGCAGTAAATAGTAAACAGGTTTTGAATTGAGAGTAATTTGAAATTAATAGCAAATAATATTGGGTTTGAGATTAATAGTGAATTATTAGTAAATAAGTATGGACTTGACAACAGTAGCAAATAATTTTTGGCTTGAGATTATTAGTGAATTATTATTAAATAAGTTTGGATTTTAGAGTAAACGTAAATTTGTATCAAATAATTTTGTGTTTGGGATTAACAGTGAATTATTCGTAAATAACTTTGGAGTTGAGAATAATAGTAAATTAATAGCAGATATTTTTGGGGTTTGAGATTAATAACGAATTGAAAGTAAATAAATGTGGAGTTGAGAACGATAGTAAATTGATAGCAAATAATTTAGCGTTTGAGATCAATAGTGAATTCATAGTAAATACGTTTGGATTTGAGAGAAATAATCAATTAATAGCAAAGAATTTTGGGTTGAGATTATTAATGAATTAATAATAAATAAATTTGGATTTAAGAATAGCAGTTAATTAGAAGCAAATAATTTTGGGTTTGAGATTAACAGTAAATAAATATATTATATATATTAAACTAATATTGTCTGTGTGTGTATATTTCTCTAGCAAACAACTTTGTCATTTTTTATCTAAAGACCCGAATTTTGCAAAAGGGTTATTGAGACTTGTGAAACATTTTTAAACGTTTTTTGTCCCGAAAGTTAACTGTCATGAGGTCAAAGCTCAACTATCTGAGCTTTAAAAACTTTATCAAACTCCTCCGCCAATTGTTGAAATTTTAGATGCAGGTTTTTTTAACATGAGTGCAAATGTATAATATATATATATATATATATATATATATATATATATATATGTGGGTGTGTGTGTGTGTGTGTCTATGTATAAGTTATTAATATAGGGTCCGAACAACGCGGCTGAACTTATATATATATATATATATATATATATATATATATATATATATATATATAATTACGAAAATTTACTGAATTATACAAACCCAGTAAAATTAGGAATATTACAAACAAGTCCATATATATATATATATATATATATATATATAAGTGAAATTGTCTGTCTGTCTGTGTGTTTATATTTTCCTGTAAATTATTCTGTCAATTTTTAGTCTCCAGATTCAAGATTTGACGTAAGCAATATTGAGATTTGGGAAAATCTTTTAAATCTGTTTTTGGCCTTGACCATGGCTGTCACCGGATCAAAGTTAAACTATTTTACATTTTAAAAGTCTTTCAAACTTCTCCACTAATTTTGGCGTAAACACTTCGAATTTTGGATGTCGGTTCCTTGGATATGGCTCAAATTGTTTAACCTTATTTGAGCCTATAATAATAAACGTTTAAGGGTCTGAATAAAAAAAAATTCTACCTCTCAGCCAATTTTTGATATAACAATTTGAAATTTACATAAGGTGAATTCTGACATAGAACATGGTTTGTAATGATTTTAGGCCGAAATTTGGCTACCAAGGGGTCAAAGTTAAAGAGATTAGACTCTTTTAATCTCTAGAAAACTATCCAGCAAATTTTGGGTCTAAACATTTAACATTTATATAAAGTGTAATCAGACAGACATCAAGTTTTAATCAGTTTTGGGGCGAAAATTTGCCAGATTTAAAGAAGTTGACATTTGCAGACTCTACAAAACTGAACTGCCAATTGTGGGTCTAAACACTTTCACTTTTGATGTAGATTACTTGGACATGAGTCAGACAAATATATCAAAATTTTTTCACGCGGGTGCGTGATGAAAAAAAAATTCAGGCATACCTTTATAAAAAACGGTTTACGTAAAACACGGAAATAATGCTAAAAAATAATAAAAACATATTTAATCAATTAATTTTAAAACTTTAATAAATAAACGAATATTTAGGAGTCAGTTTAGATGATTTTTAAGTTGGAAATGACTATTGTTGAAATTGGTTTAAATTCAATCTTTGTTGGCTTTAATAAAAATGGCAAACAATTTACGATTAGATTTATAGGCAATATCAGATCGAATCCTGTAAGATCTAAACATGCGAAACTAATAAAAATTTTATTGTAAGCATAAAAAATGGTTGATTATTAAATCAATTTGCTTTGCTGTAAATAAAAACAAACAGGAGATGCAAATAACAACAACAGCAATAATAATAATAATAATAATAATAATAATAATAATAATAATAATAATTGTGGTGGTGGCAACCACTTATTTTCATATGCGAAAAACATAACACTATAAATGACAAGCCTAGGGTGGCCTTGGTGTGTCTTACTAAAATGCCACCGGAAGTGACGCCGAAGAGCGTAATGTCCTCCCACCAAGACTCTCTGACTCGACACCGTAATTTGTACATATTGTAAATATACCTTTTCTTTAATACACTTATTATTGCGTTATCTTGTTGTTTGCGTCTTCATTGTATTTCCTTACTAATTATTGTTCAACCTTGCAACCACAACAGTTGGCGACGAGATATGAAGCGTCAAATATAATAGTTTGACGAAGAACTATTTTTAAAAAAAGTACAACGCAAAGGTTGACCATTTTTTTTAAGGAATGCAAAGTGTTAACGAGCAAACGGGTTTTACGCTAAAGAGAAGTTTCAACTCAAGTGAAAAAAAAGTCTAACGTGGCAAAAGCGACAATTAACGCCGTTTTCTGGGAATCCGACTTGCAAACGAATGTAAAAGTGAATTTTTGTTTTGTCGCTACACGACAAATCTTACTAAAGGACCAACTTGCAAACGAAAAGCGAACTTTGTTCTGTCGGAAAAACGACAGGTCAGACTCGTATTACGAAAAGCAAGGAAGTAACCTACGCAAAAAGTTCACCAGTGGATTCTAATTACTGTTCTCCGTAAACAAAACAACAACTAAAGGACTTTTTTAGTTAATGTTTTGGTTGACGTCGGTACTAAAAGGAAATACCACAGCTAAAACTAAAATTCAAGAAAAGTATTTTTTTTTTAAAGTTGTCACTGAATAACGGATAATACAGTAAAACGTCACGGAAAAAAAGGTAATCTCAATTTAACAGGTATTTTAATTAATAAAATACTAGAAAAAACTCACAGAACTTAATGTACTGCGTACATTTATTCAATTGTGACTCGATTAAAACAAAAAAACCCAAATTTTTATTTTGTGGAAAGAGTTACTTATTAGTAAGCGCCTAAAAACGGAAAGTCAATTCCATTTCGTGATTCCAGATAAACCTGTTTTATTTTTTTTTGCAGCGTGACTCGCAAAAAGAATATATTATTGCAAGCAGCGATATTATTATTGAAAACAGGAGCTTACAGCAATTTGCTTTTTTTGTTGTAACCCAAACCGGTGTATATTGCACATGGTACATTTTTTTTAACTACACACGAAAAAAAAACAGAACATGGAAGACTTATCAAAAATGTTCATACAATTTTTACAAGCACAGGCTGAGCGGGATGAACGCAGACAAGCTACACAAAACGAGCTTTTGCAAACACTAAAACAGGCACAGACTGACCGCGAGGAAAAGAGAGAGGGCAGATTATTGAAATGGCAGCAGGAACATGAAGAAAAGCAGAACATGGCACAATTAAAGCAGAAAAAACTGCAATTGGAACAGGAAGAAAGGCATAAGAAACTACGATTGGAATATTAAGAAAGACAAGATGAACGTTTTGCTAAAACACTTGAACTTCTAAAGAGTAATCGAGAAAATGTCGATAGTGTTAATTTCTCCCATACAACTATTTTTAATAGCATGGACACATTTCATTACGTGCAGAACTAACGGTAGAAGATTTTAAATGTCTAATCTTCGCTCAATGGTTAGTTTCCACGAAAAATGCAGAAATACGCAGACGAGTGTTGTCTAAGCTGAAATCTGAGCAAGATTTAACCCTCCAGAAACTAGCAGAGGACAGTGAAAGGGCCATTACACTAAAAAAAAGGATTAAAAAAATATAGAAGAATCCGGAGTGGCATATGTAAGAAAAGTTAGAAAATCATACGCACCAACCAAGAACTTTACAAAGAAAAGCAATGGAACGGGATATTCCAAAGATAATAACCATAAATATAGTACAGAATATAACAAGCCTCTTCCTAGATATAACTGTAAGAGATGTGCAGAAAATCATTGGGAATTAGATTGTCCTTATAAGAAGAAAAAATGCTACATTTGTAAGAAGGTGGGACACAAAAGCGATTGCTGCTTTATAACGATTACACCAGAAAGAGAGTACAGCAAACAAAATCAAATACTAAATTAGACAAAGATCGGCGAAAATACGTAAAAGTGGAAATATTTAAAACATCAATAAAGTTACAACTCGACTCCGGCTCCGATGTTTCTATAATAAACCTGAATACGTGGAAAAAGTTGGGAAAACCGGCCATGATGAAAACTAGTAAAGCAGCCCGGACGGTAACTGGTGGCGGTATAAAATTTGAAGGAGAAGTTGTCCTCCCGATAAAATTGAAAGGGATTTCGAAGAAATTAAATATATTCGTACAAAAAATAGTGAAAATCTGTTTGGAATAGATTTAATTGAGAAATTCGGACTATGGGATAAGCCAATCAATACATTCTGTAAAAATTAGAATGTTCTTCTCCAACAACAGTAAATATAAAAGACGATTTAAAAGAATTATTTCCTGAGGCATTCACGACTAACTTAGGTCGCTGCAATAAATTCAAGGCCTCGTTTGAACTTAAAGATAACGCCAGCCCAATTTTTTGAAAAAAGCGAAATGTTCTGTTCGCTGGGTTGGAAAAGATTGATAAAGAATTAAATAGATTGGAACAGATGGGAATTCTATCAAAAATAGAACAAAGCGAGTGGGCAGCCCCCACCGTATACGTAAAGAAAACGAATGACGAAGTTAGTGTGCGCAGACTTTTCGACCGGGGTCAACTCCCTATTAAAAGATCACCATTACCGCCTACCAAGCCCAGAGGAAATATTCACGAAGTTGAATGGGGGTAATATCTTCTCCAAGATAGACTTGAGCGACGCGTATTTGCAAATACCGGTCGAGGAGAATTGCTCAAAAATACTATGCATCAATACGCATAAGGGATTATACAAATACAACCGATTGCCTTTTGGCATCAAAGTAGCGCCTGCCATCTTTCAGCAAGCGATGGACACCATGCTAAGTGGTATTGAGTGCGCATGTGCATACCTGGACGACATTGTTGTCAGGAGCAAATCCCTAGAACATAAGGAACATTTGAAACAAGTATTTACTCGAATACAAGAATTCGGCTTTAAAGTAAAAGAAAGTAAATGTGACTTTTGTATGAGCGAGATTAAGTATCTTGGACACATAATAAACAAACATGGACGACGTCCAGACCCAGACAGATCTGCGGCAATAAAAAATATTCCAGCACCCGATAATGTAACAACCTTGCAGAGTTTCTTAGGACTCGCAAATTATTACCAATCTTTTATTGAAGGAATGCATAACTTGCGAGCCCCCTTAAATAATCTGCTTAAAAAGGATACACCGTGGAACTGGACGCAAGAATGTCAAACCGCTTTTGACAAAATAAAGAGCGCACTAACATCAGAATTATTCTTAACGCACTTTGACACAAACTTAAAAACAGTCGTCGCTTGTGACGCTAGCTCCTACGGCTTAGGAGCATGCATTCAACATATTATGCCGGATGGGTCTAGAAAACCAATAGCGCACGCTTCGAGAACGCTGATACCAGCCGAAAGGGCATATTCACAAATCGAAAAAGAAGCGTTGAGGTTAATCTTTGCCGTGACTAAATTTCACCGATATTTATATGGTAGACAATTCATACTTGAAACCGACCATAAACCGTTAGTCACGATCTATGGATCAAAAAAAGGATTGCCGGTATACACCGCAAATAGATTGCTGCGCTGGGGTACAATACTACTTAATTACGATTTTCAGCTACAACATCTAGCATCAAAAAAGATTTGCCATGCGGATGGACTGTCAAGACTGATACCACAGAAACACAATCTGGAAGAATCAGTCATTGCAGCAATTCGGACAAATGTTGAAGTAAAAAATATGGTAGCAAACAATATTAAGGAACTACCCGTAACTTTGTCGGACATTAAAAGGGAAGCCTAGAAAGACGAATATGTAAAGGACATAAAAGAGAAAATTATAACGGACACAAAGGTGCAGGAAGTTTTCTCCATATGTGACGACGTGTTGCTGTACAGCGAGAGAGTGGTAATACTCAAAACATTGCAGAATAGGATGTTAAGAGATTTCCACACAGGACATCCGGGGATAAATCGAATGAAGGCGTTAATGAGAAGCTACATGTACTGGCGTAACATGGACACTGACATAGCGACAACAATTGATAAATGTAAAGGATGCCAGTTAGCGGCAAAATCTCCACCTATAGTACACAAACCTTGGCCGAAAACCGACCAACCATGGTCGAGAATCCATATGGACTTCGCTGGTCCAGTAGGTGAAAACTATTATTTAATTGTAGTGGATAGTTTCACAAAATGGCCGGAGGTAATGCGTTGCAGGAATCCAATAAGGAACAACTACAATAGGGTTCCTACACGAGTTGTTTGCAACATTCGGTGTACCAGACACACTGATCACTGACAACGGAACGCAGTTCACATCCGCAGAGTTTAAGGAATTTTGCGACACGTTCCGAGTGAAGCACATCACGACTCCGCTGTATCATCCAAGGTCGAACGGCCTCGCGGAAAGTTTCGTGGACACGCTAAAACGAGCGTTAAAGAAATCCATTCTTGCAAGTATATAGGATTACACCACATCCTAGTACACCATCAAACATATCACCAGCTGATCTAATGTTTGCCAGAAAGGTAAAATCAGCGTTTAACAAACTATTGTCAAGGCAGGCAATTATCCGAAACACAACACACAAGAAAAGAAAGAAATATAACTCGGGAGATCGGGTATATTTTAAGTGCTACAGAAATAACACATCTTACTGGGAATGTGGAGTAGTGGCTAAACGCAGTGGTGATTGTACATACATGATTAAAGGTCCACAGAATATACATAAAAGGCACCTAAATCAGATAAAAAGACGTCATATCCAAGATGATGATGATACGACAACAGTTGAAGAGGAGGACACCATAGATATCATATACGAACCTTTTAATTTGGAACCGCCTCAAAATGCACCTGACCCCCGAAGATCAGGTAGGAAAAGAAAAGTGAATGAACCATTAATGGTAAACCCAAAAAGAAAAATATATTGAAATCTGTGTGACTTCAAATCTTGGGAGGGGGGTGGTGTGGTGGCAACCACTTATTTGCATATGCGAAAAACATAACACTATAAATGACAAGCCTAGGTTGGCCTTGGTGTGTCTTACTAAAATGCCACCGGAAGTGATGCCGAAGAGGGTACAGGTCCTCCCACCAAGACACTCTTATTCGACACCGTCATTTGTACATATTGTGAATATACCTTTTCTTTAATACACTTATTATTGCGTTATATTGTTGTTTGCGTCTTCATTGTATTTCCTTACTAATTATTGTTCAACCTTGAAACCACAACAATAATAATAATAATAATAATAATAATAATAATAATAATAATAATAATAATACTAATAATAATAATAATAATAATAATAATGAAATCTTTTAGATTAACACTCCTAGTAAAATCCTAATTCCAAGAAAGAAGTATTACTTTATAGCTGACTACGTGTAACCCCCTTTAAAGACTTTACGGACAGAAAAGCAATCATTCTATTATTTAGCGATGTAAATGTATAAAGAGTCTTGTAAAAATAAATTATATTATTTTTCGGGTAAGTCACACATAGATTAAATAAAAGAGGTAATTTTTTTTAAGAAGCTAACATCGACATAACTTCCGTTATTGGATTTTTAAAAATTGCAAACATGGTTTTTCATACGTACTTTTTTGTTTAATAGCTAGATAAAATGTAAAACCTATTTTTTTCTATTAAAAATTTGTGTGGAATAAAATTTGGCGCACTACCGTACATTTAATGAAGTTAACATTTGCTTTGGTGAACCAACATGGCGGATTAGAATCTGGCGTCCTGGCGTTCTGGTGTACCAAAAAAAAATTGCTGACGATTGCTATTCAAAATTTTACAAATTATTTAAGGAAAGCAGTTTAGAAAACGCCCGCCTCATGTCAAAAACGTATTTCTACGTAATAATGGTGTATTTAGAAAATCATTCTTAGCATTAGGAGGGATTTCTATCAAGTATTCTGTATTTGCCCTCTTTGAAAAATCTTCCTATGTTTTCCCCCAAAATATCTATTCGATTATTAGATTGGTTTGTGCTACTGTAAAAGAATAACCCATTTCAGTTATTAATACCACTGCTGCTGCTACTACTACTACTATTACTACTACTACTACTACTACTACTACTACTACTACTAATAATAATAATAATAATACTAATAATAATAACAACAACAAAACCAAATATATTAATCCCTTTTGCTTAATCACTTCCTCAAAAGGGGTTTCTACATTTTTAAATTAGTATGTACAAAAAAAAAAAATGAATCATTTTAAATTTTCGCGTAAGCAAAATGTTTCGTAGATAATATTAACGTAAAATGATGCACATTCTCAGTGGAGTCTTGCGTAATTGCTCCAAAACCTAAATTAAACAAAATCTTCGTACAGAGTAAAATTTTGGATCGATTAGCATTTATTTATGTGTTTCTACCAGCGTCTCTTTAATTTCCAATTTCGAGCGGTTATCAATGTCAACTGTGCCAATAATTTTGAACACGGTAATTTAGATAGTTCCTTTGTAATTTCTTTAGTATTCAATTGTTTTGAAATCCAATTGTTGCATCGGAAAGAGCAGTTCAAAATGCATATGATACAACATGATAACCTTTAATTCTGACCATTTTTATGAGATGTTATTAACAAAATATGATTTTTATTGAATCATGCCAATAAATATGATCATCACTGTATATATATATATATACATGTGTCTATGTGTGTGTGTGAGTGTGTATGTGCGTGTGTGTGTGCATTTATATATGTATATATATATATATATATATATATATATATATATTTCACAGAAAAAGTAAGTTTGTGTGAGTTTTTGTGTGAATTCAAACGATTGAAGCTGGCGTGCAATCGTTGCAAAATCACACTTCATCTTTTCACCAAATTCTCTACCTGTATGATGGTTATCTTCCTTCAAAAGAAACATGTGTTGGTCTTCGTCAATCTTGATATTTTTCCGGGACGAGTAGTGTCATTGAAGTCAAAATTACCGTGTTGGAATCTGTTAAACAAATCTCGAATATTTCTCCCCGCAATAGCGTTGTCTCCATACATGGCACAAATGTCCTTGGTCACTTCACTAGCTTTTTGACTTGGAAAACGATGACAAATATAAGGTATGTGATTTTTTTTCCAGAAACGGAGAACGAGTAAAAAGTCATACGAACAAAAGAAGATGACTATGATTGTGTAAAACATACTACGTGCTTCCAAATAATATATAACACTTCGTCAAATATCAAAACGTTTTATAACATCTTTTTTTTTAAATAAAACGACGGTAACTTATACAATAACCGGATATATATATATATATATATATATATATATATATATATATATATATATATATATATATATTAGTGATGTGACGGTATCAATATTTTCCCTATTCTGATCCAATTACCAGTTCAGTTCTAAATTCCCGATTCCGATACAATTACCAATTCCGATTCCGATTCTTTATAAATCTATGAATACTTAACCATAAAAGTTTTATTTTGTCCCGATTACCTTAAAAAAACACATCTCAAATTGGCCTATATTTTCTCCAATGTAAACACACACTTGCGATGAGGTGATCTATCGATTTAAGTCTTACGTGATGTTTAAATCAATAAATATTTGTGATTTTATTATTACTTATAGAAGCGGAAGATGTTTCTTAAAACAAAATAAAATCAAAATAGATTACTTAAGGAGTCAGTCTTGTTATCGGAAAATATACTAATTTTTTTTTCTGATTCCGATACCCCAAAAAGCTCCGATTGTTCCGATTCCCGATTTTGACTCCGATTAATCTTTCTAATACTGTGTGTATGTATATTAACATAAACATGTTATCCTTATTCTTCGTCTATGGCAATAATTCAACATTGTACCATGAGAAAAGTTGAAAAAAGAAAACATGTTTAGAAAAACACGATTTTCGACTATTCCTTCGGCCTTCAGTGTAACGAACTAGGACGGGCATGCCATGAGAAGGGGGGTAATGAAAGAGGGAAAAACGAAAAAGGTAGACTTAATGAGAAGGTGTCACCTTTAAATACATACAAAATAAGTACACACATACACACGTGCACACAGTATATACATGCATATAAAATAACAATGAACTCGTAAGTTAACATATAGAAACTCGCATTTAAATGTCTAATATTTATTTCGAATCTACCTATATTTTGAAACAAATCCGAACGTTATTTTATATTTTTCAAACACACACACACGCATATATATATATATATATATATATTTAGACAAGTATACATGGATACATATACAAATGTGTATATATATACATATATATGTGTGCATGTTATATATGTGTGTGCACGTGTCTATACAGACACATAAAACACATATCTACAAATACACACGCACAAACCAACATACAGATACATACGTATTATATATACACACATCCAAGAGTATACATACACGTTACACACATATACATACATACATAAACCGTATACAGAATACGTAAACTAATGTATAGAAGGATAGAAAGAACAGGCTGCACAAAAGTGATACAGGTGTACAGGATATATATATATATATATATATATATATATATATATATATATATATATATATATACATATATATATATACGAGAATATTAAGAATATTAATACTCTGAAAAATGTGTTTTAGAAATATACATATGCATATATATATATACATATACATACATATATATATATATATATATAAATACATATACATATATAGATGTATATATACATAAATATATATACATATATATGTACATAAATATATATGTATATATATATGCATAAACATATATATATACATATATATATATATATATATATATATATATATATATATAGACACCTGAATAAACAATAAAAAGGCTTTCTTCAGTCTTGAAAGATTATGGATACCTACTGTCCAAGTTGCTTCGCGTGGAATTTTTGTGGCAAGATTTGCGCAATCTACAACTACATCTCTCCTGAGTGAACATTGTTGAAAGTCAAGGTTCAGGACGACTGGAAACAATGCTGAGGTAAGTGGAAACACATAAAGCGCATAGTCTTCGAAAATGCTCACCCATCTGGTACCGGCCTGCCTCAAAGTTGCTTTACTTCTAGTAAAATTCGAGATTTTTTTTTCTGGATGCATTCATTAACGTTGGTAAAGATGCGACTAATTTATGCCATCATAAATCATAAAATTATCTCATGACTAAGCCATCTTAAAATGTATAAGTTATGCATTAATAACTATTATTATTATTATTATTATTATTATTATTATTATTATCTGATATTTTACCATTATTTTCTATATTATTTCATTTTATTATTTATTTAACTTTGAATTTATGTTATTATATTTATTAATGCAAGTTCTATACATATTATTACTAATTTAAAAATATTATTTTTATTTAATTACTTTCAATAAGATCCATTTTAATGAACAATTCAACTATTACCTAATTAGTGATCATCTCCTATTGAACAATTAAATCCTTTATTTTCCTATTTGAATAAAAGTATCTCCATTTGTAATCGAAATATTTCAGCTGATTTCAAATTTGACGTCACTAACGATTCTACTGTTAATATTATTCCATCGACGTCTCCTTTGAAAGTTTGTATATATCAACATTTTAAAGCATTCATAAACTGCATTTACCATCCCAATGAATGCATTGATGATGCTCACGACTTTTACAAGGAAAACCATTAAGAGGTATTTATATTTTTGTTTAAAATGTTTAAAATCTATATTCTCTTAACCTTACCTTTCAACGAGATTTTATTTTATTATATTTTTATTTTAAATTTATTTTCATTTAATCTTACTCTGTTTATAAACATAAAAAAGTAACATAATAAAGTTTATATTATAAATATTTTCTAGATACACCTGCCTTATTTGAAAAAAAAATGCAAGGTGCATTTTTGGGTCCTTTAGAAAAATAAACACCCAATATTTTTGCTTATGAGGAGACGTTGTTTCCAAAAACTATATGACGAAATTATTGCCCAAGATTCATTGTCTCTCACAATAAAAACATCGATTCCGAAACGAGCGTACAATTTATTGAGTTTGTTTGTTCTTCCTTATGAAACCCATTTTTAATTTTTAATTTTAATTACAAATTATCAATTATCTTACCTTCTCTCTCTTTATATCTATGTATATATATACACATGTACATATATGCATATATATATATACGTATATATATACATGTGTATGCATATACGTATATATGTATATATATGTATGCATATACGTATATATATGTATACCTATATATATATGCATACATATATATATATATATACATGTATACATATATATGTATACATATATACATATATGTGTGTGTGTGTACACACGTACACACATATACATAGGAACATATGTAGAAGCGCTTGGATAAATTTAATTATATAGCAAACTCATATATTTTCATTAGATTAAATGCTTCGTATAACAGCTCTAACACGAGTTTCTTTATCGACTCTTTTTGATTTCCCTTTTGAATTATGTGTCAATAATATTCTTAATATTTATTTTTAATATGACATCATTTTTGGCTAATACATTTGCAATATTCTTTTTTATAAAATTATATATATTTAGAAAATTTATGACACACTGAATTATTGGTTCGAACTATTTCCTTTATAAATTGCAAGCGTCGTATCGATGCCTGGAAAACTGAACATGCAAAACTAACAAGAGGAAAAAAGTATAATATTCTGTGTTGTTTATACAATATCTGCGAGCTATTTTATTTGTCCGCGTATTCTATGTACATGTAAATTTTTATAGAATTAATTATTTGCTAAAATGTTTGTGGAAAGCAGATTTAACTAGGGATTTAAGCATGACGTTCTCGATATATTAATAAAGAAACCCCTAATATTTTAAATGAGGATATCAAGTAGTTTTCCTCGTACAGGTACGCACGTAATATTTGAATTAGGATGGAAACTTATACAATTCACATCACGATTCGTTGAGTGGCTTCGTTATGAAGTGGATATATAATCGATTGGATTACGCGTATTCTTGAATAATTGTAATTAATATAAGAATTGCAATATACAAAATGAACAATGCATCCCCCGTCATTTTCCCTATGTATAAACATGCAAAAAATAAGTAAGAATTTTTAGATAAATGTATTTCTATTTTAAAGTTCAATACGAAGAAAATGCCTATATATGTACGAGCGTATGTAAATTATACGTGAAACGCCGGATAACTGCTTAAACGGTTTCTAATTATGTTATCCGAAAAATAATTTCGGTAAGCAAAGTAAATAACAAAGACAAAAACAAAATGAATATAAAACAAACCTAACCTGTGAGAATATTTCATATGTTACTAATTGAAAATTACTGTTTATTGCCGAATTTGTACCTGTTGTCCGATGAATAGACACTTTAAATGTAAATGTAAATGTGCAATGTCCTAATTAGTTAATACCCGCTGCGTCTAATGAGAAAAGAATAAAGGAAAATATGCAGAAAGTGGAAGGATATGACTAAAAGATGTCAGGATAATGCAATGCAGCAAATGATTATGGAAAATATGCACTTAGAGAATCAAAATGTATTAAAACTTATTTAAACATAGCTAAATTGATGGATGAGTATATTTTGATTAGATGCGTATTAAACATTTCTAACTCATTAAAGCGCACTATATTACGCGTTTATGTCCTGCCAGTAAAGATAATATGGTTATTTAATCAGATATATTAATGCCTAAACATATATATATATATGTGTGTGTGTGTGTGTGTGTGTGTGTGTGTGTGTGTTAGAAAAGCATTTCACGAAGGCATTAAAATTGTTAAACAAAATGTTTTTACTATAGGCTTTAAAATTAAGGTACAAGATTCAATTTGAAATGTATTTATTTTCAATGTGCACTTTTATAAATTTTACAAAGTAAGGTATAAAAATTTAATTTAAATTGAATCAAAAAAATACCTTGGATTTATTTTATGTAATGTACGTTCTGTAGCACTTTTTAAAAAGAATCATTGAAAATGTTATATCTATATCATTAATTGCTAGATGAAATATAATGTTTTTAAATTACAACGAAATGTACATTACATAAAATAAATACAAGATAATTTTTGGATTCAATTTAAATAAAATATTTATACCTTACTTTGTAAAATTTGTAAAAGTGCACGTTGAAGATAAATATATTTCAAATTAAATAGTGTACCTTTATTTGTAAAGCCTATAGTAAAATATTTTCTTTAACAATATCATGCCTTGGATAGAATGATTTTCTAACTTGTATCTTATCTTTTCAAGATTATATTTGAAAACTCTCCTTCTCTTTATTTCAGTTTGTATTTCTCCTCACGCCACGACTAATTTTTGCAACTCCCTCTTTGTATTATTACAGGTCTGAATATTCTATCTGTTTTAGTTTGTATTTCTCCTCACACTACAACTCATTTTCCTAACGCCCTCTTTTTATTATTACAGGTCTGAATATTCTCTATGTTTCAGTTTGAATTTCTCCTCACACCGCAACTCATTTTTTGCAACTCCTCTTTGTAATTCAGATCAGAATAATGAGAAAATCAGATTAAAAAAAAAAAAACTGTTGTTACTCAGAACGTCTCAAATCTCTCTTCCGCGGTGTTGTCTGATCTGAACTTAATATTCATTCGCATGGCTTGGACTTCTGCATTCCTCCCATACCCCCAAAGCGTGAAGAGATATATGCTAAAGTTGAAGTTTTTTTTTTCTTTTGCTCAATTAAAATACTTTATCCTGTTTCCGACTCTATGGTCAGTGATATTAAGGCGACACTTAATGACGTCGCACATTCTTATGTTGGCACACCCATTTCGTTTTGTGAAGCGAAATGGCGAAGTGAACATTATCGTATAATCAAAGCACTTTGCGATGATAAATCTTTAGTTATCACAAAACATGATAAAGGTTCTGGTGTTGATATTATGGATCACCAGGATTATGTCAAAAAAATTTGGACTATTTTTTTTTTGGGGGGGGGGGCACCTCTAAATTTGTTAAATTGGGTCCGGCAGATACTCATGATTCTACTGTTACTATCGAGACCAAGTTCCAAAAACAACTTGTCAACTGGGTCAAAATGGATGTTCTTCCCACTTTCATGTCTGATTTAATTCGTTTTACTGGTTCTATTCGCCCTCGTTTGTATGGTTTGCCTAAGACCCTAAAGAGGGGAGACCGTTGAGACCCACATAATCTATGATAGGTTCTTGTCAACATAAGCAAGCAAAATGGTTGACAATTATTTTAGAACCTGTTTTGGAACTTTATAGTTCATATTATATTAAAGATGCTTTTAGCTTTGCTAACTTTATACAAAATTATACTCATTCAGACAAATGTATGTGTTCCTTCGATATTTCCAGTTGTTTTTTACTTGTATACTATTGTTAGAGACTATTAATATTTGTGCTGACGTTTTATATCGGAGTAAACTTCCGACTCCCCCAATACCAGAACATATTTTTGTAGAATTGATAGAATTCGCCAGCATGTCGGTAGAATTCAGTTTCAACGATATTATGTACATACAGACGGATGGTGTTGCCATGGGTTCCCCATTGGGACCAGCGTTAGCTAATATCTTTGTGGGTTTTCATCAAAAGGGGCTATTGTCTGGTTTATGCAAACCAGGCTTTTATTTTCATTACGTGGACGACACTTTCTGCTTATTTAACAACAAGACGGATGCGGTTACTTTTTTGTGTCCCTTAATAACGTTAATCCAGCCCTTAAGTTGGGGAGACAAGGAAACGAATTCTACTCTTTCGTTTTTGGAGGTGCTTGTGTCCAAGACATCCTCGTGTTTTCATACTTCTGTCTATCGTAAACCCACTTTTACAGGTCTCTATACGCGTTGGGACTCTGTTTGCCCTATAAACCAAAAATATAATTTAATCAAAACTTCAGCACATAATGCTTTGATGAATTGTTCTGAAGTTAATTTGGATGAAAAAGTCAAATTTGTCTCTAAGACTCTTTGTAATAATGGTTACCTCTTGAATATTGCTGAAACTACTATCAATAAGAAAGTTTCTAATTTTCATAAACCCACAGAAATTATATCTAACAGATATCCTGTGTACCTACGTCTACCTTGGCTAGGTAACTTAAGTGACCGATTTGCGAAGCAAAATTCTTTGTCTGTGCAATGGTGTTATTTTGCATCGAACCCGCGTATCGTTTTTTCAACTAGGCCTATGTTGCCGTCTAGTCGCAAAGATGTTCTCCCCCCACCATAATAATTCTATTATTTATTTTTTTTAATGTAGTTGCAGTGGGCACTATGTGGGGCGAACATCGCAAAGATTAGATTTTCGTTTGAAACTGCATGTGCCTTCAAAGATTCGTTATGCAAAATTTTCACCCTCTTGATGTTCTTAGTAATACGTATGGTTCTGCGATTTGCGACCATTTATAAATAACAATGCGTGTGCCACGAATTTCAGTGCTGACATGTTTATGATCCTTAGTAAGTCGCACTCTCCCTATCATTTGAAAATTTTAGAAACTCTTTTAATTAAGTCATTGAGACCTCTTTGTAAGCAAAAAGTAAATCTTCTAGGACCTAATTTAGTCTCTATGTAACTTTCCCGTTTATTTCTGTTTTTCCCTACCCCGCAATATTCATAACTTTTTTTTTTGTTTTAAATCGTATTTTCTTCGATTTAGCTTTGATAAGTGAGGAAGGAAACATGGTTAGCTAACCTTTATTTTCATTTTTTATTTTTTAAACTCATTATGCTTTTTGGTCTGTATTTAGCCGTTATAAAATTCTGTATCCCCCCGGAAAATTCACACACACACACACACACACACCCACATATATATATATATATATATATATATATATATATATATATAGTCTTTGAAGTTTTTAACCTTTAAAACTATACGAAATATTTTTTATCATTCGTTAGAAAACCATCTAGTCAGTAAATCATTTAATCACCTGCAATCACTGCATCAACTCGCTCTCGAATTTACTATAAAACCAATAATTTATTTTTCAATGGATCATCAGCTGTTTACCATGAAACATTGTTTCGGGGATTTAAAAACAAAACAGTATATTACATCATGGCTCCCCAGCAGTATTCATCAAACTCCACCACCCTTAATCTTAGGAAGAAGACATGCTACAAACAGTTGATCCAATTTCCTATTCTTAATTGCAATTACTAACCTTTTCATACTATATAAATGAATTTCTTACCTGTGCGATTCATCAATTTCCACATTTAACATGGATACATTTTTTTATTTTTTTTAATTTATCAGTCTTGTATTCATAAGATTAGGATTAATCCATTTAACTACTTATCTATGATTAGTATTTAGTATATTTACATTCTTATTTAAAATTAGATATATAAAGGTTACAAATATTTTTATATATACATTTTTTTAAAATATTTTTTTTAATATATAAATTTATTGTATGTAATTATAAATACATTTTATACATTGCTAATATAGTTTTGGATTTCCTTTATTAATATAGTCTGGTTTATCCTAAACGATTAAAAAATATCAGGATAACGAACAAATGCTTTATTTAACTGTTTAAATATTTTATTTTTATCCCACCTTGTTTTATCATCCTTATTACTAAACTAGAAACTGGTGGTATAAAATCTGTTAGTTTTAAAGTAACGCGAGCTATTCTCAAAAACTCTGACATAATGCTTCCATAAAACATAAAAACAGGGCATGTGCTACATTTATGAGGCATACGTAATATTTAAAAAGGGAAAGCGTTTCTTTTATCAAATATTTTATAAAGAAAACTCCCACAATAATTTGTTATATCTAAATCCAGAAATGTAGCCTGTTGTTCTCTATGCTCACAATTCAATTTTAATTCGTTTGGACATATAAGATTTTTATTTTTCTCGAATTCATCATTATCGTTTATACATATAAGGTCATCTATAAATCTCCTACAAAAGTTATATGCTTTAGGTATATCTGATTTTAATAGTGATGACATATATATATATATATATATATATATATATATATATATATATATATATATATATATATACTCGAGTCTATGTAAATACGAATTTGCCCGAAATGATGCAGGATCCAATCCCATTGGGATACCTATCGTTTGGAGTAATATTTTATTTCCTATTTGATAATAGGATTCTTTAATAAGATGGCTTACAAGTATTTTTAAAATACCTTTAGAAACACTAGTTCTGATGATTTTATTTTTACATCAGAAAGCTTTAGAGTATGAAAAGTCTATATATTTACCTTTTCCACCTTCAAAAGCTAAATCTACAGTAGCATTTAATTCTTTTATAAGTTTTTCGTGCGGAAATTTTAGTATATAGCGTACTAAAATCATAAGTAGCTATAAATTTTGCTTTTCTTCTGGAATTTATTTTATCTAATTTTTCTTTCACTGGTTGGGAATGATTTACTACCCAAAATAGATTTATATTACTATAGAATTTACTTTTCATGTGAAAATTATTTATTTGATTTATAATTAATTTAAATATTTTAGATATAGCTTTAATTAAAGATTTAGTGATTCACGTCTTTTAACCTACAATAAATCTAGCACCAACTGGATTTTTATGCATGTTACGTATCCAATACATACATGGAAGGTTTTTGTGTTTGTCTTCAACATTTAATCCTACTTTTTCACTAATAATACTATTATTCAAAATAATGCTATATAAATAACTATTACTTACTTTATAAGTATCCCAATCGTTTCCTGTAAGTCTTACTTCTATCAATAAACGTTGTATATAATATTCCTTACATATAAAAGCTATATTGTTTGCCGCGTTATCAATCGGAATTTTTACAAACTTTTCTTGGAGTATTTTAAGTTCATCCCGTGTTTCTGAATTTTTTAAAAGAGGATTGGTTTTTCTAGGGTGTTTAAATTGTTTTATATGTTTAACCTTTTCATTTACGCATTCAATTATACTATTTTTCAATCCATCAAACGTAGACTTTGCTAATTTATCTTTATTTACCATGGACATAATAAAACCTTCTAGTGATTTAGTTACTTCTTTAACGCATTTAGTGTAATTTAGGCGTTTATGTTCTCTATAATTCGGACACTTACTAAGGAGTTTTCTTAATTTACGATGTACTATATTAAATCTCCTGTAATTATATGTTATATCTCATTATTACAGAAAGGAGAGGAATTACATTCACATTCTGGAATATTTATATTATTATCATTTATATTTATATGTTCTACCGTTTTCTTATAATTAAAAATCTTATTGCGTATTGTTGGCCCTAGTTTATATGTAACTGTTGGTTTTTCATATTTTGTTTCTAACTGATTTGGAAGTAATTGTATATTTTTTGTTTATTAAATATATTAGGTAAATTTACATCATATAAGTAGTAATTTTCATACAAAACTACACAAACATTTCTAGGTTTCTTTTTTAGACCGTGCACAGGTGGCTTATATAATTTAGTGTCGATTATATTCAGAATATTATCATACCATTGAATGAAATACTCCTTTTTATATATCGTATCTGGTTGTAATAATATTTTCGATGGCATTTCCTTCAAAACCTCCTTTTTTGTTTGATTAAGTAGTTTTCTTATATAATTGAAAGGCTGATGGTTACACACACACCCACACACACCAATATATATATATATATATATATATATATATATATATATATGTATATACATACATGCATACATATATGCGCCCGTGCGTAGGTTAATATCGTAAAATAAGGAACATTTTCATACAAAAATACACACACATTTTTAGGTTTCTTTTTTTATCGTTCACTGGTGGCTTATATAATTTACTGTCGATTATATCCAGAATATAGTCATACGATTGAATAAAATAGTCCTTATATATCGCATCCGGTTGTAATAATATTTTACATGCTATTTCCTTCAAAACTTTATTTTTTGTTTGATTAAGCAATTTTCTTATATAATTGAACGACTCATTAATTTTATTAATAATAATATCTTTAATTTTACTAAAAAAATCCTCGCATTAAATTACTGATTTTCTATTATTTCTATGAACATGAGTATTATCTCTAATACTGTAGCGAAGAAAAGCTGGATATAATCTACCTATAATTTCAGGATCTTGTTGGTTATTACTTTTAACTTTAATATTCAACGCATATGGGTAAATTACTCGCATTTTTTTAGATTATATCGTCTTCCTTATCCTGGAGCATCCTTAGGATATCGTTATGTACATTACCTAGACTATTATATCCATTACTTTAAAATTTTTCAATTATTTGTACGGAAAAAGACGACTGACTACAGGTTTCTTTAAAATAGTTAACAACATGAATACATCCATTAGTGCTAGTCCTATGCAAATTCATGCGTTTATTAGAGGAGTTACAGTTTCCCCTACGTATTTTAAATTACAGTTTTTACACGACAACAAGTAGATCAAATTATATATATTTATTACATATTTATATATATATATGTATATATAAATATATATATATATATACATATATATATATATATATATATATATATGCAGAGTGGAAAGAGAGAGAATGGCATTGAAGAACAGAGAAGTGCAAACTTTCAAGCTACAAAGTGGTCGTGTACCAGTTAAACAAATTAATAAATTCAAACATCTCTACTACTGCCTTAGGTCTCCAAGAAAGTGTCATACATTAATGATCAACAAAAACATTTAAACATACATTGAATTCACAATACTCCGCATGGATGTATAGTTTGTTCACATATACCCTTGTAGTCCTAAACAATAAGCAATGGCACTACGAAATAATTACAGGCAACTGAAATATTGGGCCAACTTTCTGATATACCATGGACAGAAAAGAAAATAATTTTAGAGGTTTACAAAAAAGAAAAATGAGTTTCACCAGCCATGTCTATACAAATAGCGGAATAGAAGAGATTAGATCGTGAATAGAAAGTAGCTGATTTCGACAGTGAGAAACTTACGTTGGCAGTGTAAATATCTTTAGAATATCGAGAATGATGAGCTTACATGCAATCATGAATGTCTGGAAGGAGAGAGATTGATGAAGGGACATAGTCATCAATGCTTCTAGCAGGAAGGACATCACGGTGATTATTATGGCGATGAATTCATTTTTTTTACAAGGGGTCACCACTTATCAAGGCCCGGAGACCACTCAGGGATAAGGGTTATTGCGTGTACAGTAATCAATGAGAGAGTATTGTAGTAATGATTAGTATTGGAAATTTGATAGAGTCTTACTTAAGGAGGTGGTTTGTAAGGAATTTGTTTATGTTGGACTTGAGGACATCCAAGTTGTAGTCAGGTGGGAAACAGGCATACGGAAGAGAGTTCCACACTCTTGCCCTTCTGAGAAAGAAGCTCTGCTCATGGAATCCACGTTTGGACTTAGGCACAGATAAAGAGTGGGGGAAATTATTGACAGTAGTTTAAGCCAGACGGGTGTTTCTTGTGACAGATTGGTGAGAGGGGACGAGCGGTTGGAGTTCAGACGAGCACTTGCCATGGAAATAACGATAAAACAAGGATAGGCTCGCAACGTCTGTTCTGTGGGAAAGAGGCTGCAGGGAAGAGAAAAAGGCATTCCCCAGTGAACCATGAAATCTACTTTTTTAATTTGTAAAGGCAGGATATGCTGTTTTAAGCAGTTACTGTCCAGATGTGGCAGCAGTAATCCATGCTTGAACGCACATGGCTTTTATATAGATAGAGAATTGTATCAGTGGTGAGATATCTTCTGGAGCGGTAGAAGGATCCCATCATTTTCCCAGCGTCCTTGGCAACAGATTTGATGTACTTGTTCTTTTTCAGATCAGGAGTAAATGTCAAACCCAGAAGCTTGTCAAAACATGGAGCCTCCTCAGGACGAGAGTCACCCATTTCAATTAATGTCAGATGGGGATCAGAGCGTTACTAATGTAAAGATAGTAGCTTGGTTTTGGAGTCATTATAAGTGACCGGCCACGTCTTCCTCCATTGTACCACGCGTTCAAGATCAGAGGAGAAAAAATCAGAGAGAGATGTGCCATTTACGGTCTTTGATGTGTTGCCATAGATGGTCGTGTCATCAGCATAGATGCAAACGAATGATTTAAGTATGTGTTTTGGGACTTTGGAGAATAATGAAAAATTGTTTCAAAAGTACAATACCCATTTTTATCCCACCCAAATTGATGAGAGAAGAATTGCAATTTTTTATGAAGGCTGAGATTATGCAACCTTATCTGAACTTTCTACCTCTATATGCCGAATAAAACTCCAAGAAAAACAGCCGTTTTCACGTATGTATCTCAGAACAAGGTAAGCGTGATTGACTTCCCGTCAAAACTACATCTAGTCTAATCTTTATTGTGTTCACAGTACGATTCGTAAGTTTTCTAATCTCCGTGTTAATAAATCGCACGCTTTACTTCATGCCCACTTAACGTGTCATATTTTAAAGAAAAAACGAAATTCGAAGCAAAATCGAATATTAACTGTTTAATCGACATTACCTCATTTAATTGACATTTTATTTCGTTATGATTGTACTTATTGGTATTAGTTTTAATTGAATATCTTTGTGCGAACATTCTATTTGGCGGCAGTATATATATATATATATATATATATATATATATATATATATATATATATATATATATTTGTATATATATATATATATATATATATGTGGGTGTATGTGTGTGTATTATTTTTCACGTTAATTCATTTTATACAACATATACATATATATATATATACTAATTATATATATATATATATATATATATGATTATAAATAGAGAAATAAAAAGGAACAAACCGTAGTATGTGTTCATCAACATTTCGTCTTTATCTCGAAATAAAGACGAAATGTCGATGAACACATACTACGGTTTGTTCCTTTATATTTCTCTATTTTGTCGGAATACTATTGTCATACGTATATATGTAGTTATATATATATATATATATTCATACATATATGTACACATATACATTACCATTAAATTCCTTATTTGCTTAATCGACTCTGGGGTTCTGAATCCCTTACTCCTCCCACTCCTCTTATAATAACTCACAGACTCTCTTGCTTTATTTGATCTCTGACAGATTTGTTAGATATGTTTTGTATCTGAATGTATCTGAAAACTATGGATAATCAATAACATTCGATTAAATGCGAAAAAGCTATTGACCCAATTTAACACCTAAAAATCCTAACATCACATAACATGCAATTGTGACCTTGTATTACAACACAAGCTTAAATGATCTATATATAAAACCAACACTTGATTGGTTGATATGACAAGGATTCGTTTGAAATTAGTATTTTTGCTCCAAGACCAAATGCAATATGATACATAAGTTTAAGCACTTATCACAACACAAACAGTAAGGAAAGATATATTACATACAATTTAGGTTTTATTCATCAGAGATACGCGTCTGAAATGAACGTTGTGTGTTAGAGCACAATGAAAATATGAGAATCGCCTTTTTAATTTCGAACTTTAATGATTATATAAAATCAACAGTAGGGTTTTTGCAGTGCAATGTAGCCACATTGTATCGTGGACTACGTCCCTGCGGATAGGAATGTGAAAGTTTCTGTCTTGCCGTAACCAGCAGGTGCGTTGTTTAGATTATCAATAACCGCAATAAAACTCATGCGAGTCAATTTATTAAACGTACTCACAGCATCTGCTATAAAACATCATAAAGCGATAGATATGTATGCATCGTACTGCAATTTGATTTCTGTAGATGTGAAATCCTCCCAGATGCAATAAATTCACCTGCTATCTCACACAATCCAAACGATAGATAATTTTAACAAATTAGCCATCGCTTTAAATGCAATGTTTTTATATCTCTTGCAATCACCGTGTATATTTACAAGGTATTTTTTAACATTTTTCACGTGTCCAGGTTCTTTAATAATTATTGAAAAGATGGAAGCGTGTTTATGATTAGAGATTTTTATTATATTTGCTATAACATATTGGTATTTATCATCTTTCCAATTTCAATTTGTTAACCTAGCATCATAGGTGAGACTTACTTTTACTAACGTGTGTTTTGTCCCGTATAAGTATGGCAAGTTTAATGAAAGTGGATATTCTATGACTTAGTCCAACTGTTATTTCTGGTGTATGTGCTGAATTTGATATCGAACTGTTATAGATCGTTTGCTTTGAATATTTATAAACTCTGTTGTGTAGCTTATGTAGATTTCGTCATAGCGGGATTCCGAGAGGTGTCATAATTTACTTCTGTTTGACAGCGTCTGCAATTGTTGTCAAATCACTCATCTTTTTTAGCATTGGCCATCAAGTTCTTATCTTTGGTAGCCATATTTATCATCTCCTGATGCGCGTAGAGTGATCTCTCCCCAGTCATCCATACAGCATTCCCTATTTATATGATTATGAGAGATTTCACACAAATATCATCTTACACGTTGCTGGTTGGCCATTGTTCCAGTTTTCTGCAATGAGAAGTCTATGTACATTCTTTCGCAGCTTAAAATCTCGATAAAGTATATCCAGAATATTTTCTTAGCAGACTGGTTTATTCATTAGGTGTTTTTAAAAAGATAATACTGTCCAGAATATTTCGCCGATTTCGTGATTGATATTTATTGGTTCTTGTTTAATGTGTATGTACTATTTAATGGCACCATAGTTATTGTCAATTATTCAGAAACACTTTCACGATACATCCTTGACATATTTGTTCGTATTAAGATTTCCCAACTTTAAGTCTAGTGGGTTAATATCAATTTTTTGTCAATCAACAACACTACAGCTGTATATTATAACTGTCATTTCACGGTTTTTGTGTTAAGCATATTGGGAAGTAATAAAAATAAACAAAGCTCCCCTAGAGTAAAAAGCGATGGAATTTGTTTAAACTAATGAGACTTAGGCGTTTAAACAATATTTGAACCTTGTTAATTAACGTACCCATCTTAGCAATGAAATTGCGTCACAGGAATACCAACTATCACCAAGGGAGTTAAGTTACAAACCTAGCCTGAGGTAGTTGCTAAGTTTAGTCGCACTGATCAGTTGTGATAGTTAAACAGTACTGTATGTAAATGACTTTATATATATATACATATATATATATGTGTGTGTGTGTGTGTGTGTGTGTGTGTGTTTATGGGTTTTGTTTGTAAGCTCTGTTTTCAAGATATTCATTATATGGTTTATATATATATATATATTCTGACAATAGTTTCTATTATTTTTACATGTTTAAGAGAGTCATTATATTATATTCCATATCAGTTTATTGTTTATTGTTTGCTCTTCCACGTCTGCAAAGTTAGTATCTTATTTAAGGAGAAGTTTTCCGTTTTTAACTTTTTCCAGCTCTCATGGAGCCGTTTGAACATTTCACCAAACCATACTTAAACTCAATATGTTTGGAGAAGTATGGCTTTAAATCAGTATCTGAGATGGCATAGAGCTTGCTTTCATCCAATAAGTGTAGGTTGTTGCCTCAGTTTTTGAGGCTTGTTTATGTCACTGACTAAGATTGTAGACACTTTTTGGTTGTCATTGTGTAGTTTTCCTAACAGCTCTTTCGCTAGTCATGGGTGTAAAGGGGGTAGTTTACTACTTTGAAAAATGTCACTTCAATCTTGATTTTCAGAAGTCTTACATATCTATAAATTCGCATAATAGGATGACTGTTTGAAATATTTTATGTGTACATACACTTACTTTTATTACTGGATTGATCTCATATAAAATAAAACTGTGGTATACCATGATATGTGACTTAGTAATTAACAAAAACCGTGTTCAGGTTTCGCATCTTACATATTTTCACAATAACCGTATTAATCAACTACTAGCTTAAGCTGTCTAAACACTTTACATTTTACATATCTTTTAAAGGAGGCGAGTTCCTAGATAGTGCCTGCACTCTGACAAACAAAATGGGTGCGTTTTATGGAACTAGCAGTAGAGTCTGTACTTATTAGTCGGCGTGGTTTCTGCGTTAAGTAGAAAGTTTTATCACTTTTCAAAGCCATGCTAATGTTGTCTGGTCACCTATAAAAAGTCAGATTAATCAACACCCACTCCAAGCAATATAGACTGCTGTAAGTTGTGTTAGCAGGAAATTGGATACGTTTTCTATGTCATAAGTTTCGAAAGTTTGGGATAAACTAAGTTCATCATGCGAGTAATTAGTTCTGGTATTGACATCTCTGGTTTGTTTCGTTGCTTTTAGCAATATCTAGTATTTATTGTAATCTGTTCATTGTATATATCCTCAATGTAAAATTCATCCCCCCCCCCTATAATCATCAAGCCATTTCTCTTCTTACAGTGTTTCTATCGTAATTTTGTCTATCATCAAGCTTCGCTATAATAGTCGTAAAATTTGATTCTCACTGTATGTACTTCACTTACTTGATCGTATATATATATGTATAGGTATATATATATATATGTGTGGGTTTATATATATATATATATATATATATATATATATATATATATATATATATATACGTGCGTATATCTCAAATAGAAAATGTATATATGGTAAGTGCCACTTTTGTTTCTGTGAGACGTGCACTTATTTTAATCGATTCCATTTTAGTCTAAATTCCGAAATCTAATTCTCGTGATTTTCGCCTCCAATCGAATTAGAAACGGCCTTTGTGCTAAGTTCTGTCAAAGCTTGGGCGCAGCCAGAAGCAAACGAGGAAAATATATCGACTTAAATACGAATTATACAATACTTTGCATCATATAATAACTGCACAATTAAATAAAGTTTTATAAACTTAGTTTAATGTGTGGTGACTTTAGCAAATTGTCACTCCAGGTTTCAAAGAATGTTCACTAGTGGAAAGCGATTGCAATAACCTCATGCGGTGCTGTTTATTCTAAATGATTGTAGAGTTTCTGTCTACTAATATTCACAAGGAGAATAATGTTCTATGTCAGCTTGCATCGGATATATCGATATCACTTTTACGAAGGAATCTGTATAATATTAATTAAAGTTAAGTTTAGAAAACGTGCTGCTGTTGACAAATAAAGACTCTGGATAATGGATATTACAATCTTATCCTTTTCGAACGGTATATCGTTACCACTGTTGTATATTTTAAATCTGGAGATTGTATTCTGTACATTGTATTTTTATACTTTCACAACTAAACATATTAAATAATTTGGTTCTTTAGTAATCCATGCAGGTGAATATCGGTTAGACTTCTATTTTAATTAATTTCATAATACGCAGAAGTTTTTTTTTAATTAAACGTTTCTCAAACACACAGCTTAATTCAGTAGAATAATGATTGATTTTAAAAAAGGCATGTTGAAAACGACAAGGAAGTAATTCCGTAGTAATATGTACTACAGATAATGCTATTTCGCTAGAAGCTATTTATCAAGAAAATGCATCTATTACTCTACCCATAAATAGAGAAATAGAACGTTCTCCTCTCTATCATAACGCTTTCAGGATAAACATCTCTTTATAGAAACAGAAACAATATTCTTAGCATTGGTTTGATTACCTATCTTCTTTTACTAAGAAATAATATCAACTAGAAATCACCCAGTATCCGTTAAAGAATTCGGTTACTTACATCGAAGAGATATATACATATGCAGCTCCCGTCAAGATATGTTATGTATTAAATGTTACGACGTGGAAAAATGCATGAGAATTTAAGTAACGTGTAGATTGATGGATATATTTAAATATTTTAATGCTAAAAGGTGTTTAGTTTAACTCTTCCGGGTAAATCCAGGGGAACACGTGACTTCTGAGCTTATAAATGCGGTGACGTCTTTGGGAAAAGGTGCATTAAACTTGCTTTAGGCAAATGAAATATGCATTTATGAAAGAAGAGCAATTTCGATTTTGCGCTGTTAATTTAATACTGCGGATTTCCATGAATCCCATCACGTAGTGAGAGATTACGTAGAGTGAAACCGATAAAACTCTTAAGGAATATATTTGAGATATTGTCATTGTTATTTTTTCTTCATATATATTGATAAAAACTACACGGTTTTGTAAAGGACTCTTCACTTGTTGCTCTTATGTATAGCGAAAATAGGTATATTTTTTTATTCTCTTCACTACATGGACCTTCTTAAATTCTATTTAATTAAACGATTGAGAATACGACATTATGTATATGTGTAGTTAATGTTACATTATTTTTCTAGTAGTTTAATTTAACAAACCATGTCTGCCTACTCACATTCATAGTTTAATTTACATGACAGAGGCGGAAACATATATAAGAGATTGAGAGAAAATATCAAAGTCACCGGGACGCTGTCATGATAGATGACTATTGTTCACACTTTACATGGAATTTCTTTGTCCCTACGATTTACAGGAATTCGAAGGAACGGATGTAAAAGCCCTGACGATTAAGCAACATGACTTTCACATGTAAAAACCTTCATTTTTGTCCATCATTCAATTTACAGTGGCCAATATTCGTATCAAGCAATCAATGTATACTGGTGGCTACACATTATTCACTTAACGACCTATTTAGGATGATACGTCTTGACAAGAAGCAGCTGATAATGCTACAAAAATGTAATTAATTTTGTTACAAGATCTGATTTTTTTACAAATAAACCTCCTAAAAACGTTGATTAGCAAGCTTAAAACGGATTCCCTGATTAGAAGTGCAAACATACCTGAAATCAGTTGTAGGAATGTAGACAGCATTTCATATTTTTCGAGATACGGATCAGTGTTATTTCCCTTAATGCAGGTTTGTAAAATAAAAATTTGTAATTAAGGACATAATAAATTTCAAAAGTTGTTTTAAAATAAAACGAAATACTTCAAATGATCTGAATTCCTTAATGTTATTTATAAATTATGTATAAATATTAAATAAGGTTTAGTTAATATAATGAAATGTGTGCGAATGATTGTTTAATAATAGTAAACTTTTAAGAGGATATAAATATTACAACAGTGTTTTTCAAACACTATGTTTGTAACTCTACTGTATCGTGTTTCGTAAAAAAAACATCCATGTAATATTGTCACCAGCAACCATATGGTTTGTTTAATATGCATATATATATATATAATGTTTTAGTCAATGCACATTCCGTTTTTTATTTTATTTCCTAGGACGAATTCGCTATTGATTATTATAATGTATTAAATATATAATAGTTGTTTCCTAAGGGTTTTAATGAATTAGGTGCCATCAGTTTGAGTCGAAATGATAAATATGCAACTAATTAGCGATATTCTTTACCAAAATGTCCAACGTATAAATTCGCAGTTAAAACATACGTATTTTATTTGCGTATGCTAACAGTATATACATTATTTCGACTAAGTTGACCCGCGTAGCAGAACTTTATCTCGGCTACAAACTAAATGCATTTGTTCAACAGATTAGCAACGTATTTATATTAAGTTTAAAGTCTGTAGGCTATAAATTTATCGAGTAGTTAAGGAGACAACCTCTCAGCAAATAGACAGAGAGAAAGTTTACAGTGCATTTATTTATCTATAGGTAATATTCTACTAGTTTTTATTGCACTCAGTTGGTCCCAACGCAAGTAGTAGCGAGTCCAAAAGATATATACAAAAACAAAAGAACGTCGACTTGTTTCGTTTCTGTCTTATTGGATGTTCGATGAAAAATTGTTTTCATACGTTTGCTAAATGTATATTCAGTTTTTATATGTGGTGTTGTTATTTTAATAGGTAAATGACGCTTTTGTTGTTAAAACAAATTGCGTATTTAGTTTGAAACCATTAGATGTATAAACAGATGACATGTATAAATATTCTTCGACAAATACATTGCTAGAAATATAGGTAGATTTAAAGTCTCTAAATGAGCGGTAAATGCATTTTGTATAATTGCTAGTAAATTTTATAATCAAATTTTATAATCAAAGTGCAGATAGTTTTACAACTGACTACTATACACATAAAATATAAACTATAATCAGAATGTAGTTTTATAGTATCATATTTTGGATATTTTTAAAGAACTTTATAAGGACGCGTGTAAGGAACTTTGAGTGGACGACGAAAACGGTCGACTCGTGCAGTATAGATTCTTAGACTAGCTGAGATATATGACTTAGGGGAAAAGTTAATTCGGACTTCAAATAGTAGTTTGGGGTTTACCTTCCGCATTTCTTCTGCTAAAATCTTAATTTTTTGGATAAGAAACTTCTGAAGATTCATTAACAATCATTGGTCGTGGTGCAAGTAAGGATTTTGTTCTTACTGCTATAGATGGTTAATAATTATCCTCGCTTTGCATATTTCTAACTCTTATCAGAATAATAGGCAATCCATCATTCCAGCGTTGTTTTCGAACACCAATAGCCGATTTTAATGTACAGTGTACACGCTCGATTATACCGTTAGATTAAGGGTAGTAACTCGTCGTACGCAAATGATGGAATCCTAAAAGTTCAGATAGATGACTAAAAAGCTCACTTTCGAACTGTACTCCTCTATCAGTTTATAGATAGAGAGACACTCCACATATTTAGAAAGGATATTGCAACTGTTTCTGATGTAATATCAGATATGGGTCTGACCTCAACCCAGCGTGTACCCCTATTGATACATGTAAGAATATATCTGGCAGATGATGGAGACGTAAAATTTCGAGGAGTTACTGGATTAAGAGGACCCACTATGTAAAGATCCACAGTTTCAAATCGACTCGAAGATAGATTGAAGGGCTCAACTAGAGATCTTGTATGTTTCGTAACTTTGTATTTATTATAGTTGAGACATTCCTTGCAACATTGTCTTATCATCTCATACATTCCAGGCCAATAAAATCTTAACGTGATCAATATTAATGATGATTTTGTTCCTGGATGTGATAGAGCATGAAACTGATCAAAGATAGCCCTCCTTGAGGACTTGAGTACAAAAGGATGAGGGTACAGCGTTGAAACGTCACATAAGGGTTCTGAATCTGACGAAAATTTGTAGCACTTTAGTTTATCAGAATAATCATTAATTTCATCATCAGTTACTTGTTGTTGGACGAAGGCAGGGAGATCAAAGACGTCTACAGAAATTGGCAGGACGAGACAAGCAGTCAGCAACGATATTTCCACTTCCTCGTATATATATATATATATATATATATATATATATATATATATATATATATATATATATATATAATATCAGACACATATTCTGTACCTATTTACTATGCCTCCCCACGGGACAGAGTTAGACACCAGGGTCGTTTTTTAACGTGGAGAAAAAAGTACAAAAATAAAAATTGTCTCAGTCGTGAAGGATTTCTCCTCCACCAAAAGAGAACAAGAAATGAAAGTGCAGCATCTGTCGGAACAGATGGTATTTATTTGCTCCCCCACCGAGCAAATTAGGCACAAGGCCGATTTTTAATGTGAGGAGTGAAGGGAGGGGGAAGGGAAAAAGGGGACCAGCTCCCGAGAGGTGGGAAATGGGAGCTGGTTAATGGTCAGGCATGTGGGGTTGCCCCCACATCTGGTCTTTGCTAGTCATAGCTTGCAGCATCTGTCGGAACAGTTGGTATTTATTTGCTCCCCCACCGAGCAAATTAGGCACAAGGCCGATTTTTAATGTGAGGAGTGAAGGGAGGGGGAAGGGAAAAAGGGGACCAGCTCCCGAGAGGTGGGAAATGGGAGCTGGTTAATGGTCAGGCATGTGGGGTTGCCCCCACATCTGGTCTTTGCTAGTCATAGCTTGCAGCATCTGTCGGAACAGATGGTATTTATTTGCTCCCCCACCGAGCAAATTAAGCACAAGGCCGATTTTTAATGTGAGGACTGAAGGGAGGGGGAAGGGAAAAAGGGGGCCAGCTCCCGAGAGGTGGGAATTGGGAGCTGGTTAATGGTCAGGCATGTGGGGTTGCCCCCACATCTGGTCTTTGCTAGTCATAGCTAGTCATAGCTAGTCATAGCTTGCAGCATCTGCCGGAACAGATGGTATTTATTTGCTCCCCCACTGAGCAAATTAGGCACAAGGCCGTTTTTAATGTGAGGTAACAACCAGCTCCCCTAAAAGTAGGCAAAAAGGGGGCACTCTGGTCACCAAAAATAATAATTGTCCCAGTATAGGGGGTTTCCCCTCCATTGACTGGTACAAATTATCTTAAGTGCAGCATCTGCCGGAACAGATGGTATTTATTTGCTCCCCCACCGAGCAAATTAGGCACAAGGCCGATTTTTAATGTGAGGAGTGAAGGGAGGGGGAAGGGAAAAAAGGGACCAGCTCCCGAGAGGCGGGAATTGGGAGCTGGTTAATGGTCAGGCATGTGGGGTTGCCCCCACATCTGGTCTTTGCTAGTCATAGCTAGTCATAGCTTGCAGCATCTGAAGAACAGATACTACACTTTGATGGTATTTATTTGCTCCCCCACTGAGCAAATTAGGCACAAGGCCGTTTTTAATGTGAGGTAAAAACCAGCTCCCCTAAAAGTAGGCAAAAAGGGGGCACTCTGGTCACCAAAAATAATAATTGTCCCAGTATAGGGGGTTTCCCCTCCATTGACTGGTACAAATTATCTTAAGTGCAGCATCTGCCGGAACAGATGGTATTTATTTGCTCCCCCACCGAGCAAATTAGGCACAAGGCCGATTTTTAATGTGAGGAGTGAAGGGAGGGGGAAGGGAAAAAGGGGACCAGCTCCCGAGAGGTGGGAAATGGGAGTTGGTTTAAGGTCAGGCATGTGGGGTTGCCCCCACATCTGGTCTTTGCTAGTCATAGCTTGCAGTATCTGCCGGAACAGATGGTGTTTATTTGCTCCCCCACTGAGCAAATTAGGCACAAGGCCGTTTTTAATGTGAGGTAAAAACCAGCTCCCCTAAAAGGGGTCACTCTGGTTACCAAAAATAATAATTGTCCCAGTATAGAGGGTTTCCCCTCCATTGACTGGTACAAATTATCTTAAGTGCAGCATCTGCCGGAACAGATACTACACTTTGATCTTGACCAAAAGGCCAAGAAAAATATTCTGTAATTACAGACAAATAACGTTGTTCTTTGTCTGATTTCATGGGCGTTGTTTTCTTGTAGGCTGACATCAAAGGTGGGTGATCTGTGAATAATTCTACCTGCCTGGCTTCAATTTGTGATTTGAAATGAAATACGGTCAGATAAACGGCTAGTAATTCGCGATCAAACGAAGACAATTTCCTTTAACTGTTATTCAATTTCTTAGAGAAACAGCAAAGTTAGAGCTGTCAGTCACTGAATGATAATTGGTAACATTTGAGATAGAATGGGAAAGGCCAGTTATATTAGCTTACATTTATTTAATTTCAGTAAAAGATTTTCTTTCAGCTTCACTAAATTTCAATGATTTGTCTTTAGGATGTAACTTATTAAATTCACCAATGGTACCACTATATCAGCAAATTTCGGAATTAATTTTCTATAAAAAATTATCATTCCGAGAAACCTTCGCAACGATGCTGATTCATTAGGTTCAGGGAAGTTATTAATTTTGGCCATTTTTTCTACTGTGGGGTTTCAGTCCTTCTCGCCAATATGGAATTTTAAATGATTAAAAGAAGATTTGAAAAATTCGCATTTATTGAGGGATAATTTTAGATTATTCACTTTGAGAATGTGGAAAACACATTTCAAATCTTGTATATGAGATGTTTCTGATTCAGACATTATCAACAAATCCCCCATATAAATAAATAAACAATCCATATTCATATGCGATGATAATGATAGATATCACTCTGAACTTTCGACCCAAAGTTGAATAGCAATTGCTCAAAACGACAAGGCACTACAATACGGCTGACTAGAATGCCATTAGATATCGAATCAGAGATGCTTCATGGAGAAATTTATTTTCCTTTCTTACGTAATAGTACGCAAATGAGACTACTAAATGGTTCAAAGCAGCAATGGTATTACGTGTTCCCACACAGTAGGTCTATAGTAAACCCCACTCTCCCCAATGGTTTACATCTACTTGAGCATTAGGAACGCGTAATTTTTGGAAAATCTAAAGCAGTGGAGTAAATAATAGTCAATCAACAATTTCCCCTATAATTCAACAATCATAAGGTTGCTTGCAGGGCAACCGAGAAAGCTAATATGTTTCCCGTCAGTTTTCCTAAAACTCTACTTTGGACAACTCCCTTCCTAATTCTCTTTTGCGGACAAAAACCACAGATGTTGATCTGAAAATTACCACTTCTCAAGTACATAATATAATAGAAAACCTTGGCACGTCAAAAGCATGTAAACTTGATTTCATCCCGGCTGTGCTATTAAAAAAATATCTGCTGAGGTTGCTTCAGTTCTCTCCAAACTCTGTAATAAATACTTGACGAACCATGCTTTTATTACTGCTGGAAAACTGCTTCTGTGGTACCAGTTTACAAGACTTCTGGCGAAAGAACTAACTCATTAAATTAGTGCTCCATTAACCTTCTCACTCGTTTCGCCAAAATGCGTAATCAAGCTCTAGTCTACCAACTCACAATTGGCTAACTTCTGCTGATATTCTAACTGTAATCTCTGGGCGTTTATATCATGCACTGGATGAGAAACGGGAAGGGACAGTTAGTAGCTTTGTATATATCTTAGAGTTTTGACAAGGAATGGCACGATGGTCTTCTCATGAAAACCTTGTGGTATTACTGGACAAATACTTAACATAATTATATCCTTCTAAAGTAACAGGAGAATTCAGGTTATCTTCGATGGTCGTGCATCTAGACTATATGATATGAATGCGGGTGTTCTGCAGAGATCGACTATTGGGCCTTTGTTATTCCTGACACCGTTCACAGGAAACATGAGTTGGAAGTGATAAATTGAGAGCATTGGCAAGGCTGCTTTGAAGAATGTGGGTTCTCGCTACTTACTTAGTAGTTATATACTCATGAAAGTATTCTGAACCACTAAAAGGCCACCATTTGCCCATGCATAGAGTATTATTGCCACATTTGTGCTGGTGCATCTGTTACAAGTCTCCAACTTCTGGACTGGGTTCAAATGTGAGTCGCTAACTTTTTAGGTCATGAACGATCATCTAAGATTCAACCCCTGTCCCATCGATGAAATATTGCATCGCTTTGCCTATTTTACACGTATTTTAATAGTGAATGCTCCGACGAACTACAAGCCATTGAAGCCCTCGGCGAAAATACTCCCTACAAAACCGACAAGCGGCAAATTTCTACCCTTTCACAGTAGAGACCCTTAGATCTAAGAAAGCTTTTTCCTCTAAGATTTTCTTCCCAAGAACAGCTAGATTTGAAATTCCTTGCTTAAACTGTACTGGCATGCAAACGTTCAAGTGTAATATTCTTTCAACGTATTTCTCTAATGCATCAAATTGGCACCGTGCCTTGTTTAGGTTGAAAATGTAATAAATAATAAGAACAAATAAAATAAACAACTATATTGTTCACAAGTTACCAAAAGGGAAATGGTTTTAATCATGAAATCGCATTCAAATAAGAAAATAAGATGGTTTAGAAAATGGTTTAAATCATGAAATTAAAATCACATTCAATTCATGAAAATAAGATTGTTTAGAAAATGATTTTAATCATGAAATTTAAATCACATTAAATTTATGGAAATAAGATCGTTTAAAATTGATATTAAAAATATCAGAAAACAAAGCAGTTTTAGTTTAGTTTTATTTACAATGTTTTGTAGGAACAACAGCTTAATAGAAATTAGCATAAACGACAAATATAAAGCGTAAATCTCGTAAAATAATATTGAATGTATTTCACCATAAATGGCGTTTGGAATAATAACTTTATTCAATTAGTAAAAAAGGTATTCGTCTGTTTTGTTACATTACAAAACTATTTTAAGAGTAGGATTTATGCCGTCAATCGTTGTTGATGAAGACTACAAGCATCATTGGTTTTGATGCAAAGATCAGAGTTTACTATTTGTTGTGCTGCCACATATAACCGACCATTTGCATTGTTTAATAAAGGGGATATCTCTCTAGACTGCGGCAATATTGTTTTCTTTTCTTATAAAGAGTGCTTCGTTTCTGAGAGCTTGGTTAAAAACCGACCTTGCATCTAACTATGGGATGGAAGTAAACAAAACATCACTGGTTTGTATACTATCTGAGGATGCTGTGACTTGCGCATGGCGTATTTTTTAAAAGTTTAACGGACTTGAATCTATCACATCTATCGTCCGGAAACACATGGTCCTGATAGCAAGATGGAATAAAGACGACCAAGCGTGATGCAAGATACAGGAGTTGTCACCAATATATACGGCGCCTAGTAATTCTGGCCGGCCTTATCGTAGCTTTACTTTGGGGGATTTCGGGAAGGCAACTTCGCTTATAAAAAGAATGAACAATTATGAACTTGATTCCTTACTTAATCGTCAAAACAAACGTTAAAAATACATGGAAATCTACAGCACTCAATGAACTTTATTTAATTATGTAAAGATTACCGTAGTTTTTCCAAACGGTAATAAATTGTTTTAGTTTTTTTTATGTCGCCACGCAAAAAATATAAAGCGAGATAAAAGATGAAAATATTTAGAAATCCAGACAATTATGTTATAATACTTTTTGCACATTCTTATAGCAAATAATTCTAAATCTTACTTAGATAAAAAAAAAAAATTGATCCAGAAAGTTATAAAAATATTTAAAATAGGTTATTAATCGATACTAACAACTGCGATGATTTGTGTGCTTTCTTTCATTTTCTACCCGCGCCTATCATACGTAATGTGTGCATAGTTATATCTCGCTATTAAAGTGTTTACACGGAAATATGTTCTTAATCTTTATACATCTACTATCTTATATACTGTTATAATATTGAGAGTTCAATCTCTCTTATTATATGCTTTTATAATATTATATACTGTTAAAATATTCTAATATTATATTACTGTTATAATATTCAATCTCTTTTGTTAGAAATTCTTATAATATCGGGGTAGTTCAATCTCTCTGCTTTATAAAAGTTTGGGATAAGCAGGAAAAATATATATCTTATTTGATTGGTTCAACCCTGTATTCTTCTATGCAACGGTCTTCTTGCAGACAATATGTTGCTTCTCTTAGATATTCCTATGATTATTATTATGATCTGTCTACTTCAGAAGTGTAATCTTTTCTGCGTTTTATTTTCCGGCGGACTTGATTCATTAGTTCCATTATTTTTATCAATTCGCCATTTGCTAGAGATTCCGATCAGAGCTGATTATTCCCAAAAAAGTTAAGCTAGAGAGACCCTCGCATCGGTTCACTTTACATCAGAACTATAGCGTTTTCTTAAGTATTTAGTTCAATTAATATATTCGCGCATAGATATAATTATCATTCGACCTCGTAATATAATTATATTATGTGGATTAACGCTATGCACGGAGGAAAGTTTCACAAAATAACAAATCTTCAAAGAAAACTACTGTTCGATTATTGAGGAAAAATAATAGGCTTAGAAGTCAATTTATAAAATTATGCAACCACAACAACACACAATAAAACGACAGGAAAAGTCTATATAGCCCTTGTATATTTATGTTAACCACCTGGAAAACATATTTTATACATGTATATTTAATTAATAATTAAAATGTCGTTGGATTAAAAGCTGTTCAATACTGTAAAAAAAGACATCATAAAACATAAGTATTAATATTTACAAGACGATCCCAGAAAGGAACAATAGCTAAATTAGATGTAACTATAATATAAATGGAAATTCAGATTTAAATTATGTAGACTAACAACAAAATATACTGTTTTGCAAAGGAGTAAAAATAAGTATATTTAAGCGTACTGTACGACGGAGTATATATATATATATATATATATATATATATATATATATATATATATATATATATATATATATATATATATATGTTTGCTGCAAAGGAAAAAATTAAAACATGCATAAATAGCTATTATGTTACGCATGCATATTAGTAATGCGGTCGTCAGACCTGGAAAATGTAATCTTTTTTTTATTTTCACACTTTTGCACCGATTTTTCTTAGCTAAAACTCTAATGTGAAGTCGAATACCCTATATATTAAGTTTCATGTCTGAAGAACAAACACTTACAGGAATTCTTTTTTAAACAAATATATATACTCATGCATAAATATATGTATAGAAATAGGTTAGGGTTTACTATAAAACTTTTTATGCAAGTATGAATCATGTAGGATATCTGCATGATTATAATTACACGTAATAGTTAGCTCAAATTATTCCCCACAGAAAACCGAAAACAAATAATAGGGAGTAAGATGAAATTAATGTTTAAAAGAATATGTAAATAAGCTAGATCTTTCGCAGATTACTGCAATTCCACAACCCGCGTATAACAAAGGCGTAAGTTCTTTTTAAAAAATAGAAACGACGGGTTTTAGTATGGTTATTAATACATCGGAAAGCTCAAATTTATATATATACTAGCATTTAAGCCTGGCGATGCCGGGATAT
Source organism: Euprymna scolopes (assembly GCF_053919585.1). Taxonomy (NCBI): domain Eukaryota; kingdom Metazoa; phylum Mollusca; class Cephalopoda; order Sepiida; family Sepiolidae; genus Euprymna; species Euprymna scolopes. The sequence continues at coordinate 164,392,369 of NC_136487.1, read as the reverse complement.
TTGGAGGTGTGTGCTGATCAAAAATAAAAAAAAATAGTGGTAGTAGGAAAGCAAGCTAAAACACGTACCGAGAAGACGAAAAGAACGGGAAAAAAAAAAACTGACGTCTTAGCTGTTAAGCCTTTCGAAGATATCGGCAATAAAAGCGATTCAACCTGTAGAAAAGTGCCCAGTTGAAGGTGAAGATATGAATGTTTTTAGCCAATTTTTCGATATTTGTCGTCTGAAAGGTCGAACATCAAACCGATACTGATCTAAGAAAAAATCCGTCGCCTCTCTCAAAAGTGTGAGTCAGACATGCAAACATACATTCATACATACATACATTTATATATTGGCAAATCAAATTTTCGGCCCAGACCAGTTTAAAAGTTTGCCCTATCTCTGAATACACTTTATGTAAAATTTCAAATGTTTAGACCAGAAATGGTCTGAGTAATTTTATAGAGACCGAAGGGGTCAATTTTTTTGTTAAATTTAACCTCTATTATCTCTCCTTAATATTTATTGTTTTGGGCTCATATCAAGTTATTAAGTAAGAGAAATGTCCACGAAATCTATATCTAAAATTCTAAGTGTTTAGATTCAAAATTGGCGGCAAGTTCGGTAGAGTTCTGAAAGGGCAAATCGTTGAACTTTGACGTCTTAACAACCAAATCTCTGGCCGAAAACGGATTACAAAGATTTCCTCAAATCTCAGTACTCTGTATATCAAATTTCGAACAGAGTTATTGCGTAAAGATAATGTACACAGACACACCCACACACCCACGTTCACTTATATATATATATATATATATATATATATATATATATATATATATATATAGATATACATATAGATATAGATATATTAGCAGTTTCGCCCGGCTTTGCTAAGGCCCTATGTACTGTTCATAAGGTTATGTGCATATGTATATATTAAAAAAGTGTGAATATGTAAAGTGACACCACTCTGTATAATAGTCTTCCTTAACTATCATAGAGAAAAGACAGACGGACAGACAGATATTTTCATTTTGATAGATATATAAATAGAAAGATAGACGGACAGAGTGAATGCAATATGTGATAATGATTTAAAAAGTATAAAAAAAGACTCATGCGCCACCAACGAGAATCGAAACACAAAACGTGCAGCTCACGATTTATCTTGCCCCTGCCGCTAATGACTAGTGTATTAAGACATGTTCACTGCAAGTCTAAAAATTAAAACCTGAACCAATAGCTACTACGTTATGTTTTTGTAATGGCGACATTAGACATTCACCTGGAAAATTTCTTTTTTTTAATTTTCAAACCTAAATATAAAATTGTGCATGGATTCAAATACGTTATATATGAAGTTTCATGTCTGCAGACCAAAAACTCTAGCAGGAGTTTGGTAGGCAAAATTTTGTAAACAAAAATATATACGTATACATAAATATATATGGAAACAATTTTTTGCTTAATATAAATTTTTACGCAAATATTATGCACGTATGAAAGAATATGAATCTCATTACACGTAATAGTTAACTAAAGATTGTTATCCCATTAGAAAGCCGAAGCAACTAATAGGAAATTAATTAAAATGGATATTAAAAAGAATATGCAAATTAGCTAGAGATTTTGCTAGTGAATGCAATTCCACAATCGATATATGAGAAAATTGTATTTTCTGTTTAAATAAATAGAAAAGAGGAGTTCTATATGATATCAATATACATAAAAGAAAAACGAATTCATAGGAGTATGTATATATATATATATATATATATATATATATATATATATATATATATATATATATAGGGAGAGAGAGAGAAAGAGAGGGACAGAGAGAATCGTTTCTACTTTAAGTTTGTAGTTTGCAAGTCTAATTCGGTTAAAAGCTAAAACACGTCAACAGTTTAAATAATAACAACTGACTCGTATCCTGATAGAGCAAAAAGTGCCACCATAAAAACATTGAATATAAACAAAGAACTCCAATTATATATGTAGTGCGAAATGGCGTGCGTATTGCACTGGTTTACAATTATTTTGCCTTTGTCAAAAAATCTAATTTTAAATGCGATGTCAGCAATTAGTTCATCTCATTGCTCAAAGGCAATCCAAAGTATTGTATCTACTGCCCTTTCTTCAGTCAAACAGCACAGAAACACACTCTGAGAAGTAATGCAATCAACTTCTCCCCATAGCGACATGATACAAGAAAAAAACTACCAAACAGTATTTTCTAAATTTTCTGCCTTTACTTCTCTCTTTGTCTTTTCCTATATTTTATCTACTATTTCTGCCGTTCTATCCCTTTTTAATTGTGGTTTTCTTTATCTCACTTTCGCATTTCTTCCAGTCTAACTGTTCTCTTTTATTTTATTTTTTTCATAACATGCTTAAAATAGGTTGCTCTTTTCTAACGCAAATAAATATTTCCTTCATTTTTATTGGTACAGCTGTCGTAAATATTAATAATCATTAGAAATATGCTCTCAGTCAGTGATGAATATTTGTAAAGAACTACCGAATAATACAAATGTGTATCTGTTGTGGGGAAATCACCCTCCACGTGGACTGTTCAATCCATTATATAAATCATAGACCTGTTGATCTCAGGTGTATATTAAACACCAGAACGACCCTCCCCTGTTCGGTGAAGTTTACTACTCTTTTCAGTTGTAACCTTTTTACGCTTCTGTTCCAGTAATACATTGATTAAATTCTATTTCGTTGTTCTGTTTTCTTTGTGGCTTGTTGCAAGCCATAAAACTGGTGACATTGGATTCGGAGAACGTACCTACGTTTAAATACAGTGTTCCAAAAAAACTAAAAACTAAAATATTATTCTAAACATACTACCGACATCGGACTCAGATGTTATCAATCCTAAGGAACTGTCTAACATATCACTTGCAACTGAAAGGTGCACGATAAATAAAAAAATACAAAAAAAAACGCAGATCATTACAGAAAAAAGGAGTTGAAAAGAAAAAAAATTGTCACGAAATTCAAAGATAGCGCTGTCCTTTTGCAAAAATAAAAAAGGTGTGTCGCGACTTAGAAAGGTAAACTTCTTATACTTTGCGAAAAAGAAGTCGTAACTTCTGGTTTTCGCTGCTAACATCGGGGTTTTTGATTTTTTTTGTACTTTTTATATATATTTACGTTTTTTGCTGGTCGTTTTATTGTCTGGAGGAAGAAATAAGAAAGTATAAAACGGTTTTGTAAAATTTAGCGAACATTTTGAAATTGCTAATGCTGACAAAGCAAAATGGACGAATTGAAAGTAGCGATGGAACATTTTGACAAAGTTGCGTATTGATTCCGCTAAGCGTCAGGCACGATTCGAGGAACAGCAAAAGGAATTGCAAAAACAGTTAGCGGAATATAAAATACGAATAGAGGAACAGAAGAAGGAAGCCGAACGTCAATTACGAACAGAGGAATTGCTTACAGAAATTGTTAAAAATAATGCGAACGCGGAAAGAAATTCATCATTTTGTCAGAATACAATATGGACCGCGATAGACAAGTTTAAATATAAGGAAGAGGAATACTCATTCGCAGCGTAGTTTCGGCGTTATGAAGATTTTTTTTTAAATCTTGACTGCAGCAACTGTTCTGATCAAAAGAAAAGTAGACTTCTACTACGAAATTTGGAAACTGTTGAGCATGACAAATTCGTGTATTACATCTTGCCTCGGAAAACGGCAGATTTATCATTCAATGAGACGGTAAATTTGTTAACAGAATTTTTTTCGCCGAAAACGTTTCTTTTCCATAAGCGTTGGAGATGTTTAAATGTAGTAAAAGACGATAATGACGATTATGCTACCTACGCAGCTGTAGTAAACTAACATCAGACAATTTTAATCCATAATATTTTCCACGTGTTGAGATTTATTATTGAAAGATTCGATCCACTGTCTAACAGGAATTTACTAGTCTTGCAGAAAATGTAAACCGTTACATATTTGCGTAGATTTTCATCTACGACGTGCTTCGTTCTGCTTTGACGTAGACGATTCTTTTCTGAGTTTTCCTACAGTGCGAACTTTATGACCGATCTGATTGAATAAATGTATTCCACCACGTCTAAAACACGTGCTCGGTGCTTTTAGTTTTTTCTGAGCTTCAGTGGTTAGTGTCTATGTGCATTTTTTTTTTAATATTCACGATGCCTGCTTCGATATATATTGCATTCTTTTTATAATTTCTACTTTTTGACAATCCTCAGTCAATTTTTGAAGTATTAATTTCGGTTCACTTTAAATTTTGTAAGGACTCTGCGCCTGATTTCCGCATATTTCCCCGAGTTTTAAGATATTATATGCTAAAGTTTATGAGTTATATTAACATGATAAAAATTTATTACATGTTCTAAACGGCTGACCGATGCGAGACCGATTTATATCTACAATTCTTATTATGGACAGTTTTCCTCATTTCATAGTTGTCGTTTCACCACTTTTCGGCCAACGTTTCTCAGGCGTTCTTCAAGTGATAACCACGACGGCACGAGAATGCTGTCTTTTACCTTATGCCCATTTTTTTTTAAAAATCTAATTGTCTGGCCTTCTTGAGTAGAATTGAAAGCGCAATCATAGAGATTCAACACCTCTATCACTTCGATAATAGTCCGCAAAAAATGATTGCCTCATCTTGAAGGATTCTAAGAATAGAACTTATTTTCTGTTGTTTAGTTTCATTTTTACCAATGTGTTATGACGTTTGTTTTATGTTATCGCCTTAAAATCGAAAAATTAACAAATGAAGATACGGTGCAGTGAGTTTTAATACCGTATTCATGTTCAAGAGTTATGATTGCCAAAGAAACAAACAGCGAACACAACAGGAAAAAGCCTCGACGATTTTATTAGGATTCAATTAATTAAAAAATACGGAAGAATATTTTAAAAGTAAAATTGTTTTTCAATGAAAATACTTATAAAAATTTACTGGGAAATATACAGTTATAAAACGAGATCATATTCTTCTACCCTAATTAATATCATGCATCTTATGTAATTAGTTAGTAACTTTTACTGGCGTGATCTGTATCTTCAATCGTATTCCAGTTGTTTAGCTTCGTAATTTCAGTACTATGAAAAACATTTGTTTTTGGCGTAATATTTATTTAATGAGATAGTTCATGACGATGTAATGTTATGTTATCTTAATAAATAGTTCCTAGATTTTATTAAACATACTAATGCATAAATATAAAATTACAGTTTCCTATTGATGTAAAAAATACAGTTTTACTTTTTAGCATAATTTTCTTAACAGTATAACAGTATATAGAATACAGGAGTAAAAATAAAATGTTCGTACGAGGAAATGCATTATGAAACCGGTTTTCATTTTTGTTGCAGACTCTCTATACTAGTTGGTCAGTTTTGTACAAATCCCAAGAGCGATTGGAGCGATCTATCTTGTCTGAAAGTGACAAAATGTATAACGAGAAAACTCGGTAATGCACCGCTGTAAAATTCAACTTCTCTACCGATCAAAGTTATGATAATAGGACTTGCTAGCACCGTGAAAATGAAAATCTGGCCAGTTCGACGCTTGATAGCACAGTTCATCGTTTCAAATGCCACCTCACACCTTTGAACTCAGCTTGAAAGTCAACACCACAGTGTGCCACGATATGCTGACAAGTGTAGTTATACCTTGGTGCAATCTGGTGGCCGCTAACATACTCTGGGTGTGGCAACAGGACTCGGCGCCGGCTTACAAGTTCAACGAGACCCTGGTTTCAGAAAGAGTGCTGCAATTTTGTATCCTTCTCTCACTTGCTTACATTATCCGCCGACCTTAACCCGATGGACTACTTTGTTTTGTCATACGTCGAGAACATCACCAACATGACCTACCAGAACACCAAAGCCAGCCTGATCGCCGTCATTCAGCGCATATTTGCCGAACTTCTTCCTGCGCTTGTGGAAAGGGTATTTTTTCAGTTTTATAGCCCCTATAGAGGCGATTATTGAGGTTGAATACGGTTACACTGAATAGATATCAGCTCTACTACATAATAAATTTACCTGAAATAATTGTTTTCAATAAACATTTTAAAATAAAACTGTGGTGTTGTTTTATTTTAACGCGAGAAGTGTTTCCTTCCATACTATGTACGGATTTTTTCTTTAATAATTTAATTCTGGACATAACCAAAATATTCGACATGAAATTCTTTCAAATCATTCTCTCCTAGGACATGTGGTATTACTATTGTTTACGTAATAACTCAAAGTAACTGCAAATAGAATTACGATGCTTTTAGATGTTTTTTTGTTTTTTGTTAGATTTCACTTGTTTACACTAGTTTGTGAACTCGTTCTTTTTCGCTGCCCGTTTTTGATTTCTTCCAGTATAACTGTTAATATTTAAACGATGGTAAACAATACTTTACTTATTTCTTTATTGCTGCAATCACCTTAACATCCAACAGTTCAACGGTTTCTAGGATACGTCTCGAATGTGTGCGATTTTCTTGAATTGAAGGTATTGAATCTTACATAATTTTATTAAATTACACTAGTTATTTGTAATCCGATTGTCGAATAGGTAGAAACACATGTTTCCGATCCAAACGTCCACTATAACGGTTTATAGTCGTTTTGTAGAATCAATGATCCCACATGAATAAATCTATGAAATTCATTCACAACATACCTTATTGCGAATTCCTTTTTCTCAATTTGAACCTAATTTCTCATTGCAGGTAATAAAACACGTGACATTACTTCGAAATAGGACATAGTTACATAGTTTCGTTCTATGCTTTATACTTAGTGAGGGGCACCGTGGACTTAACCCAATTTAACTAATCTTTGATTCCAGGTTGTATTAAAAACTCAATTGGTGTCCAACGTTACATATAACACGTTTGTTTTTCTTTTAGCGTACCCTCATCGAATAACACGATATTCAGGTAAATGCACCTTCATATCACATTGATTATACAACCGTTCACTTCTATCATGTTAAGTTACTTAAAAATCGGTTACTAAATTGGAGTGCTCAGTGGCGTAGTGGTTAGCGTGGCGGGACTTCATATTATATTTTCACGTTCGCGCCTACCTATCGTAGTCGTTTCTTTTTTTGCCTAAACACAAGAATGTAATTTTAAACACCCTGTCGTTGATTAAGTTTATGTATATTTTCCATTTACTAAACCAGATTCCGTTGTATGTCTGTGCCAAGAACACAGTGGCCTACAAAACTGGAATGGAATTTAACATGCCCTTCTTTTACATTATTTCTGTTAAAAAATAAAAACATAAACTTAGTTCCATTTCTTCACCAGCGATGGAGGAGAACGAAAACATAACTTATAATGTGGCATTTTTTACAGCTTTTTTGCAATACAAAATTAGTACTTCTTTCAATTTTTCGCGCAAAACACATACAAACAAAATTTAAATTTAAAAAATGTTGTTCCTTTTGTTGATTCATATGTACTATATTGATGTTGATAATCTTTAGATGCGTAAATGGAGACACTCTGATATAATTATAGCAAATATATGTCCATCCCAAAAAAATATGGAAACAGATTTCAGGCACCTTATACTTCAAACGGAAAGACAACCGTTTATCCCTTAAATAAATTCATTTTCCCCATGATTTTGACCTTAATACGATTAAAAAACAAGACATTTCATGCAAATGTAATATGCACAAACTGCAGCACAATATTTGAGGTGTGTTATAGGCATATTACCTCTCCATGTTCCTGATAATCGTAGATTCATATATTTTTTCTGCTGAGAGTTTACTGTCACAATCGATTAAAATCAATGGAAGTAGTAAAATATTTTCTCTCTAATTAATTCCCCCTTCCCCCGCCACAACTTACACTGTTGCGGGGATCGTGCACAAGGGACAGTTACGAAGGAACGCCGGTTTGGGTTTTCTTTACTTCGTAGTGGCTTAAAAAAACTGGAATGGAATTTTACCGTGCCTTTCGTTCTATGCTTTCTATTGGGTGAAACGCACACCGGAATTAACCGATGGCGACATTCCCACAAACATTAATTCTCATCCCACCCTTATTTTACGTTGCTTAATTACCATTTATATTACGTCAACTAATTGCATAGCATACTATTTAAACACTCTCTTACAGAAATTCGGATCTGCAATACGACTTAAGTTTACACATAGAAAGTTGTGTTTACTAAAAAAAACCCGAAACGAACTAAGCTTTGATTCCATGTTTTACTACAAACTCAATTGGTCTCCAACTCTTACTTACGTATCCAACTTTAATTATGACACGTTTGTTTCTCTTTAAGCGTAGCCTCCTCGAATAACAGTTAGCAGCCGATATTTAAGTAAATGGGCATTTATCTCACATTGCATTATACAACCGTTCACTTCTTCCATGTAATTTTATCGATTACACTATTCACGCGTTTACAAAATGTATAGTCCGTTTAGGCTTACCACGTTCACTGTATTCCTCTGTAGTACGCCGGATTTCAGTAATTGTTTTTACGTTTTTTGTTTCATTCATAAAATACACTAACATGTCTGAAACTTGCTTAATGCCACTTGTTCGTTAATTATGTTTATTTAAACGGACTTATAAATAACTTTTAATGTAGGATTTTTTACCAGTTTTTGCTATACAAAATTAGTGATTCTTTCACAAAATTAGTGATGCTTTCTATTTTTCGCTCAAAAACATTCAGATCCAATTAAAAACAAAACATACAGTTTCATCTCATTGCCAGGGAAGGGTGGAACAAACAAATAAATAAACCAGTTCAATTTCTTAGCCGAGAGAAGTATGCTGGGGACATAAATAATACTATCATTTTCCCCCTACATTTTTACACTTAAAATGATTCTTTCCATTTATTTTATAAAATAAAAATATAAAACATCATTTCCGTTATATTTCGGTAAGCAGTTGCTTAAAAGAACTGGAATGGAATTTTAACGTTCCTTTTCGTTCTATGCTTTATACTTGGTGAGGGGCACCGTGGACTTAACCCAATTTAACTAATCTTTGATTCCAGGTTGTATTAAAAACTCAATTGGTGTCCAAAGTTACATATAACACGTTTGTTTTTCTTTTAGCGTACCCTCATCGAATAACACGATATTCAGGTAAATGCACCTTCATATCACATTGATTATACAACCGTTCACTTCTATCATGTTAAGTTACTTAAAAATCAGTTACTAAATTGGAGTGCTCAGTGGCGTCGTGGTTAGCGTGGCGGGACTTCATATTATATTTTCACGTTCGCGCCTACCTACCGTAGTCGTTTCTTTTTTTGCCTAAACACAAGAATGTAATTTTAAACACCCTGTCGTTGATTAAGTTTATGTATATTTTCCATTTACTAAACCAGATTCCGTTGTATGTCTGTGCCAAGAACACAGTGGCCTACAAAACTGGAATGGAATTTAACATGCCCTTCTTTTACATTATTTCTGTTAAAAAATAAAAACATAAACTTAGTTCCATTTCTTCACCAGCGATGGAGGAGAACGAAAACATAACTTATAATGTGGCATTTTTTACAGCTTTTTTGCAATACAAAATTAGTACTTCTTTCAATTTTTCGCGCAAAACACATACAAACAAAATTTAAATTTAAAAAATGTTGTTCCTTTTGTTGATTCATATGTACTATATTGATGTTGATAATCTTTAGATGCGTAAATGGAGACACTCTGATATAATTATAGCTCTTTTGCTACAACTGAAAATGTATTTATCTAAGCTAGCAGGGGCGCCCAGCATATCCCGGTCCTAAAGCACGCTTACATATATTTTAATTCTTGCGGATTTCGTATATACTATTAGAGAGTAAATGTTCTATCGATTTTTATATATTATAAAGTTGCGACTTCAGAAATGTCCATATGACTAGGGGGCACCAGCTTGAACTCTTCCTTTCTTTCAGCTATAATCGAAACATACACTTATGACGAATTCTTTATAAAATTATTTATTACAAGAAATCCATCCATGTGGATGTCTCGCCGGTCTGTTTATATGTATGTATATATGTATTTCTGCTTAAACTTTCGACAGAGGTGACGGATTTTCAGGAGATCGACATAGTTTTTAAATGCGCCTTTTCGGACGACAAAATGGCAACATTGGCTAAAACCATTAATTCTTTCACCCTCATTTGGACACTTTTCTACGAATGGGGGTCGATTTTTTCGCCGATACTTTCGAAAGTCATCCCCTCTATCCAATTGACTAACCTTAATTAAAACCTTCGCCACTTTCGTCTTGAGGATTGACGGAAAAGCAAAGACGTCACTTTTTTTCACGTTCTTTCCCTCCTACGGGGTACGGGTTCGAGCCTGCCTGACTACCACCACTTTTTTCTGCTCAACACACACCTACAAACACCCGGACAACGCCGGGTACCCCGCTAGTATATAGTATATATCTTTCTCTCTCTCTCTCTTTCTTTCTCTCTCTCTCTTTATATATATATATATATATATATATATATATATGTTAATAGTTAACGATGTTACGTATTCTTCGATTCCTTCGACTTGAAATTAGCTTGTGACAAATCATTTTTCCAGAAGGCTTTGTTTTATTCAACATCGAAAATACATCATCTGATGTGGAATATAGACACGTGTTCTCTAAAGCGTCCATTTGTCTGGTGTATAATTCCGCGCAGACTATTATCGTACTGTTTATAATTTCAAGTAAACTGTATGTCATGACCATTAGAGTTGCCTAATTTATTAATTACTCTATTTTCCCTTTGTCTCCGTATTTTTGTATTCGTCGTTTCTTTCCACGAAAATGAAACTTTTTTGCATGAATTCTACTTTTACGCCACTGTTTAGTTCGGATTTAACTTCTGGCCTCTAATAACGACGGTTGTTCGTCGCGAAGACTTTATTATATTCGCTTTTTTAATTCTTAACAAAGTTTTTCAGCCTATTTTAACATTCTCTTATTCGACACATTGAATCATCTACAAAACACGTTCATCGAAAACTCCCATAAGTTAAACGAAACTATTACTTACTATCTGCAAACTTTCGGATCTGGTCAAAACATCCTTTCGCCGGCTTTGAATTAAATAATTCTTTATACGAACCTTCAACTTCTTAAATCGTGACTGTAGACTGGCTGTTGTAGAATCACAACATTATCCAGCTCTTCAAATTTCTATTTCGTCCTCCCAGCCCTGTGTGGCTTGGAATTCTACGCTGCATCAAATCATGCTATCGGTTGATCAGAGCCAGGTAGTTTTGCTTCAACTTTTTTTTAGAACTGCTGAAGATTTTTTTCGGTTAAGTATGGCACTGATTGCACAACCATTCAGAACCAACTAAACTTCAAGCCTGCATTCAAAGTTCCACCACAACAAGACTTGCTTGCCGATTCTATCTTGTATTCGAACCGATGGTGTGTCATGGCATTCTAACACCCATCGCTAGTCTCGAGTTTGCTGGACCAGGTAGACACATTTCTCGTTCGAAGTCAATACACTTTCAAAAACGCTCGCAAAACGGTTGGTCGCCACGATAAGAACGCTGATACCACTTTGAGATCGCTGCATTAGGTGTGTCAGAAATTTCGTGAAAATAGTGAATAATTCCACCCCATATTTCCAAGCTTATAACTCCTCGAAAAATGTAATTCAAGCCCTATTTTTTTCAATTAAAGGAGCAAGGACCCAGGTTTCATTAAAAAAACAAAAAAACGTGTTTTTTAAAAAGCTTTTAAACTTCGGACTTTAAAAAAAAAGAAAAAAAACAAATAACGTGATTTAAAAAAAAACAGGTTTTAAACTTCAACATTTACAGGTAAAATTCTAAAAACACACTGTTTTTTTGTTTTAACTTTGAATATATTATTTATTGACCTTTCTCTTAAATTTGTGATATATAAGACTTTGGTGCATAAATTAATTATTTACTTTTTAATAGACATTTCAAAATGGGAGGTGTGAATTATTCGACTCTCTGTCTTTCCAAGCTTATAACACCTCGAAAAATGTAATTCAAGCCCTACTTTTTTCAAGTAAAGGAGCAAAGACCAAGGTTCAATTAAAAAAAAGAAAAAAACAAATAACGTGATTTAAAAAAAAAACAGGTTTTAAACTTCAACATTTACAGGTAAAATTCTAAAAACACACCGTTTTTTTGTTTTAACTTTGAATATATTATTTATTGACCTTTCTCTTAAATTTGTGATATATAAGACTTTGGTGCATAAATTAATTATTTACTTTTTAATAGACATTTCAAAATGGGAGGTGTGAATTATTCGACTCTCTGTCTTTCCAAGCTTATAACACCTCGAAAAATGTAATTCAAGCCCTACTTTTTTCAAGTAAAGGAGCAAAGACCAAGGTTCAATTAAAAAAAAGAAAAAAACAAATAACGTGATTATAGAAAGGTTTGAAACTTCAAACTTTACAGGTAAAATTCTAAAAAACACTATGTTGTTTTTTTGTTTAAAATTTTAATATATTATTTATTGACCTTTTCTCTTCAATTTGTGAGTAAATTAATTATTTACTTTTTAATAGACACTTGAAAATGGGGGGGCGTGAATTAAAAAAACATTTGTCTAAAATATTATATTCGGTTTATTGGAAAGAACATAATATTTCGAATTGACCCTGAAAATATCGTAAAAATAGAATCAATAGAAAAATTTTGATAGACTTTTAAAGTTTAAACATTGAAAAATATTGAGTTCGGAAAATTCATTACTGTTTTAAAAAAAATATTTCTATTACTTTTAAAGCAACTTTAATAGTTTATTTTGGAAGTATAATCCATAAAGAAAAAAAAACAACCCACTTTTAACAGAGAAATTACGAGATTTGTATATTGTATTCGCAGTTTCGTGTTAGGGGTGTAAAAAATTCCCACAAAAATTCTGATACACCTATCGCTGCGTATGCAATTGTTCGTTCACTATCGGCAGCACAAATCGCTTCTGTAGCTTTCCCGGTTGAAATACCTCACTTCTAGTAATAAGGAATCTTACTCCCGCTCATTTTATTAATTATAACAGTTTTTTTAACTTTTCAAGTGGATAGTGAATAACATTACTTTTTCTTTGACATGGCATTGATTTTTTTGTGGTCGAGGGTTATTTAGCACCAACGTTTTTTTTTTTAATTTTTGTTTCATTCACTTACTATTTTAGCCGTATTTTTTTATTTCAGTTTTGTCTATGTTTATCTATGTAGTATATCCACCGAAAGGTAATATTTCCCCCATTAACTTTCATTTCCACATACATTCTTTTCCAGTAGTTATTCGTAATCTTCGATAAAACTGCGTGTATCCATTTTAGGCTTCTGATAATTATCAGTTCTATGCATTGAAGCCTTAAGTAACGTCCAAGTTATTCGGAAAAAGTCTGGAATCTAAAATAAAATCTATTGTATTAGATTGAGAATAAATCGCTTGCAGAAGTTTTAATTCGGATTTCAAATGATGTATTTTCAAATAAGTTTTCGTTATAATATTGTATTTTATATATATTCTTTTACAGACGGTTTATTGTCAATATAATCAACATAACCTTTTCTTACTCGATGTCAAACTTTTCACAAATATTGGTCACGTAAACAGGTTTTCTATGAGGTAATTAATTTGGAACCGCTCACACTACTGGCGAAGCTAAAAAATCGTCATCGAAATATCCGTTTCTCCAACATTTTGAATTAATTTTCTACATTTTATTTAAATTAAATTATTTCCAGCATATTCGGCAATATTATAAATCGGTGTTTTTAGGAGCGTTAAACATTTGTACTAATAACATTATTACGTCTTCCTCAGGAATGTTTTTTTTCAAAAAGTGTTTTCTACTTTTTAAAATGCACAGCAAATGTCATTTCCCTTCTTATGTTTATATCTAAATCCTGCCAGCGTATTCATTACGCACCAAGTCTTAAAAGTGTTAAAACCTTGCCTTGCTTTAACAATGCTCTGCGTTTTTACCATTTCTTTTTGCACGTGTGTTTTTTCTTCTGTAAAAATGAGTATTGTTTGTATTAGTAGTGGTGTTACTGTACAAGGTTTTGTTGGAAATATTGTACCAATGCTTCAAGCGTCTTTGCCAAGTCAATTTATTTTTCTTATCTTTTTTAAATCATTGTTGAATTTATTTTTTGTTTGTCCTGAATTAGGACACTTTTTATTTATATACTTATTTAATTATCTATATCCACTAATTAGAAATTATTTTAATAATTTACATTTCTATTCGACCGTGTTATATTCCGGGTGTCTTTAATTTTATAAGAATTAGTTGTAAGGTCGTTCTTGCAATCTTCGTCCCCAATATCTGATAAATACCCCGGGTAATACATTAAGTATGTATGATTCAGATGAAATAAGTTTCACCAGACAGATTAAGACACAGCAGGTTTATTAAACAAATGTCAAATGTAACAAAAAAGATATTTACACTTGGATGCATCTTGGATGCTGGAGTGTCAAGATTAACTTAATCCCTTTCGCTTGCTAACGTATTTATGGAGTGAGTAATCCATTCTCATGGAGTGTAATAAACTTTTACTATATAAATATACATATAGTACATAGTGAAATTACTTGTATACAGAGATGTCCACTCATCAGTATAGGTTTATTTTGAAAGGTCCAAAACCATGTTTTCAGAGTCTGAAGCTCAAACAGTATAGTTAGTTGCTTAAGTTATTAAATCATCATGCTGGTTATTTTGTTACCGATATTTTCTGCGATTTGATTTTATCATACGAAATAGCATATTATAGATTTACGGCAATTAGGAATATTTTTTCATCTGTATAGAAAAGAATCCTGTATATCAATTTCTCATTCATGTAATAATCTGACCTACACTTGTTTCCTAAGTTTCATTATATCAGCAGGTCGGAATCAAGCAAGATTCTAAACTAGAATATCAGTTTCTGTTGTTTTAAGTGCTGCCATGGAGGTAACCCATGCGGCTGATAAAATGTAGATCATTTGTATAAATGTAACCGTGTTAATGGTTTACGATGATTTTGAACGAATACACTTATTTACACGAAAGACTATTTAATCCCGGCAATTTTTTTTTATTTCCCCTAATGTCCAAATATGGGAGCGATATATACAGAAGTCTAAAAATATGATTATAAATGAACACGTGTTTTGAGGTGCATAACTACATAGCATGATATAACTTTACTATTTTCGAGAATACAACGCCAATATCATGCGTGAAGACCTACCATAAAAACTCTCGCTAATTTTTGATGCGTCACCTTCGATATAAACATCAGATTTTGTTTATTTCCTGTTTGAATATAATTGAACAAATTCAATTTTTTATAGGAAATGTGTGTATTATATGCGTTGCATTTTTATTAAAAATATTTCCACGGGAATTTTATGTTTCCCGCATATTATTATACTATTCTTATCTAATCATTTTTTTTGCATGGAACTATCAATAATTGTTATCTATTTTATTTATTTTATCTTGTATATAATATTTTGATTGCAGAAATTCTCTTCTGTGCCAAATTACCGAAGCTTTTCAATAAACGATGCCACATAAAAATGTATTTTGTCTAGAGTATTACCCACCATCTTATGCAACTTTTAACGCCGATACACACACATTTACTCGTGCTACTAAAATGATACAGTACATTTGTGAAGAACAATAATCATAATCGCGGCATTCTAAGAAGTAGTCCGTACTTTTGTCTCGGTTAATTTAGTTCTACCACTGCTACCAGATGTCGACGGGTGATATTCTGTATGTCTTTACTACAGTGCTATAAAACCTCTCGTAACTAGATGGTTGCATACATATACATAACATACTCTTTTCGGCCTAAGAATCCAAATTAATAATGTCTCCCCGACAACGTTCCGGCGTTTACGATTGGCTCAACACCGACCGTTCTCATGTACCAAAATGAACCGATTTTATACATAAAGGAACACTCGTAAACGTTTACAAAAAACGTGGCGGCTACCTCCGCAATAGATTTTTAAATCTATTATTCCTCACTAAAAGGGGGGTGCTCTGCTCCGATATACGTTTTTACATAGGAGTGTTAGGGGATCTCAGTTTCGAATGGGGGTTTCTGTTGTCGTTTCCGAAAGCCGGTGAGTCTCTATCAATTCAAAATGTCCATATAGAGGGAGAGTCTCTAAATTCTAAAGGAATAATTTTTATACTTTCAATTCTTATTCTAATGGACCATTATTACTATTTGTATTATTTTATACAGATTTAAAAATTCCCTTACTTAATCAAGATTCCAACATTACCTGCAGGTCATCAAATACTGTAATTTACTTTTGGGCGACGGGGAAAATGTTTCCATCGGGTAACACCGGTTAACAGGCCCTGCTAGTTTGCAATAAATAGCATCTAATAAATCGAACGGATTAATATGTAACCATTTTCTTGAACATAATTTTTACATGTGTTTAGAAGCAGTATTATGTATGCATATATATATATATGTATATATATATATGTATATATATATGTATGTGTATTTATATATGTATATAGCACAGAGAGAGAGAGAGTATGAGAGAGAGAGATCTTGTTAAAATATTCGGCGAAAACTGCGAAAACAAAGGTTTAAAGGTTGGCTCTGTTCCTTCCCTTTTTCCTTCTATCCATATGTATGTATCTCTCTCTCGCTGTCTGTCTATATATATATATATATATATATATATATATATATATATATATATATATATATATATTCGACCATTAGCGGCCAAAGGTCAAGCTCTGTATCAATGCTCCGTATCGGGTTTTCTTTTGAAGTAAATACAATAACGCTACATCGCTTTATCATACTTCCTTTGAGATTAAAGAACATGATCAGTAATATTCGATCTATTTGGATATGAGAATCGACTTTGGTTGTGTGCTTGTAACTAATTATTTCTGGTTCAGTTCATGCGTGTTCTTGTTTTCTTTTACGCGGTTACTTTCGTCTTAGAGATCTTGTAGTTTGATGTTTGAATTGAATCGTTTACAAAAAGATTGAGATAAATATTTTTTGTAAAACGGATTTTTTTAATAATATTCCCTAGTTTTATGTCTAAAAAAGAAGATAAAACGCACTGATATTTGTGACTTATCGCCAGGCGTCCATAAGTCGACAGGCGCATCAAATCGAATATCAATGGACATCGATTGGCCGGATGAGATTTTGAATATCAAAGAGAGTTATGATTTGTTTTCGTACTAAATTTATGGTTGACTGAAATTGTCACGAGCAAGCCCAAAATATTAGAAGATAAGAAACGAGGTGATGAGCCCTTCCAATAATTGTTATCGGGGTCAGTCTAGTGAGGTCAGTGTTAACAAAACAACGTTTTGAAAAAAGATTATTTTGAGTAGATGGTTTGTACACATTCCAAACACATTGATTTTTTCATATTTTCACACAAAACAAGGCAAAGTAGTACTTAGAGGTAGGGGGCTACTATCTGGAGCATGATTTGCAGGGATACAATGTAGAGAGTTGAGAAACAAGATATCTGTTTGCATTAAACTTGAACTTCTGCATGTCAGTACCGTCAGATACGCAGGACCTGGCAGGTAATTCCAAAGTCTAGCGGCGCTAGGGAATAAACCTCAAGTAGATGTCACTCTGGCATCTAGACATTTTAAGAATGGAATGGTTGAATAATATTACCAGTCAGACCTGTCAGGGTATGTATATTGAGAGGATACAAGAGTTAGTAGTTCGTCCGAGCACCATACCATTAAAATACATTTAAATCAAGCAAAGGGAGGCAACATTTCATCGATGGGACATGACTGAAGCCTAGCTGACAATGCGGGAGCTATTATATTGGTGACTATTTTTAAACCATTTAAAATTGGATAGAATAGAGGCACATTTACCGGCGCAAATGTAGCAACAATACTCCATGCATGTGTAAATGGTGGCCTTGTAGTTGTGTGATATCCTTTCAGGGGTAAGTAACTCCTAGCACGGTAAATAGAGTCCACCTCCGTTTGAGCAGTCTTGGAAATGTCCTCAATGTATCTGTTCTAATTCATGCTACCTGGGACCGTTTAGCCGAATAGGCTAAACGAAGTAATTTTAGGTAATGCATCATTAGCCATGGCTGTTGGTTATTAAGGAGGTTTCTTGTAATTATAAAAAAGCTTACTATTTCTGGCATTGAATGCGAACTCGGGTTTATATGATATTTTTCATACGGACTATCATCGAGGGTAACCTTGATCTTCACTCGTATTTAATAAGTATTTTACTTTATGTATTCGTCTAATAATAACATATGACGCGATGTTCATGAAAAGACGATCATGCCATTCCCTGTCAAAGCCTTACACATATCGACAGTCATTGCTCTAGCTGCTCAAATCTTATATGGTGTATGGTATATAGGTTCAAATGATTACAGATATTATGAATGCAGTTATGCCTACATCCATACTGTTAGTCGGACAGAAGTTCAGAATATTTGAGGTAGTGGACTAAAATATGATTAATTAAGGGCAAAGATTTTATCGATAAGAAAGAGGAGGTTTATATGTCGATAATTTAATGAGGCAGTTCTTTCGCCAGAATTTTTTTTAACTGGTATCAGAGAAGCAGTGCCCCAGCAGTCAGAAAAAAAAAGATTCGTAAAGGCATTTGTTGCAAAGTTAGAAATACCTGGGGGAATCTGAGTTGAATATTTTATTAGAACAGCCTGTATTAGATAAGATAAACGTGCTTTTGAGATTATTGTGGTTATTTTATGATATTATGCAATTGAGAAGAAGTGATTTTCACATCAACTAGTGGTGTCTTTGTTTGCAAAATGAAATTTAGGAGTGAGTGATTTGCTAGATTGAAAGTAGAGTTGGAGGCAGGCCAAGAGGCAAGTAAATTCGCTCTGCCAACTTAAAACTTGTTGGATAGTCTGAAAATTGTTGATTGGTCATGATTTACTTCCAGAAATCATGAGTTCTGATTTTTTGCGTTTTAATGAGTTTTCTGGTGGTTTCGGTATATTGTCTCTTAGCTGCGGCTATTTCTTTCTTACAATTGCTTCTAACTTCTATACATTTTGATAATTTGTAATAGACGTGTGATATGCATTGAGCAATGGTAGTTGCCCATTAGAAGTACACTGTTGGGAAGAGTGGGGTTCACTATAGACATTCCGGGTGAGAACATAATTCCGTGTGAGAACATGATTGCCGGTTTGACCCATTCAGTCGTCACATTTGCGCAGCGTTCCGCAGGAAGATGAAATATATTTTTCCATAAGGCATTTGCGATGTGATCTCCGATGGCATCCCAGTAAGATTTATAGTAGTCTTTTGTCCGTTTAAAGCAATAAATTTCTGCATCAGGAAATGAGATATAGAAAATGTAAGTGTGGTGCTACCGAATGTGTCTGTATGATTAGAGAAGTTAAGCCAAATATTATGGTGAACATTAAATTTAGGAAATACATGTACTTGAGCGCTAGTGTCAAGGAAGAGTGTTTCATCTATTCTGTTAGAGACGTGACTGATAAGAATACACTCCTAGGATGAAGACAGCACGGTAGACAGTATGTATGTATGTATGTATGCATGTATGTATGTATGTATGTATGTATGTATATGTGTAAGAGTTACGGCAAAAATATAATATATATATGTATATATATATATATATATATATATATATATATATATATATATATATATATATATACAAGGTCACCGAGAATAGAAAGATCAAGGAGAAAGAACACCATTAAACCTTCATTGAGACAGTCCAAATAGGGGTGTGACTTTGGGAAAGCTTCTTGTGACCATCATCTCAGTGAAAGCCAATGTTTGTACAAACGAGCTCGGAATCTTGGGGTACGTGTTTTCAAACAAACCGCAAGGTATACAGTTTGAATTCGCTGTTGATAACCCGTGTGAGACTTTCTTCTGAGTCTATAAACATAATAGTATTATAAATCATAATGCATTAATAATAAAAAAATAAGATTAATAATAGCAATAATAAGCACGCTGCTGCTGCTGCTGTTGCTGCTGCTCCTGATGATGACGATGATGATGATGATGATGATGATGATGACGACGACGATGATGATGATGATGATGATGATGAAAGCGCAAAAATTAAATAACATTGTAACAAATACAAGTAAAATAAAATCAACACTGCTAATTCAACCACAATCGATGTAACAATTACGTTTAATTGTAACGTCGTAATAATATGTAAACACGCACCCGATGTTGTGTTCGAAATTTTCGAAAACAGATAAAGAAAGGAAAGTGTACCAATCTTTCTTTTAGTTGAAAAAAAATGCATTTAATTGTGGTAATTTCCAAACTACGACTTTATATTAATTTTGTATATTTTTCAACACGTGGTTCACAAAACCCAGCAATGTCGATAACGTGCTTTTTTCTCAGGTGTCTACACGTCTGCACAAGTGCAGTCCGCACTTCCGTTTTTTTTTCAAGTTTTTTCGCCTGCACCTGTGTCGGTTCGCTTTTGCCGCCACGGGGTTCATATTACCCCACGATTTCTTTTCACATTTTTTCTCTGCTGCAACGTCAAATTGCGTAACGGCTTTGTCATGAACGTAGGTAGGCTGCTGTTGCTGCTGCTTCATACATCTTCATAGCTTTGTTATGTATATATATATATATATATATATATATATATATGTGTGTGTGTGTCAGGTCATGCCATATGCTACTGGTAACATGTAACCCAGTACCACCTGCCTCATGGTCGGGTCACCGGCGACTAAACTGGTTCCCCCCACCAGACTTGTTTGGTGAGGAGGGTGGCTAGTCTCCCTGACGGATTAAAAAAAGGCCTTCCAAAGGGCGAATGAACCCTTTTTAGGGGTCAACGGCCAACTAGTACCATGTGTGTTTGTGTGTTGGGGTGGAGAGGGCTCCCATAAGCCGTGGTGAAGGCAACCTTTCTAGGAGAAGCAAATCTCTGATATAAAAAAAACATACAGCGGGAGAGAAGTACCCGCATGGAGCTGGTCTGAAGTTTAACTTGTTGGTGGCTATCTTGCTCTTGCTTGTTGCTGGATCTCAACATTTTGAACCGAGAGAGAGACTTAGCTGCCGTACAAAGCTAAGACTCTGTAATATACCCCTGTGTATAGGTACTCCCTCATGCATTTGTCTATAAAAATGGTCCTGTGGCGATGGAAAAGTTATGACGC
Organism: Euprymna scolopes; assembly: GCF_053919585.1. Classification (NCBI taxonomy): domain Eukaryota; kingdom Metazoa; phylum Mollusca; class Cephalopoda; order Sepiida; family Sepiolidae; genus Euprymna; species Euprymna scolopes. The sequence continues at coordinate 164,371,174 of NC_136487.1, read as the reverse complement.
ATGGAGCCTTGAAATGCTGGAAACGTAATAATTGATCTCAATGACCGTCTTCAGTATCATGCCTGCGTGAGCGTGTGAATTCACCAGCAGGACTAAGAAAAAAAAATCATTTCTGGGCTCATGGACAGTAAGTGTTTGAGGGAGTGCCACTCGTGTGACAAGACGTTTGCAATCATCATATATATATATATATATATATATATATATATATATATATATATATATATATATATTAGGGTAGATTGATTTTAGAACCGTACAAAATGGCACTTGAAAAATGTTGCAAAATTATGTCAAAAGTTACCACAAGAAATATTTTCCTTTAAAATGTTGTATTGTGTTGAGCATCTACACTTAAAAAAAATAACTTCGGATGTATAATTACGGCATCAGTGTCACTCCGGGTACAAATCGCTTAAATAAAATCCGAGTATAAACAAAAAAAAATATAATACAATATAATAATACATATTTTAAAGATTACGATTCCGTGTTTTTAGAGATTACAAGTGCATATCAAAAATAAAAAGGAACTCTAATTGATAATATTTGATTTAATACAGAAATATCTCTATGTATGGAAGTTTTATTTGGGGGGTAATTATATGGAATCATCGGTTGAAGTTACGAAGCAGTAATGTAATATGTTTACTATTTATGTTTTTAATAAACTCTGGAAGTATTGCTGCACATAATTTTCTCTTTAAATGTTGCTCAAATTTTTCCTTCAAATACACTTAAATGTAAAACGAGCGTGTATAAGTATTCTGATTTGTTTCCATTAAAAAAAGATAATGTTTCCTCATTATATAAAATTGGGGTGTACGTGTTTACTCATTTAATAAACTGTTGAATCATCTCTGCACTTAATGCTCTCTTTAAATATTGCTCAAATTTTTCATGTAGATACACTTTAATATAATACAAACATAAATAGTTATTCTGATTTGTTTCTATTTTAGGATGATAGTGTTTATTCATAGAGAATGTAATGGCATTGTCCGGACTGTCTACACTATTTAATAAAAAGGAGCCACCAATTTTCCGAGATATTATTTTATATAGTTAATATAGAATTAATACTTATCCTCAGCTTTAAATTTTTTCTATTTCCAAATTAATAACGAAGCACATTTGAAAGGCGGTTAATCCATATGTATCCATTTTAATTGAACTGATTATTTTAAAAAAGGTGACTCTACTGTGTTTCAAGATCGCCAAACAAATGAACAGAAAATATCTCCCGTCTTCCCAAAATAAATTCTGGATAGAAAATCTGGTTTCACTATTTGATATTTTGTCCTGTTGTTGCAATGTACCAGTGTTAAGTTGTGACAACCCACATGTAAAATGCAATATAGAAAATGGCCAGATTGGGCACATTATTTGCACCTGTGCTCTTCAACAAATGATAATTTATTTTCTATTTTTCCAATGTGTTTGTGGGATAACCTTATATCCAAACTAATTTCCATATTTTAATGTAAACTCATTTTTATATGAATCTATTTAGATGTATTTTAATATGATTTTGCAGGTTCCAGTTGAGGACCGTAAATACCTAAAGGATCAGAAGAGCAAAATAGGGGCGAAAGGTACTTTTAGCTTGGTTCGGTTTATAAAAGTGCAAGAAAAAAGTAAAAAGGAACGAGAAGATTTAATAAAAATGTACATTCGTCACAAACACCTGCAACGTAAAAACTCCAGAGTAATGTGTCCTCATCCTCTTACTCATCTTCCCAAAGTGAAGAACCAGAAGAAGAATATTTGCAAGCAAAGGCTTATCCAAAAGGGCTTTATAGCCTTATTAAATTTCCCAGATTTGCCCTTGACATAGTGAGGGGGGCATATCTTCTAATCCTGGAGCCGGCCTTGACAATGCCTCGTTCTTGGAGTTACAGGCTATGGGCGTTTTAAACAAAATATTTATATAAGCTATATATAATGAGTGAACATGGCAACAACTATGAGAAAAAACTAAGGGGCAAGAACATCATTTAACTTTTACGATAGAGACATCATATGGAAGTAAATATCTGACACACGCATATCTAAGGCATTTGATTGGGTCTGGCACAAAGGTTTACCTCATTAAATCTCTAGCAAGGAATAGCTGGAAATGTGCTCTCAACCATAAAATCCTTTCACTCTGATAGGTCTATTAAAGTAGGTCAAAGTATTAATGCTGGCATGCCCCAAGGATCCATATTGAGCCCAACTCTCTTCCTTATCTTTATCAAATACCTCACAACCATATTCTTTGATCATTTGTCGACATCTATGCTGACAACACTACCATTTTTGGCAACACTACAAAAGTTGACAAAGATCCAATTTTGTTCTGATTCTCTCTCCTCTAACATTAACCATGTGCTGCAATGGAGTAAGGAATGGCTCGTCATCTTTAATACATCCAAAACTTCACTGCTATCTGTTCATCACTAAAGCTTATATCCCCAGTGTACCCTAATTGAAATGAACATCTCTTGACTTGATTAAGCACCTTGTCTTGACAAACTTCTTTGACTAACTTTTATCCTAAATCTGAAATAAAATACCTACATCAGATGCCTAACCACTCCATGGAGTATCTCACTGCCGCCAGTATCCTCTACTTGTACAAAAAAAACTCTAAAGGGGGGCAGTACTGTCACATCTCGGGTGGAGCTCCAAACAATACAATTCTCTATCTTGACAGAGTGCAGAACATCTACATAATACTGAACCCCTATCCTTGAGTTGCCACAGAGCCTTGATGAGTTGTGGACCCCGAAAAATAATAAAAAGGTGGTGCAGATTTTCAATTTGAAGATAATTTGATTCATTATATTAATACCATTTTTATAAAATAAAAATACACCCCCTGATATGAAATACTGTTGTTTTTTTGGGGGAGGGGGGCACACGAATATTCAAGACAAACCTTGCAAAATGAAGAATTCTCAGTATATTGTTGTCAACGATTTTGATGAAATACGCTCCAAAAACCGCTCGACAATTTGATCTAATCTTTTGCACGACTATTTAATTAGTCCAGATGAAACTTGCGCTAAGTGCCTGTTTTTTATAATCTGTGAAAAATGAAAAATCGACCTACTCTAACATATATATATATATATATATATATATATATATATATATATATATATCGTCGCTGCCAAAACGGGGTAATGGGTATACATTTTTATGATTAAGCCAGCTACAGCTACAAAGTGGTTTCGGTTATCGACGAGGTGACACTTTGTGGCGAAAACTGCGAATGCCAGAATTCGCTGCGGCAAACATGTATTCCCCCCCAAAAAACAGGGGGGTGCAACTCTCTTAGTGATTAACACAACCTGTTTTACTAGAATATTCATGGGGTATGCATCATCATACCTCCTCCACAACAGTTCTAATGTTTGTGTGAGTTTATGTGTATCTGTTTTTTTTAGCGTGTTATTCATGCGGTTAGGACCTTTGTTTTTGACAGGACGCATCCGTGTTTTCGGCTCGTTACAATTAATAATTAGTGAAACACACGGGTAAACAATGAATGTTTTTACGTGGAAACGATAGAAAAACACCACAGAAAAATGTTATCAGAAAATATGTTATTCCAAAATTAAAAAAAAGGTAAGTTATTTCTTTCTGTAAAAACATTGCGTTTATATCCATCCGCCATTGAAAAACATGTAAAAAAACATGCGGCTTCAAGACGTGATCTGCGTTTGAAAATGTGAAGGGAGCGTGACATTTTCAATGTAATTAAAAAGAAAAAGAAGGAAAATACTTCTGTTTATTATTTCATTATTTACAATCATCATGCGTATATCTATTATAATTATTAATATCATATTAAGCACAACATTAGTATTACTAAGGATTGTTATCAAACGCGTAATAGTTATATGTCGATGATTTATAAGTGAGTTCCCTAATTGATTGTTGAGGCAGTTTCATGTGGGCTCAGACGTTGCATTAAGCGGATTACTATTAATCGCTATTACACTCTACTGAAAATCGAACAGAAATCATTATACTTTATTCTTTGTATTTATTATATAAAAAGGTGCACTAATATCAATCAGATCGACCAAGTAGTTTCCGAGAAAACTTCTCAAACAGCTATGCTATTGTTGTGACATATTCAGATCAATTCATGTCTATAAATTGAAGTCAAATTGATTGCTGCTTCACATTATGACTCAGACCAATAAGAAATTCAGCCAGATCTGCACAGTAGTTACCGAAAAAAGATGAAAGCAAATAGAAAGAGACAGGCAGACAAACAGAAAATGAATATATATATATATATATATATATATATATATATATATATATATATATATATATATATATATATATATATATATTACTACTTTTTTGTGAATTTTCGAGATGGGTTTTTTTTTTCTTCATGCCATTTGGATTCTGCGGACGAATGTTCTCTTCTTGACTTGCATTTTCAAAACCTTTTCGGTCGAGGTAAACTATGACCTTCTTCATGTGTAAAACACGGGGAATCGGTTGGTTGGTCGGTTGTTTTTGTTTTACGGCATATCAATTTTTTTCAGGTTATTTAATGCCGAATCTAGTGATTTTCAGGAACGATTTTTAATGGAGTATATTTGTTTTTTAAGTCGGATTCTATTTAACCCATAGTCCGGGTCAGATTTTACCTGGGAGCAATGGCAATTAAAGGGGGGTTCCACACTCCCCAAGGTCCGCAAGCTGCGGCCTTACCATCGGATATAGTTTTAGGTCATATCCATGACCGGGGAATTGGAGAGAAGTTCGAAAGGAAGCCTTCATTTACCTCACGAGGCATTGGTTAGAGTACTTTAAAAATACATTGTAAAAAAACGATATTCTTCTGAGGGTTAATATTCAACTTTCAGCGTAGATGATCAAAAAATACAACTGCGAAATACTCAGAACCTATATACCGATCATGACTGACCGAATAATTGCAAGCTACACCCGTGAAGTAAATAAACGGCACCGTTCGAAATTCACTCCAAATTCCCTAGTACGACAGAAATATTCCAGATCTCAACAAGGTACACTTGAAGAAGATCGGAGGTTCCATCGACTGAAACCTTGTGAAAATGATACTAAAGATAAGAACAGTTGTCCGAAGAGTCCAACTAATAACGACAATATGTCTTAATATTATTATACGTTTATCATTCTTAATATTTTATTTATAAGTAAAAGTGTTGTACCATATCACCATACATATGTACTTGTGACGAAGTATTCCTCGGAATGTGTATACGTGTCACTAAATGTATATGGTGGTTCTTCAATATCTGAACCCTAGGTTATTTTGTTGCATGTTCCAATGCTATGATAGTCTAAATGTTTATATGCGGGCGTGTGTATCATACATGTATTTACGACATAGCTTATGTTCATGCGTTCTTTATTTTCGTCCATACGCAATTCATCTATTCTTGCAGGGGAGGCTAGAATCTGTTTGAAAGACTATGCATTCACTTCCAAGGCAGTGGTTGGTTTATATAGTTTTTATTCACTTTCCAGCGGTGGCTGCAAAAGAATGGAAAGTGCGTATGTTTGCTTTAGTGATTAATTTTAGGTCTCCATTCTGAGACACGTCAGCTCTCTCCCCGGTGAAACGGGTGCACGACCTATTAAATTCTCTTCTGTGCTTAGCGTCCAAATTCCAACTCCAATGTGATATCCAGCTAACCTGATCACATGGTAACATACACGTAAGTCAGCTTATCAGATGCGTCCGGTGACTTGTCTATGATATGATTTCATTATATTGTTACAGCTTTCATAAACATTCTTCATATTCATCTCTTGTTTATCTCTACAATTAAATAGATAGACAGATCTAGATTGATAGATAAAGAAATAGATAAATACCTTGTTTGAGAGATGTATCGGTAATACACATAGATAAATAGATAAATCAATCTAACAAATAATTTCTTATGTTCGACCAACTTCATAACAATACTAGTAGTAGTATTATCATTATACTGTTATTATGATTATTAACATTTGTACTATTAATATATATATATTTTTTAATTATGTTATAAATATTGGAAACATCCGAGGAAAGGAGGAGCAGGCGATTTTGATCACAGCAAACACATTATAAAACGTAAAATTCCATGTGCATTTGAGAAGTCATTATCACACAAGCCAAAATATCCGACATATAAAACCAACAAAAGGTAATACAGAGGCGTGTTCGAATGAGTGTTTTGGTTTAAAGCGCAACTCAACCATAATATTTTATTTTTATTTCTAAACTTTTTTCCCCGCCATTACATATTTTATAAAATATATATTATGGATTAAAAAAAATACACGGAATCAACAGTAGGTTCGTTACAATTCAATCTAAACTACAAGCTAATCGGAAATGTGAGTTTTTAAAGATATTTTATTACATGCTTCGCATCTTTATATCATCAACGCTCTGATCCACATCTGACATCAATTAGAATGGAGGGCTCTCATCTAGGAGAAGCTTCATGTTTTGACAAGCTTCTGAACTTACCCTGTACTCCGGATCTGAAATGGAACACGTATATCATATCTGTTGCCAAGGGCGCTGAAAGAATGGTGTGATTTTTCAACAACTTTAGTAGATATCTCACTGCTGATACGATACTCTGTATATAGAAAAACCAAGTACTATTGCCGCGTCTGGAGAGCAGCTGCTAGAAGCAGCTTATCCTGCTTTGAGAGAGTACAAAAATAGACTTCGTAGCTTTGTGGGAGATGCCTGTTTCTCTTCCCTGCAACCTCTTTCCCACAAAAGGGACGTTATGAGTCTGTGTTTGTTTTATCGTTATTTCCATGGCAAATGCTCGCCCAAGCCCTAATCTCTGACCCCTCTCCCAATCTGTCTCGATAATCATCCGTCTAGCTTTAACCACTGTTTTTGTTTTCCCCACTCATTAACTGTGCCTAAATCTGAACGTAGATTCCATGAACGATGCGTGTTTCTTCGAACTGCATGCCTGTTTAATTCTCTTCCGTTGGCCTGTCTCCCAGCTGATTACAACTTGGGTGTCTTCAAGTTCAACATAAACAAATGCTTGTTAAACAGCCGCCTTAATAATCCAATCTACCAAATTTAAATTAATAACGACAACTACGATATTAGCTTATTAATTATTGTACACTCAATAACACTTATCCTCGATTGGCCTCAGTGAATTGATAATTCGTGGCTCCTATGTAAAACCCACCGTTTTAAAAGTGCATTCAATATATTAAACAAAATCACTTTTACGTATATATAATATATGAAACATATCAAGATTTTGAATTTTAATATTTTTGAAATCGATCGAAGCAAATGTATCCTATTTTTTTGGATTAAATCTAAACACTTGAAATTTTAATTTAAAAAATATGGAAGAAAAAAAACCCCAGCAAATTGGAAAAAAAAGAAACTTACCAAGGAATTTGTTGAATATCAGAATAAAAATTAAAAAAATTAATAAAAAAATAAACGGAAAGAAACACGTGAGGAAGAAAGCAAATGAATTCGACCGAAACAATTTTTAAGAATTAAATTTATTTTAGGTAGGTTTGACTTTAACCAAAACGCTTGTAATTTAAATTAAAAAAAATGAATTAGCACAAATTGCCGGAAAGTGGTTAAATCCTGTAAATCAAGATAAGTTCAAATATGAAGTTATTTAGACAGATTTACCGAAAGAAACTTACCAAGAATCACCTGTAACACGTGGGAAAGAATAAAAATGGCAGTGGGGAAGAATAAAAATGGGAGGGGGGGAAAGGCGGTAACCAAAACACTTGTAATTTAAATTAAACAAAATTAATTAGCACAAATTGCCGGAAAGTGGTTAAATATGAAGTTATATATAAAAAGTACAGCAAATGAAATCGATCGAAGCGAATGGATACTATTTTTTTTATTTAATCTAAACACTTGAAATTTAAATTAAAAAAAAATTGAATTTTTGAATGCGAGTTGCCATAAAACACAAACAAACAAATAAAACTTATTTTTGATGGATGAAATAAACAAATGAAAATGTAAATTTTGGATAAACAAATGAAATAAAAATTGTAAAAATAAGAGATGCCTATTATATTTAGCGATGTAGCAGTGAAAATGTTGTCATGCCAAACCGTAATGAAATCATTCCCACGTGCATTCTACCGGAAATAAAATTTGAGCACAGGTTCGCATTTAAGAAAAATATTTTTATTTTATTTTACATATTTTTATAATTTGCGATGTTAATTTATAGAGTGTCTGAAGCTTTCAAATAAATTGGTAATGTACAAATATGGTTTTATTGATAACGAACGAACCCAGAATTACATGTCTAATTCGAAATCGTCAAATTGCCTGCAAACATAGGTCGTCGTACTCGCAATGCAGAAACACTGCGGCAATTACTTGCCACTCAAAGTCATGAACAACGGAAATCTGCAAACCAAAATAGTAGACTAAGTATGATTCAAGTACGTGCGGCTACAAATCTGCGTCGTTCACAACGTAATGAACGCGAGAGGCTGAGACATACTGAAAGACGTCAACGAGGAAATGCAGATCAACGTCAAACACAACTCCATGCTAAACAATCCTGGAATTGGGATCGCCTAGCATTTCACTAAACCCTAATGAGGATTATAGTTTGAGCCACCATGTTCACATAGTCACTATGACTGAAGTATATCCCTATTGCAAGGCTCTTACATTTAAGGGAGAAACTAAAGGAATGTGTTGTGCAGCCGGTAAAATTAAACTACCTCAACTGGAAGATCCACCAGAATCATTAAAAACTTTGCTTGCTGGATATACTGCTGAATCAAAGCATTTTTTATCAAACATCAGGAAATACAACGCATGCATCCAAATGACGTCGTTCGCAGCAGAAACCATTACAGCTCAATTCATGCCACCTTTTAAAGTAAAAGGACACATTTGCCATAAAGTTGGATCTCTGCTTCCATACCCAGAGGGTCAACATAAATCCCTACAAATGTATTTCATCGGTGATAACAATGATGAACTGAATGCACGCTGTGGAATTTCAACCAGTATGAGACGGTACATTGTCTTCGAACTGAAAGACATGCTCCATAATAAAAACAATTTAGTGATTTTATTCAAAACTGCAAGTGAAATGATGCCATCAGATACACACAAGATTGTTATTCATACTGACAAAACGCCTACTGGAGAATACGTGCGAAGATTCAATGCTCCAACTATAGAAGAAGTGGCAATTGTTATAGTTGGAGATCAATTTCAACCAAGGGGTATTGTTCTTCATAGGAGGAATGATCAATTGACAAACATTGCTGAAACTCACTGATACTACGATGCCCTGCAATATCCACTCATTTTTTGGGATGGTGCTGATGGATATCATTTCCATATTAACATGATAAATTCAGTTAGTGGTGAGGAAACAAATAAGAAATGCAGCACAATGCACTATTACTCGTACAGATTAATGATTCGAGAGAACGAAAACAATCACATTCTGAAATGCCGCTAATTATTCCACCAATACATTGTAGACATGTATGCAAAAATTGAAACTGAACGTTTGCTATTCATCCGTTTGAATCAGTCAAAACTTCGTTCTGAAGAATATGTTCATTTGCGTGATGCAGTTGTTAATGATGGTAATACAACCAACGTTGAAAGACTAACAATTTTGCCATCTTCGTATTTGGGCAGTCCATGTCATATGCATGAGTACACTCAAGACGCATTTGCATATGTTCGTCAGTATGGCCGTCCTGACCTATTCATTACATTTACATGCAACCCAGCTTGGAATGAAATACAGCAACTCTTACTTCTGGGGCAATAATCGGTAGATAGGCATGATATTACAGCGCGTGTTTTCAGACAAAGCTTAAATCACTAATAAATCTCATTGTAAAACATAAAGTATTTGGATCTGTGTGCTGCTGGATGTATTCAGTGGAATGGCAAAAGAGAGGATTACCACACTCTCACATACTAATCTGCCTCTTAAACAAACTCAATCCAAACGAAATCGACAACCTAATATCTGCTGAAATACCTGATGCTGACATTGATAAAGATTTGCATGAAGTTGTCATAAAAATATGATACATGGACCTTGCGGGATATTTAATCCAAATTCACCATGCATGATAGAGGGTAAATGCTCAAAGCGATATCCCCGAGCATTATTAACTAACACAGTTACAGGAAATGATGGATATCCTTTATACAAAAGAAGGGCAGTAAAGATGGAAACCATACAAATGCCAAATGACAATATACAAGTTGATAACCGATGGGTTGTTCCATATTCACCTTTGCTATCAAAAATCTATAAATCGCACATCAATGTGGAATACTGTAACTCTGTAAAGTCCATCAAATACATTTGTAAGTATGTGAATAAAGGCAGCGATATGGCAGTTTTTGCCTTGAAAATACAGAGCTATAATCTGAATGCAAGCCTACATATTAATGAAATTGCACAGTATCAAGCTGGAAGATACATAAGCAGCAATGAAGCTGGATTGCGAATTCTTTCATTTCCAATACGTGAACGAAGTCCGGCTATTGTTCACTTATCAGTACATTTAGAAAATGGACAGCGCGTTTACTTTACAGCTTCAAATGTGCAACAGATAGCTTTGAATCCACCTGCTACAACATTAACGGCTTTCTTCATGTTATGTCAAACTGACACGTTTGCAAAAACACTCTTCTATTCGGAAGTGCCTCAGTATTACACATGGAATAAGAGTAGAAAATCATTTGAACGGCACAGAAGAGGAGAGCAAGTCGAAGGACAACCTTGAATATTCAAAGAAAAAACAATAGGCAGACTGTATACTATCCATTCCAAACAAGATTAATGTTTCTTTCGTCGCATGTTGTTGATAAATGTGCCTGGTCCAACATCATTCCAGCAACTAAAAATTGTCGATGGCATTACACATGCTACTTTTCGCAGTGAATGTCAGGCTCTGAATTTATTGGAAAATGACGGACATTGGGATGAATACATTAATGAGGCGTGTAACACATCACATCCTAATTAAATTCGTGCATTGTTTGCAACTATCTTGACCAATTGCTCCCCTTCATCTCCTGTTGAGTTATGGGAGAAATATAAATCACACATGGCCGAATACATTTTTCATCAAATAAGCAATGAAAGTACAAATACCTGTCTGGATTTTACATCAGAAATCTATAATGAGGCATTGATGAGAATTGAAAATTTGTGTTTAGAAATTGCAAACAAATTCCTCAATCAATTGGGAATGACCTCACCGACTCGATCTGCTGCTGCTTTCTTTGATGTAGAATTGCGTAGGGAACAAAATTACAACACAGATGATATTTTGTATGTGCAAGCAAATACTAACAAGCTAACACCTGAGCAAACATACGTTTACAACAATATAATGCAGACTGTAAATAATGGAGTGGGATATATATTTTTCTTAGATGCGCCAGGAGGAACTGGTAAAACGTTCTTAATTAAATTTATTTTGGTAGCCATTCGATCACAAAATGGCATAGCCTTAGCTCTTGCATCTTCTGGAATAGCTGCAACTTTGCTACCAGGTGGACGGACTGCTCATTCTGCATTGAAACTTCCTTTAAACATGCAATTTATTGAAACTCCCATGTGCAATATTTCAAAAAAAAAACATCAGGTATGGGAAAAGTATTGCAAAAATGCAAACTTGTTGTTTGGGATTAATGCACAATGGCACACAAAAATCACTGGAGGCTCTTGATCGGTCATTGCAAGATTTACGGGGAAATGATAGGTTATTTGGGAATGCAGTAATATTGCTTGCTGGAGATTTAAGGCAAACATTACCCGTAATTCCTCGATCAACACCAGCAGATGAAATAAATGCTTGCCTCAAATACTCCACTTTTTGGCAAAATGTGAAGACACTAAATTTGGCTTGAAATATGCGTGCCCAGCAGCAAAATAATCAGTCAACAGAGATCTTTTCAAAACAATTGTTGGAAATTGGGAATGGGACAGTGCTGGCTACTCTGACTTCAGGCCGAATTCAATTGCCGCAAAACTTCTGTCATCCAGTTACATCAAAAGACGAATTAATTAAAAACGTAGTCCCAGACATCCACATTAACTTTATGAATCACAGTTGGCTGAGTGAACGAGCTATTCTTGCACCCACGAATAAAAACGTCCGTGCACTCAACAATAGTATTCACTTGAACATTCATGGTGAGTTAGTCACATACAAGTCCGTTGACACTGTTGTTGAAGCAGACGAAGCAATCAATTATCCATCAGAGTTTTTGAATTCACTAGATTTGCCAGGGATTCCACCACATGTACTGCAATTGAAACTAATAGTCTACCTTACAGATTTTTTTTTAAAATTTTGCTATATTCATTCAATTTAATCATTTCACCAAACGGAACCACAGCAACGCGTGGCCGGGTACAGCTAGTAGTTATTTATAGAGATTTATTGAGGAGTAGACATATCAGAATTGCCAGTCATTGTCAACTGAGTACATCCTGTTTGTCAGCTTATAGAGAAGGTATAGTATAGTCGTATATTGTTGTTTCGTTTGGTAATCGATTCAAAAGGGGCCTATTATAGTAATTAGAACTCGGATGGAAGTGCTTCATAATATTTGTACAAAAACTGTAAATAGCATGAGGAGAACAGGAAAAAAATATGACAAAAGAATCATTTTTATTGCTATTGTGTTGCTCAAATGATAAATCCCGTTCAAACTAACGTAAATCTTTGATAATATAAGTGCTTATCCGTGCAAATATTTCATGAAAATTAGATAAGCATAGAAAGAAAAAAATCAATATTTCTGACAATAAACATCAGAGAAAACTTCAATCGGCTTTTTGAAATACAAATATTAATATCGATTTCTGTGTGATTTTTCCATAGAAAATATCATATGTATGCATTTGAAAAAAATGTAAGGAGAGAAAAAGTATAGCAATATATATATATATATATATATATATATATATATATATATAGATAGATATATATATATATATATATATACAGCGTGTATATGTGTTTTTGAATATTTGTAGTGAATTTCTCTTTGATATATGTTTAATTGCACAACAGTGAATATGCATGTCGGTCCAATAATCCAATGTGTGAAGACTGCTCTGCGAAATACTTGTAATATTGGTTGGTGTGATAATTTTCAAGATTGAAAATCGTGCATTTTTTTAAAGGTCTGTTTAAACTGATAAAATTATCGGTTGCGTTACCATGTTTACATATGGTAAGAGATAACCTTTTTTATTTTATAAAGAATTGATGTTCTTTATCAGTTTATGGTCACCATGTGCTCAATATTTTTACGTCCTTCTTCCATGGGTATTTTCATTTTCATTCCTTATGATATCACTAACATTTGTGTCATAAAGAAACAGTTATATAATACAACATAAACAACATATTAAAAGTATATATTGTACAAAAAATGTATACCAAATAAAGATTTTCGGTATTTCGAACTGTAAAGCAAGACAATCTGTGATATTTCCCTAACTCTGATAATCTTGTGGTTTATGTAATGGTTAGCCTACTTCATTATGAATAATTAGTCTATAATCAGTTAGATACCTATAACAACGTTCTTTAAAGTATTTACTCGGAAAGGGAATTTAGTATATTTTCTTTTTTGTACACTGTGATAATAACGAGTGTGATAACTTTCATTGGTGAGTAGATGTAGAACGTGTTTAAGACGATGTACGCGTATACTTTGGTGAATTGCAAACATCCATTCAACGCATAAAAATAATCTAATGAAGATAAGCAAATAAGTGTTTTTCTTATTCAATTTGTTCACGAAAAGAGTTTACGTTTACGCTACGAACCCTAAAACACTGGTCGGTTAATATGCTTTAGGTGTTCTTCCTTTTTATCGAAATATGAATATACGTATATTGCTATTGTCATTTAGATCATCTAAACACTGCTAATTTTTAACACATTTACTATGTGGCCATTTGACATTTTGGTGCCTTCCAATGAAATTATGACTACGAGGTCATCTCCCACTGGAATAATTCATATGGATACTAATCTGTTTCAACGTATCAAAAAGAGTGTCTACACTTTGAGAATAGAAATGACGAAAAAAACAAATACGTGACCTTTCTGTCATCATTTTACATTACTGAAATAACTTTTCAGGGCTGCTTATGCGACAGCCGGGAGTCATTGTGTTTACTGTCGATAAGATGAATAAGTGATGCAAATAAGACAATATATATATATATATATATATATATATATATATATATATATAAAATAGATAACAAAAAATATTTTGGACTACAATTATTTATAATGAAAGTAAAAACTACAATTTTAAACTAAATGCGGTTAGCTTCAAATATATATATATATATATATATATATATATATATATATATATGTATATATATATATATATATATATATATATATATATATATATATATATATATATATATATATATATAGCTGTAATGTTTAGCGCAATGGTGAGAAGTGAGTATATGTGTGTGAGGAGAATTCTCAACCCATATACCTTGCGAATTTTAATTTACAGACTTCCACTTTATATATATATATATATATATATATATATATATATATATAGAGAGAGAGAGAGAGAGACTATTTAAACGGGTGGAAAATCGTTCACAAGACAGATTCATAAGGTTTAAAAACGCTTTAACTACCGTGTCAGGATCCCTTAATAATTGCTTACCTTTACTCCATATCTTTTAGTTCTGTTTCGTTTTTAGCTCGGGTATTTTTAAACTTACCAGAAGTGAACTGTTTATTAAAAAAAATAATATCATGCACATATTTCAGTTTCTGTATCAATATAATATGTATCCATATTTTACCACTAGGCAACGCTTGGCGTCTACCTGGAGTATATATATATATATATATATATATATATATATATATATATATATATATATATATATATATATATATATATATATATATATATAAAGCTGAACGTCTCTGTGTGTGTCTGGTCACGAATAGGCTCCTATATGGCAGGGTTGCGGAGTCGGAGTCGGAGGGAGTCGGAGGTTTTAGTTGGAGTCGGAGTCGGAGGGAGTCGGAGGTTTTAGTTGGAGTCGGAGTCGGAGTCAGAGTCGGATTTCTAAAAGTACTAGGAGTCGGAGTCGAAGTTTTTATCCGACTCCGACTCTTTAAATCCCCAAAAAATGTTTTTAAATGGTTTTCCTGTTTGGTTTTACCAGTTGCACAATTTAGCAGTTTTTCTAATGTCTTGTTCTTAATTTTTGAGATATATCATATTTTGTACTGTCCTGCAATGCTTCTACTTCATCAAGATATTTGGATTCATCGGATCACTGCAAATCTTGTCTGGACAGCTTTATTCGCTTTGATTGTGACGTCACACATGATCAATGAAAATTCTGTCTTTGAGTGAGATCACTTTGGAAAACAATCAGATTGTAATCCGAAAGTTATCCAGTTCCTAAATAGAATTTGGCAATTTGATTAGTCCAGGACCGATCTTAAATTACAATCTTATCAAAAAAAAAAAAAATGGGCATAAATCAATTTGTGCTGTCACCATATGACAACATTGTATATGACTAACTAATCTAGCTGATTATGGCTGAAACACTGTATCCCAGTGATTTTTTCCCTTCATTTTCGATAGTTTATCACATTTTTCGTTAATAGAAATATGCTAGATTATGATAAAGCTACTTCAGAATATGAAAATCACACATTTATCAAATTTAGTGGTTTTAAATAACGAAATTGAAAACAGGGGTTGCTAATGAATATAATAAACCTACAAATGAACCAATAAAAAATAGGAATCAGAGTAAAGACATTTACGAAGCATCTTAATCTAATTAAAAACTCATTATGTTATAAAGACAATTGCAAATTAGACCTAAGTGTATCAGATATTTATGCATTAATCCATAACCATAGTAATAAAAAAATATATCTTGGCCAAATCTTGTACATTGTGTAATGTGACTTTGGTAAATACCAATATAGGTTAGGGTAGGTCGATGTTGAAATAGTAACAGAGCTAGGGTAGAGAGTTACAAATTACCAGAAAAAAGTGACCACATAATATATTGTTCCCTTTAATATTGTCAATATTTAAGGAAATTACTTCAAATTGTGAAATAATTTATGGTATTGCTAAGATAATGGTATTATCGAACAATGTCAGTCTGTAAAATTAGACAAGGTGTGAATGCCAGCAGATACATCTTTTCATAGAATAGACGAACTTTGGTATTTTGGTCCTTTGCATCTCACAATGCCAAATATCAAAGCCAGATAGATCCAAGCTAAAATCTGTCTCCATAAAATAGGTCTCAAAGATAAAGTAAAAAGTTTAGGAAAAATACTAGTCTAGCCAGAGTAATAGCGTAATGATAGCATAAACATATATAAGATAATTAGTACTTGTTTTATGCTCTATATACCTTGCAAATTAAAGTAAGGTAGATAGCCATGCACTCAAGTAGTGATTCGGACCTAGGCGAAAGGGATATTATAAAACAGATGCTAATCTGGCGGTTTCTGCTGGATCTGGAAATTTCGTTTGTAATCTAGCAAGGAAAATGTTGATATAGCGGATAGCGGGTTTTCTGGAAAATCTGGAGACATTAAGCATCCACACCCCCACAATTTTAAATGACAAAATGAAGAAAAGCGCTTGAAAACGCTTTAAAACATAAACTAATTCATGTAGGTAGAAAAGTAGCATTTATTGCCTTTGGTAACAATAATTTATTGACTATTCGTTTTATTTTTCACTATTTTATTTCGCCTACCCATTCTTAAAAGTTGCTATAAAATCGCTTTTTTCCAAGTACATTGGGAGGGGGGCGTTCAACCTCTGTATTTTAAAATACGATCCAAGCATCCCCTATAATTTAGAAGTATTTACTCACTTGGTTAAAGTGTAAAAGAGTTAACAGTTGAAAATTGTAAAAAGCAAAAATAACAGCAAAAAAGTAGCATTTAATTATCTACCAACATGTATACTTTTAACATGCTAAAACAATCGCTTAACGGGCTTATTTTCTCAAAGGTTGTAAACAAATGACTTATTCTACCACTAACACTAAGTTCGAGTTGCACTCCCAAATGTAAAGTTTGTGATAATCATAGATTTTTTAATACAATTTTTCAAGAATGAAGTCCCAAATAGTTAAACGACAAGCAGTCAGCTAATTGTTGTAAAGACAACAAAGAAATTAAATAAAAATAAAATTATCACAGTTTCAGCAGGTATAAAAGATACTTGAATTTTAGTGCATTTGGTATCAGATATTTGTTGATTTTTGTTATTGTTTACAAATTTCCGACTGTAAATTATTCTACACTTTAACAAATGACTGTTGTTCCTTCGTACATGCCCCCACCCAAAGCCAACATTCATAATTTTACTTGTTTTTATTACTTTTTTCAACGTTTATTATTCCATTTAATTGTCAGCGTTAATCACCTTTTTTTAAAATACAGCATATGTTAACACTACAGCAAAGTTTATTGGGTTTATTTATTAGCAAACATTAACAACAGAAAGTTTTCAACCTGTGAAAAAAAATGTCCTACGATGGCAAAGGTTGTTTTTTTTAATGTAGTGAACATCCTGGAGTATATGTAGGCCCAATGAATAGAGTGTTATCTGATACTCAGAAAGATAAAGCGAAATTGGCACTTTGTGATCTTGCTGTGAGGATTTTGGGCTTAAATTCAAAGGCATCTACGGAAGATCCAGTCACTATTTCAACACACAGACTTAGTGGGAACCTGCGTGAAGAGGATTTTGAAAAGCTTTTTGATCAAGAAGATCGTAAAGCAAGCTCCAAGCGGCTTAAGCTACAGGAAACAGCTAAAACGCCATCTTCAGTGAATAAAGCCTTATGAAGTTTCAAGCTAGACTTTCATTCTGCATTACATCAAGTAGAACAACTAGATAGAAAGTCTAAGTTAAACGTTCATGAAGCTATAAAGCGGTACCCTGCGATAGTGAAAGAATCTGCAATGTTTGCAGCAGCACTTCCTCCAACACAAGTGAGTGTTGAACGTTTGATTTCAGCGCTAAGGCTAATGAGGACAGACCAAAGGGCTGCAATGGAAGAGAAGGTCACTGAAGACATCTTGTTTTTGAGAGCAAATTATTAAATTCTTATTTGCAACTTTCAATTCTATAATTATAAATAAAGCCTATTTTTTATGTTTACAAATAAGATATTTTTATAGATTGATTTTTTTTTAATATTGTGATAGAAGATTTATGAGAATGGACAAATGCAATAACATGAGTTTTCGGGAGAGGAGAGAGTACAAAGGAAAATAGAACATATATAGCTTGAAGTGCAACTCTGCTATGACAAATTTGAATATGCTGATAGGCTGGTAATTGATCATGAGCATAAATAATACCATTGTGTATTTTTATATATATATATATATATATATATATATATATATACATATACATATATGCATATATATTATATATATGTATATATACATGTGTGTATATGTATATATATGTATATATGCATATATATGTATATGTATATATATATGTATATGTATGTATATGTATGTGTATATATCTGTATGTGTATATATATGTATATGTGTATATGTATATGTGTATATATATATGTATATGTGTATATATATGTATGTATATATATGTATATATATATGTATACCTCTGTATGTATATGTATGTATGTATGTATGTGGATATATATATATATATATATATATATGATATTTCAATAATAAGCAATTCATGCTACTATAGCCCTTTATAGCTTTTTTCCAATTTTTACCTTTGATCCTCATTCCATAAACGCAATATTATCTTTTAAAATATTATTCTCTGTATAATGTCTTTATCCCCTTCTTCTGATGAGAAACGTTTGGCTTCGAAATGACATTACCTAAAGAGGTTTCCCTATCCCTAAATATTGTATTCTATTTTGAACTGATAGCATAATAAAATTTAATTGTTATCTTTTTATCCCTTTGTTATCAAAACTTATTCTGTAAAGCTGGTTGAGTTTTTATGTGAGTATATTTATCATACAAGTGAATGTTGAACGTCGAAAATGATATACATGAAAAGTAATTATAAAATGCATGCTGAATAGATGTGGGGGGGGCTGGTATATGGATCTGCAAAATAGATTTTCGCATAGGCTCAAGGAGTTGGGAGTCGGGAGTCGGAGTCGGGAGTCGGAGTTGGAGTTGAAGATATTAAAGGAGTCGGGGCCGGAGTCGGCATCCTAGTAATTCTAATAGTCGGAGTCAGAGTCGGAGTCGGACTTTTACCATCCGATTCCGCAACCCTGCTATATGGTTGACTATTATAGAAAACTGATCACATATAATGATAGAAGATGTATCGAGACACAGGAATGGGTATGTTTGATCTGGCATAATGATGATTCATTAAAATTGTGGGGGTTGCGTACGCGCCTGGTCCACAAAGTATGGAAATCAAAAATAAAAAAATTAAAAAAAACGTTTACTTGTGTTTTTGATATAGATGTACATAATAATACTTTCATAAGTATGATTTAACTTAAATAGGTATGGTATAATAAAATTATGGGGGGGGCTTTGTTCGCGCCTGTGCTATATAGAATGGAAATAGGCACAAACTTTAATAAAGACATTTCATAACTCTCTGCGTAAGTATACTTTGATAATTATGTTTCAGTTTGAAGAAATATGGTATAATAAAATTATGGGGTGTTCGTTCGCACCTGACCTCCATGGAATGGGCATATTTCACAAAGTTTAACAAGGTTTTTTAATATTGATCCAAAGAATATTGTGAAACGGTATGGTATAATAAATTATGGGATTTATCCATTTTATTTTTACTTTCATCATATTTCGCTTTGGTTTTGATACCCCCAAATCCGAAGCTATCTCTTTACAACCCTTCCTTTTTATAACCTATCATACTTTCATAAATCAGAGTCCATTTTCTGTAGACTTTTTTTTAACCTGGTCAGCAAGTCGCCTAGAAGTGGCAAGTCGTAAAATAATTAAATTTATTATTGTATAAAATACTCCAAACGGAAGTTTCAAAAAACACTATTCCACGGTGTTTCCAAGAATGACATTCTTGCTGTTCCTCTTATAAGAGTAGAGAAAGAAATAAGCAACAGAAATATCAGACATAAAATTTGCTGGTTAAGACATTTAATGAATCAGCAATATATGATCGTTAGTCAATAATTACGAGATACGGTGCTCAGTAAATAACCCGTGTAAAAAGGTGCAAATGGAGAAGAGACCAAAAACAAACCTAGTGTAAAATGTTCAGCATGAATGAAGACTCGCTCGATGGTAAATTCGAAAAGCGCAATATAATTTTTTAAAAAGCCAATAGTAAAAATTTGGAAGTCAGTGAAACGTGTGAATTGTAGAGCGAAGGAAACAAAATAATAATCCATGTGGAGAAGTAATTTCAGAGAGAGAAATACTCCGGTTGGAAAATAAGTCTAATACAATATTAGGTTAATCCACCCCTATAGCGCTGATATCTGAAGAGTGAAAAATTGTTTTCATAAGATTTCATGAACTCACAAAAGTGACTTGAGGATTTTAATAATTTTACTCTCTATTACGTCTAATAACATAGAATTCATATTATAAAATCATACATAATACGATTAATATTTAACATTCTTGTCATTATTACTACTACCATTATTTTTATTACATCTAATAGTAATACCAATTTGAATGAGGCTATTATACGTAATTACACCTTTTATTATTAGTTTTCTTTCAATTATGTTATTTAATTATAAATATTCAGATTACTGTTATAATACAAAGATATGTAAAATTTATAATTATAGAATTATTAACATTTCATCGTTACAATGCTTCTAAATTATATATATATATATATATATACATTATTATTATTATTATTTTATATAAATATAGGATAGAACTAAAATAAATATATTTAACCTTATACATGTATATATATACATGTATATGTATATATATATACGTTTAAGTATATGTATATATATATACACGTTTAAACATTTTTTAAAGTGCTAATTACTAGTTCTATCCATTTTCCTTTTGGTTTAATAGTTATAAGTTTAATTCTTGTAACTTTAAACTAAATATAAATAGTCGAGTAATATAATATGTTTATTTATATTTATATATACATATAGGCATACACACAAATACAAACGCAGACACACACAGGTACCTATGCAAATATATATATATATATATATATATATATATATATATAATTAGGATGAAAATCTTTCCAGCATGGAACATGGGAATGCAATTGGGAAGATCTGAGTAGACACCGTCTTATAATTAGTTGAATCCTTAAAAATAACAGGCCACGATTAAATGAAATATCAGATACATAGCTTGAATTATGTTGTATTGCTTTAATTAGTATGCGTTGTTGATAGAATCTGTGCGGTGACTGTCCAGAGATGGAACAAATACTAACGGGGTTTTGCTCCTAATCGTATTGTTTATAAGAAATGCAATCGTCTACCGTATTATCAGAATTATGACACTGTCGAGACGAATGTGTTTTCTCCCGAATAAATATGGCTTAATACTATCGATTTCATCAAGCAATTCGAGACATCAAGACATACAATGTTTCAAAATGACGTTTGCCTTAATGCAAAATTTGGAAGGCTGTAGAAATGTAATAGATTGGCTGATTTGTTAGACGCGTAAAGCAATGTAAAAATAATAACCAATAGGATAACCAGAAAACTAAGTTTTGTGGCTGGTACTCTGCTGAAAGTATACAATGACTTGATCAGTGTGCATGCTGGACCTTCTTTGGAAGATTGGAATTCATCAATGTTTTATATCTTTTGTTGAGGGGTAGGTAAAATAGTATAACTAGATGATAGAAACATGAGGACAGACGGAATAAAAGAAAGAGAACCTGAAAGCATACTATTGAAAATGTGGTGTCCCCATGTATAATGGAGAGTTTTTTTAACACTTTGTGAGATCAAGTTTTATGAGCCTTGCTAACTAATCTTTATTTCTATTGCGTGCATATATTCGGTACTTTTTGCAGATCCTCTGACAAAGTAAAACGGCAACGAGAGACCATGATCTGTCTTTTGATTTTTGCGGAATTCGCACAAGAATGAGTTATATCCGGCTCCACCGAAAGAGTAGACAGTGCCCCCAATGTGGCAGACAACGCACATCTGTCCTAAGCGTCGAAGATAGACATAGGCAGTCAGTCCCAGGATCACCAGTGAGGATCAAAGAGTTGTGAACTGAAAATTAATTCGACGTACGCTTTGACAAGGTGGAACTACGTCTTCAGCTGGCTCCATAGAAATTTTCGCCATCGTTAAGGATTTCTGGAGTTATTTATTCTAGAATAAATTCTCCTGAGTTTCCTTCGAAGTGGAGTCCAATGAACGACAGTATATCTACGCATTTCGAAATATACGTTGATACGTAAAGATGCGTTGACAAAAAATATCTATATGTCTTAAGGTAATATAATAGTAAATACTGCTGATGAGCTAAAAAGTACATAACACCCAAGTGTTTTTTGACCATTGAAACAGATAATTAGCTCCAGAATGCTAAATAGGAAATCTGAATAACTAAAATATTATCTGTAAGCGTATTTAATGATCGGGCAACCATATAATAAATACGGAAGTTGTTCTATAATAATAAATACGAAATCTGTTTAAATAAAAATGCAGGGTGGAACGATAAAAGTGTCGCCTTAAAGAAGACTGCATTATAGATATTTTAAACATTTTATTAAAAACAATCGCATGTAACTTTATAATGTAGAAAAGCTGACAACTATGTTATGTAACCAACGATATGCGACTAATTTGTGTGCCAATAATATGTTGTCAGATACTGAATTTAAAACTATGAATGTATCTTTGATCATGAAAGAGAAATATCAACGAAATATATTATGGTTGGTTCAGAGTGTTTATTGCTTTCCAAAGAAAGATTTTATAGCAAAAAATTCAAATGGAAAGCATAAATTCTTCGCTGTGATACTTCAGTTATCTTGGAAACGCCATATTAGAATCACCTAATTAGCTGTTTGATTAATCTATTGCCATTTAAGATTGAGTATTAGTCTTATCTTTCAGGGTCTTTTAAAAACTAATTAATATATTGTACATTGGATTATATGATAAGATAACGTATATTATCAACACAAGAGTAGCAAAGAACAACAGTTCAGTTCGTATATGCTGTTTCAAACAAAATATGTTATATGAACGTGTTTCCCAGCGTTGTTTTACTGTTTTTAATTTTCTGTTAAATATTTTTACTGTGCTAATGGTTCGTCATATTAATATGCTTATTTGTTACATATATAGTCATTTGTCAAAGTATTTAATTCAGTAACATAATTCACATACAATATATTAAACCCCGGTCTACCTTAATCTTCTATTTTAGATTCATATGCATATTGACTGTTATATAAAGCCTTTTCTACAAGACAAACATCAGAACATTTCAATAAGTCGCCCGAGCACCTGGTTAATCCTTCCTCTTAGCGTCCACTCATAACCATGTGTCGTTTGGCTGCACTGCTGCTCTATCTATTCGATAACTTTCTGTAAGGAATTATTTTGTTTTGGACAAGTAAGATTGAATCAGTGGTTCTTCTATGTCACATTTGCTACAGTGGTTTCAGAACGCATTGCTACGTTTTCATTGCTAACTTCTCATCTTAGAGGTCTTGCAATTAACTAGACTAAATTTCAATAAACGTCCTTGATCTCTCAGTCTCAAAAACAAGCTGACTATTACTTTCAAACGTCGCTCCAAGAGAAAGTCATATTTCTAATTCCCCCTTATTTACTTTCCTGTGATAGACGCTCAGCACTGCAGTTGTCTGCATTGGTAAACCATTTTGACGTGACCTCATAAAAAATCAATCAAATCCAGCGATCTGCCCTAAGTTAACTGTTAGCTACAAAGTTATTTGCGAACATTTATTCTATTATGAAACCCAAATCGTCTTGTTTCAGCATTGAAACTATCAATCAAGATAACAACATCCGATGTGAAAAATAATAAAATATAAACAAAGCCATGAAAGTTTAATCTATTTCCTTGCGTTTAAATATGAAAATAAAAACTAAATTTCTTTAGCATTTTTCTCATCGGCAGTTTACGAATTATATTTGTATTTTTAATTACAAGTCCGAATCTGTTTCAAACAAAAGCAAAACAAAAATCTTACGATTTAATCGATTTGAAAGATGTGTGTTTATATTGTTGAACTGACATTTTAAAACGCTTATATTTTTTCAGATAAGCTCATTTGTTTTTCTTATTAGTTCCCGGGAGAAAAGAGTATTTTAATTTTTATTTAAACAAGAAAAAATCGAACCACATCATAAATTGTTAAGGAAATTCTACAAATGTATTAAGAACTATGATATCATTCGCATGTTTTATAGAATTTAATACAATTTAAAGACATTTTCATACGACGATGTCGGAGACTAAAACCGCCCCAAAATATTTATGTTTACAAAAACAGTATCAACAAAAAAGGAAGAGGATATTAGGGCCTTACAACGTATACTCTGGAAAGGTATTCACTGTAGAGTGAAATGTAATATTTCTTTTTAACTAGGTTGAATTTAAATGAAACAATGTTCGTAGCATAGTAAAACTACAATCTTGCCTTTGAAAAGTTTATTATGGGATGTATTCAATTTTTGTTTTATGTTATAAACTTTGTTTGTTTACCACTTAACAAGGTCCAGATGTTACTCAAATATAAGGGTATGTAAGTATACAGTGGGCAATGGGACAATGAGTTAGTAATTGTTAGTAGTGGAAATTTAGTAAACTGGATTACTAAATGGGAACGGCTTATCAAGAACTTGTTTACATTGGACTTGAAGATGACCAAATTATAGCTATCTGGAAAGTAAGAAAATGGCACAGAGTTCCACAGGTTGCAGATAAAAAAAAAGATTTGTTAATGAAATCTACGTTTAGGTTTATGTTCGGATAAAGAGTGGGGAAAATTATTGATAGCACTTTAAGCTAGACGAGTGTTTCTCGTGAAAGTTTGGCGAGCGGGGCATAGATTGGAGTTCAGATAGGTGCTTGCCGTGAAAATAACGATAAAGCAAAGACAGGCTTGCACCGTGTCGTTTGTGAGAAAAGGGTTTCAAAGACGAGAAAAGAGAATCCTCCACTAGGATACGAAGTCTATTTTGAACTCTGTCAAGGATAGGAAAGTGATTTCAAAAAACTCCTGTCCAAATATGACAACAGACGTACCTGAATCTTATATAGATAGAGAATTGCATAAGCAGAGAGATATCAACTAGATTGATATAAGGATCCAAGACCTTTACAACTACTATCTCAACATATTTGATGTACCTGTTCCATTTCATATCAGGAGTAATACTCAAGCCCAGAAACTTGCCAAAGCATAGCCCCCTCCTCCAAGATGAGAGCCATGCATTTCAATTGACAAAAGAGAAGAAACCGGACATATTCTTTCTAAGCGAAACTGGAATAGGACCGACCACTTCCCTAGATGAGTTCATAATCAAAGAATACTCTAACTTAACATCTAAATCTGCCCCCCAAGATCGCCATGGAACTGGAATATGTGCCTACATTAAAGATGGCTTCCTGTATGGCAGGGATACCTACAGAGCAGATCCTAATTTACCTTATGTTTAATTCCAGGTTGCACTTGCTTACAACACTGCATTAATATTTGCCCTCTATCGGCCTTATAAATGCGGAGTTACTATCTTTAAGCGTATATCTGAGAAAATAGACAACCTCCTTTCTGCACATCCCTCGGCTAACATTCACAAAGTGGTGACTTAAACGTCCATGACGTGGAATGGCCGACCCACTCAAATAAGACAGACAATGAGGGGATGATCTGTCATGATTTTTCCATTGCTTATGACTTCACTCCGATTGTTCGCGAACCCACCCGTGTGCACGATACTACATGTCAGTATGCAAGCTTTCTAGACCTTTTTCTCTCAACTTCCCCTGAGCTATATTCTTTCTCCTCTAGGATCCTCCAACCACTTCATCGTATCAGTTAAGATAAAAATGAAATGTAATAAGTCCTCAGACGTACCCCTCCACTGTACAGTATACCGATACTCCAGGGCTGACTGGGATAGCTTCCGGACATTCATATATGATCAACCTCTCCATTCCATGTTTAAAAAGAATGTATCATCTATGGTATCGGACCTGGCCGAATGGTTAAGTCTAGGCATAGACCGATTCATACCATCCGAAAAATTCCCACAAAACCCTTACAGCTAGCCATGATTCTCCCCAGAATGTGCTGCTCCCATCGCGCACAGAAATATATATTTTCCATAGCGTAATAGATGCTCTGTTACTTAGGCTGCTTTCAGGAACGCCAGCAACCACTGTAAAGAGTAATAAAAAAATGCAAGAGAAATGTATGCTCAGTCTGTTAAATCCAAAGTAACTGATCAGCAGCTTTGTTTCCACCAGTTTTGGCAAATAACAAATAGGATCCTAGACAGAAGTGTGCATTCTTTCCCAACCATTATCAATGTACCAGAGGTCATCTCGTCAGCATCCGAAAAGGCCAACCTATTTGCCAAGAACATTTGCAGCTAAGTCTACCCTATGTGACGAAGGAAATCAACTCCTCATATTTCCTCCTATAACACAGACCAAGCAAGATAACATACAAATATCTGTGTGTGAGGTAGCCAAGCTAATCAAGAACCTTGATTCCAGTAAAGCAACTCGCCCTGACGGCATCCCAATTATAGTGTTACAAAGCTTCACCCAGAACTTACACCCATACTTAGGAAACTGTTTAAGCGTTTCCTTAAGGAGAAGTGCATTCCAACACCCTGGAAAACCATATCTGTATGCTCTGTATTTAAGAATTCAGGTGATAAGTCATCTTCCTCTTTGTACAGACCAATACGTCGCCTGTGTGGTATAAGTAAGTTGCTGGAATCCCAATAGAGAAATAGTCAATCACATCAGCAGAAATTACCTTCTAAGTGGCACGCTATATGGGTTCCGTTCTGCAAGATCTACCGCAGATGTGCTAACGATTATATCACACTGGATGAGCAAATCTCTTGACAAAGGCTTCCTTTCTGGGACAATTGCTCTTGACGTATCAAATTCTTCGACCTAGTTATGGCATAAAGGTATTCTTCACAATATTTCCAGCTATGGTATAACTGGAAATGTTTTCTCAATCATTAAATCATTTCTCTCTGATAGGCTCATAAGAGTAGTGGTCGATGGACAAAAATCAGAGGCCTGCAGTATTAATGCTGGAGTCCCTTAGGGATCCATCCTGGGCCTAACCCTCTTCCTGATCTACATCAATGATCTCGCTAAACACATACCTAAATCATTCGTTGACATCTATGCTGATGACACGCCAATCTACGGCAACGCATCAAAGGCTGTAAATGACAAAGTTCTCTCTGATTCTCTCTCCTCTGATATCGAGCGCATGGTTCAGTGGGGGAAAACATGGCTGGTTACGTTTAATGCATTTAAAGCCAAATTCATTTCTTTACATCATCAACGCTCTGATCCCCATCTGGCAACGATTGAAATCGATGGTTCTCGTCTAGGAGAAGCCCCATATTTTGAAAAGCTTCTGTGCTTGACCTTTACTCCTGATCTTAAATGGAACACGTACATTAAGTAATTGCCAGCGTCGCTGGAAAGATGGTGGGATCCTTCTACCGCACCAGGAGATATCTCACTACTGATGCAATTCTCTATCTATATAACAGCCAAGTAAGTCTAAGGATGTAATACTGCTGCCATATCTGGCCAGGAACTGCTAAAAACAGCCTAATCTGCCTTGGCAGAGTACAAAATAGACTTCGTGTGTTAATGGGGGATGCCCTCTTCTCTTCCCTGCAACCTCTCTCCCACAGAAGAGACGTTGCGTGCCTATCCTTGTGTTATCGTTATTTCTATAGTAGGTGCTCCTCTGAGCTACCCAATCTTTTACAAAACGCACCCGTCTAGCTGAAACCACTGTCAAAAATGTCCCCGCTCCCTATCTCAGCTTAATCAACACGTAAATTTCATAAACAATGCTTCTTTCTTAGAACTGCACGGATGTGGAACTCTGTTCTGTCTGCCTGCTTCCCGCCTTACTACAACTTGGATTTCTTCAACTCCAACGTAAAAAAATTCCTGATGAACCGACTCCTTAAGTAGACACTGGATTATATCTCCACACTACTGTACTGTACATACAATAACCCTTATCCCTGAGTGGCTTCCGGGCCTTGATAAGTTGTGACAACCTTGTAAAAAAATTGATTCCAGCTAGTGATCAAAGCATTTATGATGTAAAGACAGGAGTTTGGTTTTAGATGCATTAAAAGTAGCCGATTACCTCTTTCCCCATTTTACCGATGCTCAAGACCAGATGAGAGGGAATCAGAGAGAACTTTGTTGATGATGGTCTTTGATGAACTGCCATATATTATCGTGTCGTCAGCATAAATATATACCAATGGTCCAAGGATATTATTTGGAAGAAGATTAATAATCAGGGAGAGAGTAGCGCCCATGATAGACCCCTGAGGGATTCCAGCATTAATACTGTGAGCTGTTGATATCTTCCCAACAACGAGCACTCTTAGCAACCTCAGATAGAAATGATTTATTAATTTAGAAGACTTTTCAAGCTATACCGTAACTGGAGATCTTATGAAGTTACCTACATGGCATATTCTATCAAAGGCTTCTGATAATAAATCGCGTCAAGTGTTCCACTACACTTATGAGATATAACCGTAACATGTGCTGTAGATAAAGCATTATAAAGTCGAACTTGTTTAATAAATGTTTTTGTAATGGTTAATGTTGTTCGTTTGTTTTAGCTTAAACATTCCCGTATGAAAAAGTTTTAAACTAAAATATAGCCAAGCGAATCTTAAATGTAAAAAAAAAAAACAGAGAAATTTAAACGTTTATAAATATAACAAAATGAAAAATCTATTTCAAATATTTGTTAAAATTTAAAATGAAAGACAAAATAAATAATTTAATACAAAATAGATAAGTAAAAGCTTCTATTTTTTAAAATTATATTTTCACCTCAAACAGAGCACATTACCGCATTGTCGTAGGGGGCTACTATCAGTGACATAAGCATCAGGAGTACTGTGTAGGAAGTTGGGCAGGAAGATATCGGTTCACGTTACACTTGAACTTCTGCATGTACAGTCGATGAAACAGGGACTTGGAAGGGAATTCCAAAGTCGAGCTGTTGTAGGAAGAAAATATTGAGTAGAAGGGTCTCTTGCATCTAGGGATCTATGAATGGGCTGGATTTAGTTGCTTGGCGGGTTTTTCGGGGGTATTTACGTCAAGGGGGCAGAAGTGCTTGCAGTTCGTCAGAGCATTCACCGTTAAAGTACTTGTAGAACAGGCAGAGGGATGCAACAGTTCGTCGATGTGACAGAGGCTGATGTTTAGCTGACAGTTCAGGACCTTTCAGATTAGCGACTTTCTTTTGAACCTTGTCTAGGAGCGAGAGACTAATGGCAAAGGCACCAGTCCAAATATGACAACAATACTATATACATGTGCGAATGGTGGCCTTATAGAGGTATAGGATACTTTCAGGCGTTAATAGCTTTCTAGCACGGTAGAGAGAACCCATCAACTTCGCAGCGGTCCTGGCACTGTTCTCAATGTAATTTGTCCAGCTCATGTTTCCTGTGAACGTTATGCCGAGGAGTTTAAAAGATGTGCTTTCAGGTAAAGAGTATTTGGGCATTGCTATTGGCGGTATGGAAGGTTCCGTGTAATAATTGAAGGAAAATAGTTTAGCCTTGGCAGCATTGAAGGTGACCATCCATTTATGTCCCCATTCCACTACGGATCAGAGGTCTTCCTGTAGTGTTTCTGCCATTTCTTTAAATATGTGTTCATTTGTCGACCTTAATATTTTTCTGTTAATGAAACGAATTTTAATAGTTTTCAGTTATGTTGAAAACGAATATTATATTTAAATACACAATATTGTCTTCAAGTCCAACGTTAAGAAGTTCTTGATTATTTATACACTTAGGTAATCCAATTTACCAAATCTCCACTACTAACGGTTACTCTGATATTTTTCCATTGACTAGTGTAAACTCATTAAACCTTATCATAAAGTGGCGCCCGGGCCTTGATTACTTGTAACTCCTTTGTAAAAAAAAAAAATAAACGCAAATAAGTATTTTTGGATTAGTAGCGATGTAATTCTTTATGTTAAAATAAGTGGCCATTGTTGTACGCGCAAGTGCGCATACTTTTGTAGTAATGATTATATTTAATATTCAATAGCAAACCATAATATACAATGACACAACAGGTCGTCGGTCGTCTAATAATCTATATATTTCCTCATTAAATATTTTTATATGTATATATCTAGTAGAGAATCTGTGGTATCTCGCACAGCACCCTTTATAAAGCTAGCGAATGCTAAAGCATAGGCTAAAGAGTCCAACACAAATAAAATCGTTTATAACATCCAGGCTTCTCTTTTTGTACTAATTGCTTGCTTCTATAAAGGATAATTAAATTGCTGTCGGCAACAATCTAATTAGGAAATTGGCCTTGGGCGAGAAAACTGTAGCCAATCATTTAAACAAGAAGTAAACAATCTTCAATGGTGTAAGCTGTTGTGTCAAGCCAGTTCGTACAACTGTCAAACATGTTCGTTTCTTGTTAAAACAAAGGTATTACAAAAATATCCCTTATTGTTAAACATTGAATAACAATAAAATGGACAGCTATTGCCTTAAAATAACCGGTTACTTATCTGATAAAATAGCTTTTCTGATTCAAAGCACCTACAAAACCGGTAAGAAAATTACTTCGCGATTAAATACATATAGTTTGAAAAATATATAACAGCAATTATATACAAACGACGTTAATTGTGTCGGAACGCATTGAGATGATACTCAATTAATTCGTCCAGTCACAAAAGACAAGGGATATCCCCTGTAAGTAAAACTGCGTGTATTACTGTATGGCCAGGGTTTCGCAATCACAACCACACTTCCCCTGAATCAGCACTGTTCGGGTCGGGTGGCAAAGAGAAGTTCAGGACGACTGAAAATGCTGAGATAATCAGAAGCACATACAGAAGCTTGATATCACAAAAATCACCCATTTAGTCCTCGCCAGCTTCATCGTTGCTTTACTTCTGTGATCTAGTGGGTAGCTCATAAAAAAACTAGAGTTACTTCCCTTTTCAGCTTCTCATTTTCTTTCCTAACACTTTAAATAAGGCGTTGTTTCATTGGTCAAAGGTGCCGCTCATCGTCCAATCAGGGCACCCTATTTATTAAGCGGGACTAGAGATTCCCTTTAAACTCTCTCTTTCGTTCAAACCAATGTGGAGAAAAGACTTATCATTGCATCATCCTTATTTCCGAACTTGAATGGGGCCGTCAAACTGAAGACGTTAAAATAAGAACTTTTTTGGACTTCTTAAAAAGCCGCAAACGCATTTGTATTGCAACCTGCTTATTTTATATGTGCATTTATTTGGAGTTAAATACACTTTTATTGTTCTCCGATGTGTATACTCGTGTTTCTTTTTCGTCTGGTCGAAACACAACAAGCTGTGTCAATGTGATTATTCCTTTATACTGTATTGAGATAGTAGAAAAAAGATTAGCATTATATTGGAACGTTTAATGCCCTAAGACTGGTGTTATGTGCATCGTAATATACAAATTTCCCTAGCCCAATCGAAATATTTAAACATAATTACAATATTTTAAGTCTAATTATATTTAATATACGTAGATTTGAAGCATAGATGACATATGCAGCATTACTCATGAATTTTCAAATCGGGCTTTGTTAATTTTTTGTTTTTTATGTTGAAGGAGTGATGAACATCTATTTTTTTCTGTTTGTCTTCCTAGCAATGAGGCGATAACAAATATTATTAAGATAAAACTAGTCAATCTAATTGATTTAGAGCGAAAGTTTTTTGTTTAACTATTACGTATGTAAATATAATAAGTATCCAAAGAAAGTATATACGTACGGATAAATTAATCACTTTACGAAAAATATTTACTAAACAAACATGGCCAAAGTATTTGGACCAGTTGTTTAAAAAAACGCGTATTCGTTGCCCTTGTGACGTGTTGCAAATGATACATCAAGAAAATATTAAATAGTAAATAGTGTATACATAAAAACGCGGCCTTTACTTCATTCTCCTTTATTGTGTTTCTGCGTGAGCCATTCCCCTCCAGTTGCATGTCTGAGTTGCTGTTGGTCTGATGATTAACTTAGCCAATAAACTCATCCATGTAAAAATAGATATTTGTTACAATTGCAAACCGTTTCATTTTGGAATGTAAGTCCATTCACGGTGAAACAGAGTAAATCGAATCTAACTTAATTCATGCTTACCTATTAGAGTTACTTTCTTGTATAATCATAGGCAAGCTGAAAATCTCTAGGAAAATACTTAGATTTATATATTGTCCGGTGCGTGTTAGTTTACTGGTGTTACGAGTCCAAGAACGTATATTCATATAGTGTTCTGCCTAGTGAATACTATTGCCCCTAATGAACGCTATATGCACGGAATCTACTCTAGTTTGCCGCCGTTGACCTGAAATGTACTTAATAAAATACACTCCGAAAATTCATACTAGTTAGCATAATGTGCACTGTTGTAGATTCCAATTATGCATCAAACGTAAAACCATATTATGAATTTACTTATTTGTCACACTCGATTTAATTTCTTCAAAAAAAACGAACTTTTGACGATTCTAGACAAGTTATGAATTACTAGCATCATTATTGGCACATTTTGATAAAATAGTTGCTTTGAATTAAGAAATCGGATCGGGCATCGTTAAAATTATCAATGAATAACACATATTAATTTTATCTGAGATCATGTTTTTATACTCTGAAAATTGTAAGAGCTGTAGATGGCTCCAGATTGTTACTTATTTTCTAGTGACCAAAAGTTTTTGTGTAACTTAGCGTTACTTTTTCTTTCTTATATACGTTACTATATAAATGAGTGATTACGTGTGTTTTTCTCTCTACGTCCCATAATGTAAATAAAAGCAGACATGTCTCTTCAAATGTGTGGGTCGAACGAACACACGTATACGTGTATTTTATGTTGATATTAGTTGCATCATATTCATCTTTTGTTAAAACTGAATTTAGTAAATGTTTGGATATGTAAACTGTTCGAGAAATTTTATAAATATACATTTTACAAATGAAATCGATAATAATTACAAACCTAGCTGTAATACTGAATAAAACATCAAGCATATCAATATCTGTTATATTCTATTACCGGCTTCCAGTGTGTATTTTTAAAGCCTTGAAATATTTGGGATATTATCTTGATAGGTGTGCACTTTTGAAAGCATAACATAAATCCCTTATCCGCTTGTATATCATATTATTATAAGATCATCAAATTTTGCAAAATATAGTTTATCGACGAAAGCATATAGGACTCTGATATACTCTTGATGTAAATATAGTGGCCACGTATAAAATTGAAAGAAGTGTGTTTTCTTTAATATGTTTTTATTGTGGCAAACACTGCAAATTAAAAATGCAGTTTTAGTCCCAATATTATGCAATCTAACAACTTCATACGGACCACATACAGGGCATATCGTTTCCAGTATTTATTATATGATTATGATAAGAATTGATAAAATAATCTAAAGCCCGTGCCCACAAAAAGAAACAACTTTGTCGTAAACAACAACATAACAAGAATACATTTATTAATACTCTCTCAGAAAATCCTGCAGGGTGATAAACTGTAGCTCTCTATTACTTTATACTCTACACTAGACATGATAAAGCATTTCTGTTTATCAAACTCACTAGACATAAGGTCTATAGCAATTCTGACTCAGAAATAATTCATTTATCACTTAACGCAACACTTACACTGACAGAACACACCTAACCTTTTTTGCGATTATATATATATATATATATATATATATATATATGTATATATATATATATATATATATATATATATATATATATATATATATTGGATAACAAGACGCATTTTAACATGCAGAATCCGTGACATAGTACAATCGATCGTAGATATGCTGAAATGAGTAAAATTGGATCCTGTAAAAGTTTTCTCGCGATTTCTGCATATTCGACAATAAGTTTGTTTGAAGTGAAAATTTTCACTTGGGCAAATAATTAGGCGTAAGATTTAGGAAAACTTTTCTTAATATAACTTTGCCATTCTATTTTTATTCATTCATAATATTAATCTGTAGCACGATAAAGATCAGTTGTTCTAGCAGTATATGGACCTCACAGAAATGGAATTCAAGATAAGCATAATATAATATTTAATATTATGTTTTTAGGAAATGTATACGCAACATTTAATACAAATCTATGGTTTATTTCGTTATTAAAATTTCAGCAATAAGAATATATGATACGAATGAATTCCGTCTAAGAAAATATGTTTATTTTCCAGGAATTTGGAGAAAATACAAACGTAAATAACTATGCGCTAATTCGATATTAAGTATATTAATATTGTGTAACTTCATGTAACGTCTTAAATATGTTATTGCTGGATTCAAAATTGTACTCAAAAAGTTAAAGCGAATAAAGATTTAAATACTAATTTTCATGTTGACAAATAAAATATACCTTTGTTTTAATAAACACATTGCTTTATTAAGCTATGCAGCTGAATAGACATTTAGTAATCTTAAATAATTATCATTAAAATACAATACACATGTGCATAAAAATGTATTAAAATATACATATATAACATTAAAATCCATAAACATTATATATATATATATATATATATATATATGTGTGTGGGTGTGTTTAAAACAATAAAGTTTATTATATTAGCCGACACTACACACCTATATATTTGATTCAACGGTTTAAAATAGGAACAATTATAATTAAGTTGCATTGTGTTGTTATTTCATCAACTTTTTTTATTTATATATGTGAATTTTATTAAAAACGCAAATACAACGTAGATATCTAAAAAAAACGTTAACTGGTTCGTTCTTTTTTGTTTGACAACGCCAGCTTTACTAAAACAATTTTTATATTATAGTAAGTATAATAAGGCATACTAGTGATAGCCTATTATGTTGGAACTTATAAGAAAGTCTTGTAATTTAATTATAATATGTTCGTGGTGTAAAATTTAGGTGCGATTTTTAGATATATAAAATAGATTTAGTTATATAAATGTTTTAGTTATATAAAAGTTGTTTTTATATAACATTTTTAGTCATATACATTAATTATAAGAATATATTATCGAATCAATTCATATTTCTAGGTCGTTATATAAAGGAGAACAATTCCATCTCCCAATTTAGTTGGAAGTTCAAATGTTACAAATATGTACTGGATGAGATCTAAACGTAGATTGAACAGCAGTCCAGATACACCCTATAATAGGAACTGATAAGTTTAATTGGATAATAACTTCATATGTCAGAACAGTAAGAACGCAATTTCAGTTGAGATTATTTTATTCTTTACTATTCCATTTCATGCCAGTTGATTTCTCAAGTACATCGACTTTTTGAAATGACGTCTCATCTTATGCAATCATTAACTTCTTAAATTTCACTTACTCAATTAGCTACACAACATTGTGTGTGCTTGTTTATGGATGCATTTGAATATATTTAAACAAAAATTAAATATATGTTTAAGATAATATATAAGAACTCAGTAATATATGTACGATTTTTATAATAATTATACATATTAATGAAACATTAATGTAATACATTTTAAAGAAACGGTGGCAAATTGCTGTATAAAATATAAAGTTTCATAATCGTAAACGTCTAAACATATTAAATAGCAGAGAAAAATGAAATTATGTTTACATGAAAATTTAGTACATTATATTTTAGAGATACGTCTAGTACTGAAGCACAATTACATTTAATCTGGTATATATATATATATATATATATATATATATATATATATTCTAAGAGAATTAAATCAGAAATGTAGAGATTTTTACGAATAATATATAATATAATAACCATATACACGAAAAAGATTAGATGTAGATGCTTTTTATCAGACATGATTAAATGAGGTTGGAATATATTTTGTCATACACTACTAAAATGGTATTTGTACGTAGGCAATCTTATGCACTGCTTAAAATCGCCGGATATTAATATTACTCATGCTGAGAAAGATTGATTTAATGTGATATTAAGTTAGAACCGATATCTTAACGATTTATTTACCTTAATATAAACACTTCAGAAGCTGTGAAAAATAACTTTCTTCTTTGGTTAAGCTGAATATATGTAGAAAATGATTCCTAGTATTCAGTAAATTTATACAGATTCTCCAAATATGTATGCTATCTTCTAATGTTTATATTTGCAGCGTTATGTACATATGGATCTTCTAGTGGAATTTGAAGAAGAATCAAGTACAAATGCAAGTATAATCATACACAGGCATAAAAAAGGCAAGTATAAACACACACATGCATAAAAAAGTTGCTTCACAGTTCACATATATATATATATATATATATATATATACATATAAACATATATATATATACATTTAATGAACATTCCACTTATTTAAAATTATTAACTTTAAAATAACATTTTAAATCTATATATCTATAAACGTGAACGTGCCTGTGTATCTGTCTGTGTATGTCTCTGTGTATGTGTGTGTACCTTTCCATACGCTATAACTCTATACGCAATAAATGTTTAGTCTGCAGACTCGAACTTGATATACAGGCCACTTAAATTTGGGAAAATCGATGTGATCGGTTGTCGGATAGAAATTCGGCGATTAAGAATTCTACCAAACTCCTCCGACAATTTTGGGCCCAAACACTTACAATTTTGTATATAGATTCCTTGGACAGTGATCTAACTTAATAACTTCATTTGAGCCCAACACATTAAATTTTAAGGGTCATAATAATGGGTAATTTTTTGTTAAAAATACCGTTTTTTGTTTTGTTTTCTTTTTGCACAACATACACATCTAAACACTCGGGCAACGCCGGGCTGAAATGCTAGTATCATTATATATTATACATACATTTCTCGTTACATGTAAAAGCATATGAAATATAGTACTCATCGATACGGTGACCCTGGGATACGGTGTTTTTTTTCAGTCTATGATTGAAATACGAAGGTTTTCCACTCCTAGTTAGGGTAGTTGCCTCGCCTTACGATGTGAGTCATTTATCATGCACATGTGTATTATACATTCTACTGTATTTTTATCTAATTTTTAATGCGGTATCCCGAGGTTCTGCTGTGTAAAACTCGAAACAATCGTATAGACCGATGTATCATTTGCCTATTTCAATATTTTTATACTAACATTTTTAGTCAATTTTTAGAGTGTACATGATAGTGGATGTCAAAATGAAAAAAAATCTACCGAGAAAAATATTCTTAATCCAAAATAAAAGTTGATAAAATCAAGGTAATTAATAATGGAAAACTATAATTCTCTTTTGAGATATTCTGAAGACAAGTGAGGATAATTTCACTTCAAAGTTTAGCGGATATCTTGATCAGCTTCCTTGCTTACAAAATATCTTGCCACTTAAACTAATCTAACATCTTTTTCCCGAAGAAATTTTGCGATAAAGATTCTTGAACTTTATAAAATACTACGCAATATATTACAACTATTTATATTGTAATAATTCTTATTCTAAAGTAATGATATGCCTATTCAACTTAATCAATGATGTGAATAGAAGGAAAACATTAATCAGAACGAGAATTCTGTAATAGTGCAGTTTTAAGGAAAAGGCAACTGAATAGGAAGTTGTATTTAAAGGAGCTATTAAGACTAGAGATTGATGGATACCTCCAGAACAACGAATTAAACGAGCTAGAACAAAAGAAAGCAAATAATTGTTCAAACAATTATGAGAAACACTTAGAATAGTATTATTATTAGACTGCAACTAGAAACATCACGATTCCGAGTGAGAGTTTTTAGTGAGGATGAAAGGTAATACCAACTAAATTACGGACATGATTCTGCAATTTATATAAAAATAATAAAAAAAATGGGACACAGATTAACCAGTCAAATATGACAACGGTATTCCATGCATGATTAAATAGTAGATTTGCTGAGAGAAAAATAGATTCGATCGTGAGAAAGTGTTTATAGCGTTAGTGGTAACCGACATGACAAGAAGCAGAATTCATTTATTTTTAATATATTGAAAGATTTTATGAGAATGAGAATGACGACCAATAATTTGGGAGTCGATCTCTTACTGAGAGTGAAGTCATCCATAGGAATCTCAGGAAGAAACGGGCTCACAATTGCAACTGAACTACAATAGCTGAATCTTAAGAAGATTAAACGAGGCAATCCATTTCATAGCCGCATCTGAGCCAAGACAAACTTCTAGATAAACTGCATATTTTTACAGACCTGCAGAAATGGAAGAAGAGCTATACCCGTTAATGGGATTGCGTCATCAGCATTAATATTAATACTCTAAATAATATATATTGAACTAATATGTGTAGAGAGAGGAAACGACGTTGAAACGTGACTAGCACCCTAGGAAACACCGGCATTGAGACGAAAAAGGAAATTAAAATATTTGATCAAGCGTTACACGCAAGCTTAGATCAGAAAGAAAATATCTAACTTTGATGAAGTGGATGGAAGAAATTTAAGCTGCACAAAGTTTGAGAAAAACAACAGAAATAATATCATAACCGGAAGACTAACTTTTCTCACGACCAGCAAGAATACCTGCAGCCATCATTGAAGTAATAATTACTGAACTAAATATCTGACATAATAAACAGTATCTCCGAGTATTGCATTCTAACCAGTATTCATTTGCATAATGTTAAAGATAGTAGAATACTTAAATATATATATATATGTATGTATATATATATATATATATATATATATATATATACTCTGATTTTATTCTCATCGATTTATTTATTAAAGACAATATAACCATGTTCACATTGTTTCTATAGATGTCAGTATTTAAAACCTATTCAAAGTTAATTTGGTGTTTCAGGATTTCAAAGCAGCATTCACGGATGTTGTAACACATAATTCAGTTTGATTTTGTCAGTAATAACCGTAACTCAATAACCGATGGCAATAGTAGAATAATGTTTCCGAGGTTTCAGGCTTGGACTACTTATACTATTGTTCAAGTGTAACCAAAGTTACCCACAAATATATATATATATATATATAATTATATATATATATATATATATATATATATATATATATAGTCTTTGAAGTTTTTTTAACATTTGAAACTACACAAAAAATTACTTTTTATCATTCGTTAAAAAAAAACACTTAGTCAGTAAGTCATTTAATCACCTGCAATCACTGCATCAACTCTCTCGAATTTACTATAATACCATTTTTTTTAATTTTTCAAGGGATCATCAGTTGTTTACCATGATATATATATATATGTATATATATATAATCTGACTAACACTTTCCTATAGTATAATTATTTTTTTTAAAAAATACTCTATACCAGGCATGTCACACTCAAAGACTTTCGGGGACACGGGAATCAGTTAGTTTTGGCATGAGGGGTGCACCCCTACAATATTAAGTCGTTAAATAACACTCATTGCTGAATGTGTTTCTTTTACCGGTAATTAAGAAACATGCAATAGTTTGGTCATATTCAAGAATTCAAGTTAAAAGTACTTGTAGTTTAACAAAAGAATATAACACAGGAAATTAGCATAACATATAAATCTGTTCTTTAGTTCGATATGACGAAAATTTAAAAGCAGCATACATAGCCATGTATTTGAATGCAACAAATGTAATGGACATAAATTATAATAATTCAAAATGAACATTTATTATCAAGTACTCAAACATGTTCCGTGTTTTGCCTGGAAGTTTTACACCTCTTACTCTTTACACACTTTGGTATGTCTAGCTGATGGTTCGGTGTATGTCCGAGCTTTACAACAGAATATAAGTGGGTGTCAGTCAACTAAGGTCTCTGAGAAGTATTTATTTATTTCATGAAGGAAAGAATTGTTCGCACAAATAGGTGGTACCAAACATTGCCACAACTCGTCTGACAAACTTTCTTAAATTTAGAAACATTTTCGGAAGGTATGAAAGGAAATGAGGAATTCGCACTTCAAAATACGTTGCTCTGAGTAAGGTATCTGACTGCATTTCTAAGAATTCTATTTGTAGACTTTCGCTGCTTTGGTAACATCAAAAGTAAGCGGCGCTGTGAATAATGCACACTCTTGCTCAAAATATGAGAAATCTCGAAAGCTTTTTCTGAAACTCCGTTGACAATAATTCCAAGTGACTGTCATACTTGGCAACACTTAGTGCTGACTTAGTATTAGTACTATTCGTTAGCTCTTTGCACGTAGGAAAATGAATTAAATGTTCATTTGAGACTTGTGACTTCCATGATATAAACTTTGAATGAAGCATTTGACGGCATAATACAACGTAGCGATTAGCTTGTTTTACCTGTAATTTCTAATTGAGATCGTTTCTATTGTGGTGTAATATCCACGGCAAGATGAAAATCCTGGAGAAAACTTTCATCTTTCATTTTATCAGTGTTTCCACCTATAATCTCCCAAAAAATGATTATGCCTTGTCTTCAACACTGTGTGAGATCACAACCAGCATACATCTGTATAGAAAAGAAGATTGGTGAACTGATTATCAATATCTTCTAACAACTGGTTGAATTGACGGTGTTTGAGAGGCCGACCTCTTATATAGTTCCCTGCCTTTATGACTAAACTTAGCACATGATCCAATTTTAAAATTTTTGAACAAAATTTTGTTGATTAATAATACAGTCGAAATGTGTAAATGACAAACCCGGATGTGAATTCTTTATCTTTGCTTGTAACTTGGCAGCAACACCATTATGTCCGCCAACCGTATTCGCTGCACCGTCAGTAGACAAGCATACAAGCTTACTCAAATCTAAATCATATCCATGCGTTCTCAAAGATTCCTGGTGTGTTGTAGTGTCATGCATTGGGATTAGTTCAATCAGTTCTTCATAAATGTTTAATTTATTGTCACAGGCCCTTATGAAGACCACAACCTGTGATATCCCAGTGATCTCGACAGTCTCGTCAATTGCAATTGACAACTGTTCAAATCTTAATGATTCAGCTTTCAACTCTTGTTTCAAGTCACGTAACATTTCATCAATCCGTTCAGAAACACTGTTTCTGGTGAGGGAAATACTTTTGAACAAGTGTGCTTTTTCAGGACACACAACCTCGGCCGTTTCGATAAGGCATTGTTTCACAAAATCTCCTTCGGTATCGGATTTCCCATGCATCGCTATCAATCGACTGAGTTCATGGCTTGTAGTAACGAAAGCGACATTTACTTCTGACTTTTTGTAAAAAAAGCCTTTTGCTGTGTCAAGT
The DNA here is from genome assembly GCF_053919585.1 of Euprymna scolopes. Taxonomy (NCBI): domain Eukaryota; kingdom Metazoa; phylum Mollusca; class Cephalopoda; order Sepiida; family Sepiolidae; genus Euprymna; species Euprymna scolopes. Next base: position 164,329,535 of record NC_136487.1, on the reverse strand, counting down.
AAACCGTCAATTCTTTAAGCATTGAAACATGAATGGGGCCTTAATATTTATTATAACGCAGATGATTCCTGTAATAATGTATTTGTAGGTGTTTCGCCTTTGGCGTAGAAAAAATGGTTATTGCAAATTAAACACTATATATTTCCATTCACTTCACAAATTCTGTAGTTCCCATTTTTCTTGAAACACTTGGCCTTCTTCATTTCCTTTCTTTTTTATTAGTCGCAGAAGCATCAGCCATTTATAAAATGATGTGCAGCCTGGAAATTAAAAAGTTAAAATCAAATCAAACACAACGACAAATATTTATAAAATATCAATAAAACCCGTTATCACAAAGGAACCTGACCCCTGCACAGTATTACCCGGTTCATATTTTTAGTTATAAAAGTAAATTTTAATAAAAAGTACTCAATGGTAAAAAGCAATATAGATATAGGGCCTAAACAGCAAGAAACGTAAAAGTAGGTAAAATAAATAAAGAATAAGAGGTGTGTTCGAACATAGCTAACATTTCTTATCTATCCTTGCTTTGGGAAAGTTATTCTTTACATTGAAACCATCAATCAAAGGCTTAGAACGTCACGAGCACAACGTTTTTTTTTTTATTTATCACTTTATGAAGACAATTTGCTTATCGACAGGTTTATTGAAAATAGAAGAAGGTAACACTGAAAAGAACAGAAAGGGAAATACAATAACAGTTTGACAAGTGGGTAAAAGAGTGAAGCTGGAAACGCTTAAATGTCCAAGTCAATGAAAATGTTAGTCAATATAAAGATGTGAAGAAATTGAACGCCAGGAAATTCTGTAAAAAAAAAGTAATTTGTTCATTTTAAGGCCCACTGAAGGTAATTTACCGATGATAATGCAAAAAGCTTGCCCCTTCGAAAAATTGAATTTTCTGCTGGTTGTGGGTTTTGCAAAAATATGTTTTGTCAGTTTTCACGAGCTTTAAATAAAAAAGAAATAATTTAAAATTAAAAACAAAACGAAAAATGTTAACTAAAACAAATGTAACGAAGTAAAAATATGAAAAGAATTAAAATTTTGAATTTTAAAAGAAAAATAATATTGTGGATAGAATTGCTTTCTTTACTGCCGTTGTTGCTGTTATTTCTCTGATTAATGCGTGAAAATATTTATAAATGAAAAATAACATAAATTCAACTTTGTGAGCAGAAACCATTTATTATTTTAATTTCAACAAAGCTTAACTTTACAAAACCCACAGCCAGACGAAGATTAGATTTTTCGAAGGGACAAGTTTTTGTCCTATTACGGGTAATTTAGCTTTAATGGTCCCTCCGACAAACAAACATCCAAACTAGAAAGAAAAGAAGGACTTACAGCGTCGGTGCAAAACATCGAGGTGGAATTGAAAAAGATGAGCTACCGCTGAGACAGAAGTGTTGGTGTGCTGGAGAAAAAGAAGTAAATGACACCCCCAGAAATCGGTGTGGAGCTAAGAAAGGAGCCCTGCGTAAGAAAAGGTAAACTAAGGGAAGTAATGAGCAGTCGTTACAGTTGTGTTTGTGACGTTGTAAGCTTTCGATAGGTGGACTTAGTCTCAAAACAGGCTTTCTTAAAGCGAGGATAGGTAGGAAATGTTACTACTTTTCAAACTCAGCTCTTATTTTGATCCTTTCGTTTTTCTCCTTGATTTTTTCTGAGTTGCTTAAAATTGTCTGTGGGAGCCGCAATTCCGCTTCTTGCGGGCCGCATGTTTTACATGCCTGAACTATACGACCTACTCAAGTTTTATTTAAGATTTTGAGGTAATATATATATACATATATATACATATATATACATATATATATATATATAGTGCACTTCTAGAAAGAAATATTAAGACTTTAGAAAGGTTTCTCCTTATGTGATGAAGAATATAATAGCTTTTGCAAAACTCGAATATACATGGACACACAAATAGCTACTGGTTATATTTTGGATGTTTTTGGATGTAATTCATAATACTAATTTTCGCTTCTTAATTTTTTGATAGCTAAACATCGATGTTTTTATTATTATATACAACACAGACATGAGTTTAAAGTCATAGCAAGGTAAGTATCATAAATATAGATCGCCTGAAGAAAGTTTATACTATCATGTATTATGTAAATATTGTATTTATTGTCTATAACAATTTATTTGATTTAAGCCTGATATTCCTAGAACAAAACGGAATATGCGATGAGCTTCTCGGCGTCGAACAACTAGACTGTGTAATCTCTTTAAGTTGTACTATGATTTACGTTTATTATTTCATTGTGCAAACTCATAAAATCTCCGCTTAGTTCTCTAATATTTCTTCTGAAAATTTTACGGTCGATGATTCGTCTTTGAAAGTCGCCGACTTTTTCTTAAATCCTCTATTTATTTAACAAGGCTTACATAGCTATTAAAAGCATGGCTTTAGAAGAGGTCATGCATCAGAGTAAATTTAGGAAAAATCAACGTCGACTGAATTGTAAACTAATCATAGTTTTCCAATATTCATTTCTGATTTTTTTTCACATGAAGGTTGACTATTTGTATTATTTAGATAATACGAACTTCTGTGCATATCTTGAGTATTTTCACAGTTTACGTTTATCAGATTTTCAATGCTATTCAGATGTTCCTTGTCGACCTCGGAAACCTGTCTATCGAACTAGAGAAACAGCGTAGAAAGTCTACGAATTTCGTGATTATATTTTGTTGCTCGAATGCATAAAGGATTGAACCTGCTACCTCTAGATATGTATTACATTTACAACTGAATTTGTTGTATTTTTCATCCACGAAGCCACAGATCCTTGCATTGAGTTTTACATGCAATATATAGTGATTTAATTAAAATTAAAATGAATTTTAATACGAAGAGATATTCCCGTGCATAGTTGATTCCTTTGTTCCAAATATCACGTGCAAATGTCAAGTTGTATTCCTATTAGTTTATTCTGTTGTATTGGATTTTGATTTGATTTCAAATGATGTATTTTCAAATGAGTTTTTCTGATAAAAACTTTACTTCATATATCATTGTAAATAATGTTTTTCGCTCTATCGAACTATTTAAATTACAATCGTCTTGAAGCATTTAGGCTTTTTTAGCACAAGGTTAAATAAAAGATGGAATAAAAGATAATTCGCACAATCTTCTCATTGTGGCGTAACAAATTTCGTGACGACGATGAGAGTCTTTAAGATGGTAATCGTAGGGGTCGGCCATTGGCTGTTGGCAACAATCAATTAAGAGCGTTAGTGGAAGCAAACCTACGCAGAACTATTCGAAAACTTGCTTCTAAATTAAGCGTAATCTATACGGCGATTTCCAAGTACATGAAAAAGATTTGAAAAATTTGGTAAATGGGGAGCCTCGCAAAATGAACAACAACCAAAAGTAACGCCCTTATGAAATGTCATCATCCGTTCGTTTACGCTAAAAGAACGACCCGTTTCCTGACCGGGTTCTGGACGACAACTGGTGACTCTCGTCTCAATAGTTACATGCTGACGAAGCTCCCCGGCGCTTCACGACGCCAGAAATAAAAACATAGTCTGCGATCGGTCTAATCAATTACTGTATTTTGAATGCAGGCGGAACTATTACGGCATAGTAGTACTGTCAACACATGGATGAAATGCATCAGAAGTTCGACAACAACACCGAGCATTAATCAACAGAAAAAGTGCAATTCTCCTCCACGACAATGCCTAAACGTAAGTTGTTACACCGACCCTTCAGAAGTTGAATAGATTGAGCTTCGAAATTCTGCCTCATCTGGCCTACTCCTAGACTGCTTAGCTACCGATTACCATTTATTCAAGCATCTCGACAACTTTCTAAGAGGGGAATGCTTCACAAACCTAAACAATATCAAAACCGCCTTCAGTGAGTTGATCGCCACCAGAGCGCAAGATTTTTGACGTTACTGGCATAAGTAGTCTTGTTTTGCATTGACAATAGTGTATTACTTCTGATGGTATAAATATTAATGGTAAATTTTGTGTTTAAATTAAGATATATTAATCAGAATTTAAAAGGTAAAAACCGCAATAACTTCTTGTCAATCTGATCTTTGTAAAATTACCTTTCTTACTATGCTTAATCGAAACATAACTACGAACAAAATAAATATAAATACTACACATCCATGACAAATTAGATGTTAAAATATACAACTGAAATAATATTCGTATTTATGTGATAAAATAATAATCGTGAACAATGTTGTATTTTTGAAAGTGATTAACTACGGATTAAAATATGAGCAAGTAACAGCAGCGGAAGTATTATTTCATAGTTGAATTGTAAACCGAATATAAAATGACGCATTTTTTCATTTTTTTTTTATAAGACTTTATGTTGAATCCAAGATTATCGAAGATGTGTTTACTCCTCATTTTTATTACTCGAACGTCTGATTTTTTACGGTATTTTTAAAATCAAATCGTTAAGATTCAAAACGTGTGAAAGTCTTAATTTAGAACATTATTTCATTAGATTAAAAGGAAAATATTGATTTCAAAATGTATCTAGTCTAGTATTCTCGAGTGAAAACTTACTAGTTTCATACTTATATTGCAAGAAAATATGTTGGATATTAGGCCGCGGCGACGCTGATGAGATCAGAGATGAGGCCACACGTATATTGTATATGGATTCTCTTCAACATTTTTGTGTCCTATACAATGAGCGAATTACACCAAAAACAAAGAAAAGTTTTTATTTCAAAGTCGGAGAATGAGAATTGTATAACTAAAGAAAAACAAATATTTCGAATATTTACGTTTCAGTTGATGCCTTTATAAGACACAGGCAATATAAACGAAAACGCTTGGAGAGGAGAGCCGATCATCTTCAGGCGTGAGTGACAAGTCTGCCCGTTGCATAACACACACAAACACACGCAACCTTATCGCTAAATGCAATTTTTCTGTTTCGTCTCTTTCTCACTCGCTGATAGCCATCAATGAATTGTAAATAAACTGGTCTGCGTTGATTTATAGAACAATAAAATATATTCTGGGGTATATAATTTCGTAAACATTTAAAAGTGCAAACTAGAAATGTATATGCGTATGCAATAACGCAACACATACATGCTACACAAAATTAATAGTTTTTTTTATTGTGTATGTTGAATCCAAGATTATCGAAGATGTGTTTGCTCCTCATTTTGATGATAATCTTTAATCCACGAGCCCGACAAGATTTTTGGGCACTTTGAAAAAGTACTTTAAGGTTGTTACTAGTTCAAAATGTTTTTGAGATTATAAGTAGTTGAGGAATGAAAATCCAGTACTAGTGTAATTATTTTTTTTAGTTTGGCTTTGATAGTTTTATTTTTTTGTGATTTTTTAGAAAACTTTCGCGACACTATTTGTCGGACATGATAAAAAATCCTATTTTATTAAGAACTATGTTCATGTATATGTTGCTTTATGAACAACTGTCATCATTAGAATTATTTATGTATTCTATTCTAGTGGCAAAAAAATTAAGTTTAATAAGATAAAATGCATTCAAAAGAAGCCGCTTGTTTGGCACGGTAGAAGCGGTATGATAACCTCAGCATCAGAAGGATCGCCCTGGAATTTTAAGCTGTCGAAATCAATGGGCGAATCCATGCTGAAGACATACTCTGAGCGGAATAAAAGAGAGGGTGGAAAATATATGTAAGGAGAATGAAGAGGACTGTGACACGGCTTTTGGCATCTGGGGAAAACGTTGCAGCCAGAAAAGTGGAGAAATGTGAATTAGACGTAAACGTCCGAACAGAGCAAAGAAAGCTGCATAGGATTGGTTTGAAATATGCAAAGGATAGGAAAAAATTACACTAACAAGAAAAAACAAAGGAGCAAGATCCAGAAGTGCTAAGAGGTGGTTAACAAAGCATATTGGCTTTAAAAATGCAGTATTTACTGCTGAGAAGCGTTTCAAGTTTGATGGGCCCGATAGATGGTGTACTTGTTCGAGATGGAGTGAGCCTGTTGTACTGAACAAACGACACATGGGAAGAGGAGGGGTTATGGTTTGGCGTATTATCTTTGCTAAGGGAATATATATGGTGGAAGTGGCTGAAATGACGAAAGAACAGCGAAAGCTAAAAACTTGTTGGACGGGAACGCCCTACTAATGATAAGAAAAGAGATGAGGATGATTTCGTTCTACAGCAAGACAAAGTGAATACTACTACTTTGGAATGGTCTGCAAAAAGCCCAGATCTAAATGTAATGGAAAATGTTTGGGAAATGCTTGCGCAACTTGTCTATGATGGACCTGAAATAACGAAAGAGGGTCAACTATGGGAACGAATACTATATGCCAAAAGATAACTAATAGAAACACGTAGAGATGTTATTGTGCATATGTTTGATCATGATGAAAAGAGATTGATAAAAGTTATTCAGAAGAAAGGTGATACCACAGAATATTAACAACTTTTCAGCGATGTCCGAAAAATAATATTGCGTGTTTTGTAAAGAATGATGAAAATTAAATATTTTCCTCACTTAATCGATTTTCTTCCATTTTTATTACAAGTAGTGTCTTTATTTATTTATGCTATTCTATTGAATGAATTTCACCACACTATGGTACTCGTAAAATCGAACAGTAAACTGTCCGAAAAATATTGGCGGCCCCCTTTATTTTTTTGATATCCAAAACACGGAACTTAATTGCAATGGCAATATCAACAGATTGAACAAAAACCTATGAGAATTTATAGATAAGCCTTTACCTATCGATTTATATCACGGAATCTTTGTTTATATAAACATACTCTAATTTTCTAACGTTAGAACACATTTTAGCCTTAACGCGCAAACGTGAATATACATTTTATGTATCTAAAAATGGAAACTGAAGTGCGTCACCGTACACAGAATCTGCCAAAATATTTCGTTAAACGTACCTGTTTGTTATCTGTAACGTTTCATTGTAACATTTAAGTTATCTGGCTTTTATAATAACTAATCTGGTATAAAAGACAAACGCTACTGAGATGAATGAATTATCACACGTATTTAGACGGATATTTATTTATTTCAATTTTTCTACCTTCCACGTGAAACTGTTTACTATGATAAATATTCATCGGTCAAACCCGTTAAGATATGAGTAATTGACGCCTGGCTAGAAAATTTATGTTTTATCTTTGTTGTAGGGGATTTTTCTGTATGCCAGTATGTATGAGCACGGAAACTACTTCAGAAAATGTTAAATACTATAAAATGATAGACACATTCCATTTAAAGAAACATGTTATTACGGCATTCCCTAAGTCTTTTCCTAGAGCCTCTCCTTAAATACTCGCCATCATTACTTTTTATTTCATTTTATTTTCGAGTGACTCTGATAGGCGGTGACTTAAAAAATGGACATATACGACATTCGCTTTCTACCTGAAGTTGATGGATCTACTGCTGGGACGTCTCTTGCCGAATGGGTTGAGAACACCGAGTGTCTTTGAAAATTGTGACAAGAAATAGCAGCCAGCAACTCTCATTCTGTTGAGTTTAACCGGGGGTATTTATGCAGTGTACCAGCAACTCCGGGATTAACCTGACTGGGAAGAGATTTATACACAGCATTTGTTACGGATCCTTTTGTTGTATGTCACCAGATCACTACATTGGGGACTACATCCCAATGAAGCGCTGGACGTTTACTTAGCTTATTTCGGAAGTTATCGCCACCGTGTGGTAGTGTAAGCGACAAAATATTTAGCTGTATTTTTGGTGGGTTTATCCGAGGATGTCAGTAGAATTTTGACCACGGACGAATCATTTGCCCGAATGCTAACTATCCGTAAGGAACGGCACTAGTCTTGCAACATCTAAACCCTATTTTTTTTTAATTTCTTTTTTATTACATTTTCATCCCAAACAAGGCGCATTGCCACTTTGATGTAGGGATCTACTATCAGGGGAAACATCTACTGGGGTACTATGTAGGGATTAGGCCAGCGAGATGTTGGTTCACGTTGCACTTGAACTTATGCATGTCAGTACAGTTGGGGAAGCAGTGACCTGGAATGGAATTCGAAAGTCTAGCAGTTCTGGGGAAGAAACTACTGGAGTAGAAAGATCTTTTACATCTAGGGATCTCTACAGTGTGGGGGTGGGATTTTGCAGCTTGTCGGGTCTGTCGAGGGTGTTCACGTCGTGATGGCACAAGTGCTTGCAGTTATTCAGAGAATTCACCATTATAATACTTGTAGAACAGGCAGAGGGATGCAACGTTTCGACGATGGGACAGACGCTGAAGCTTAGATGCCAGTTTCGGGCCTATCAGATTTGCGACTCTCTTTTGAACCCTGTCAAGGAGCGAGAGAGTAGTAGCCGATGCACCAGCCCAAATATGACAGCAATACTCCATACATGGGCGAATAGTGGCCTTATAGAGGTACAGGATACTTTCGGGTGCTAGAAGTTTTCTAGCACGGTAGAGAGAGACCACCTTCCTCGCAGCGGCCCTGCCAATTCCCTCGATGTAATTGTTCCAACTCATGTTTCCTGTGAACGTGAGGCCAAGCAGCTTGAGAGACGAACTCTCAGATAAAGAGTCGTTGGCCATTGCTATAGGTGGTAGAGAAGGTTTCTTGTAATTATTGAATGAAACGAGTTTTGTCTTGGCGGATTCTCTCTCAGCTCACGCATAGTGTGATATCCCTCTCTTCTATAAATGTAGGGGTCCTAACTGTTTTGCTAAGAAGTGCCGGAGTCGAAGTAGTACGATGAATGTTTTTTCCACGAGCACACAAGACACTAAGATGTTATCGCTGCAATGAGATAAGTCACATATATCGCAACTGTTCGGAAAATAAAATCGGGGACAAGGTACGGTCGCCACCCTTGCCCTTTCCAAGCAAGGAACACACCATAGCCTGCTGTCGGCGTCAAAATTAATTATGTGTCATGTCCAATCGGATGTTCCCGCTCTATATTAAGCGCAAATCGCTGTCGAACATTGAGGAAGCAACAAGTGGACGCCATGTGCAATATTGACTGACACCAACCATGTCGAAGTATAGGGGCTTTCAGAATCTTCACTGAGAAATGTCACACAGCTGAAGTTGACGCTCTGGTGATGCAGCAACAAAACACTTACATACGAGTTATTACTCAGAATTGACGTAATAAGAGCTCCAGGATATGTTATGATTAGGGCTGTGACAACAGCATGTTCTTTTCATTATTTTTACTCTTGATTAAGTATCCGTTAACATCTTATATGTTTTTATATATACGGATGTGGTACTAGGTTGATTAATGTGTCTAACTGTGCCCGATATATACCCGAAAGCCAAAAGAATAAGAAAATATTCTGTTGTCACATCTCTAGTCATGATTTAATCAGCGGAGATATAACGCTGCTAAGATGTAAAGCAATATGTGCAGATATTCTTATTGAGGAAAAGGACTTCTCTGATTCGTTTGACGACAAATAATAGGCCTAGATTGCGAGGTGAAAAATAACCATGACCGAATCGCCAGATCAGTTATGCAATACCATTCAAGATTATGCACTGTCTATTAAGAATCGGACTGCATATTAAGAAAAACAGCTGGAGAAGATAACGGTCGGTTAATACCATACCTACAAGAACGTCTAGAACATCCCAAAGGAATTAGTCCGCTCATGGTAATTAACCGACCGTCTAAACACAAAATTCGACCCGTGATGATTATCGAGAATTGAATACGCATATTGATGCATTTACCGGGAATACAGATGTGTGCGCTGCTAAACTACGAGAGTGACGTCAGAAAGGGAGTAATGTAGCGCTGCTGGATTTGAAGAGAGCCTACCTACAGATACGGGCCCATTAGGCAATGTGGTCATTTAAGTTAGTGATAATCAATGGAAAACGATACTGTTTGACACACTTACGTTTTTACCTTAACGTAGCACCCTTAATAATGAAAGCTTGTATTAAAACTGCGTTGATGCGACTTGATACGCCAATGAAAGCGATATCAGTTTAAATTGATGACATCTACGTTAAGAAGACATAATATCTGCTCATTTGGTTCAAATGGAAATGAAATCACACGGTTTAATAAGCAAGGACCCTAAGCGCTTAAAAGATGGCGCGCTCCTGTTGAGGCTTGAGCGCCGGAAGGAATCTAATATTTTACGATGGAAGAAAGGGAGCCTGATTTTTCTAGTCTGTTAACGTGGTGCATCACGTTTTATATTTTCCATAAATTAGTAGGATATTTACCTACATGCCCAGCTATGCGAGTATGAAAAGTAACATGGTTAAGCTTTAGCAGGTAAAGTAAAGGACAAGTTGTTAAACTGGAAAAGAAAAGGACAAGATAGTTTAGTAAGATCATCATATATTTATAACTTAAAATATTATAGGTATAAGAATTAATTATGTAATGTAATAAATTTAATTTAAAAAAAATCTTAATGATGCAATATTTTAAGTTATCTACTACTATTTCTTTTCTTTTCCAGTTTTAATAACTAGTCTTTTACTTTTCGATGTTCAAGCTTAAATTTTCCTATTTTAATCCATGATTCATCCAGGCTTTCAGTAAATTCACTTGTTCGTTGTTTAATTTCAGTGTTATGTTTTTGACCCTGATAAACATATCAAACGCACATGTAAAAACAATGTACGCCACTCGTCTGCTTTCAATTACTACCCCATTACCTCCCTTTCATTCTTCCATTCTCATGTGCCATTGTTAACTTCTCTTCTTTCGAGAGAGATACATTGATTGCAACAATTATCGGTGAAACGATGTTGTTGCTATGGAAACTAATCATAAAAAAACGTCGTTCACATTCTTATGTTTTTTTCCGATTTTTATTAACAATATAGCTGAGAATTTAATCTATAAACTGTTATAACTGTGTGAAATTTGGTCTAAAAATGAGTGAGTAGTGAAACTATAAAGTCCTAATTAAGGAACAAAACTTTATTAGTTCACCGCCCCCCCCAATTAATGGTGGAACAGGTGTCAAAATTACATTGTTTTATATGATATTTCGGTGTGAACATTCCGGGTAGAATTGGAATGTGTACTTGGAAATCAGGGCAGTAGAGTGTTTCTCGGGGTGTGCTCACATTCAAAAGGTAGACATCACAATTACCCACAGGAATATAGACTGCACCCGAATATCTTATAAAACCAACGTAATCTTGACTCCTGTTTACATATCAATTCCTTTATTTCGGGCTGATTTAATTGTGCCCCTTAATTGAGACTTCACTTAAAAATGTATATTCAAAGCAGCCAAGTACGTCGAAGGATGGTGTAATCCTGCCACATCTGGGCAGGAGCTGCTAAAAGCAGCATATCCTGCCTTGGCAGAGTACAAAATAGACTTCGTGGATTTTCTCTTCCCTGAAGACTCTCTCCCAGAGAAGAGACGTTGCGAACCTGTCTTTGTGTTATCGTTATTTCCATGGCAAGTGCTAGTCTGAGCTCAAATCTCTGGTCCCCTCTCGCCAATCTTTCACAAAAAAACACCTGTCTAGCTTAAACTAGTGTTAATAATTTTCCCCACTCTTTATCTGTGCCAACATCCAAACGTAGATTCCATGAGCAGAGCTTCTTTCCTAGAAGTGGACGACTGTGGAACTCTCTTCTCTTTGCCTGTTTCCTACCTGACTACAACATGGGTGTCTTCAAGTTCAACATAAACCAATTCTTTACAAACCGCTCTCTTAAGTAAGCCGCCCTATCAAATATCCAATACTAATGATTACTACAATACTATCTCATTGATTACTGTACACGCAATAACACTTATCCCCGAGTAGCTTCCGGGCCTTGATAAGTCGTGACCTATGTGTAAAAAAAATGTAGGCACATATGTAGCTAATAATGTTTGTATAATAAACAGACCATTTACCAGTTCGCTCTTTAATGACCACGCGAGTTTCATTTGGTTTATATCTAGGAAACCAATTAAACAACATATATGTGTGGGTGTGTGTTTGTTTATTAACATATGTATGCGTATATGTATATATATATATATATATATATATATATATATATATATATATATATATATATAGGAAACATGCGGGTTGGATGTTGAGTAATTGCCGGTGTTATATATTCTTTTATCCTTTGTCTAACCTATAGTTTTCATTTATATTTGATATGTAAGTATACTTCAAATCATACCTCGATAGCACAACTATTATAAATTTTTTATCCTCAGTTACATAAAATTATATTCAGTAAAATACATCTCTCTATAACCATCTGCTGTGCATATAAGAGTTCCAGTACTAAAGATAACTGAGATGTTTCATATATGACGATTTTTCTAGAATACTTTATTTTGATTATAGATTTTATGCTTGATTTTATTATGTTTTGTGTGTTTTAATTTTAGACAATTAAATTATTGATAAATCTATGATTCTTTTTATATAATAGCCTTATATATCAACAAAATTATTAATCCGAGAATGCTACCGACATTCGTTACCAAGAGTTATATGTTAATGCCGATATATATTTTTATAAGTATGATATTCAAATACCATAATCTATTTCAATAAATTGCATTTATATTGAAAAAATCATGAACTTAATTGGGAGAAATGCATTTCTATTATTACATGTGCAGTACAATATTCTCGAGATATATGGAAAATCGATGGAAAAAAGTAAAAATTATAATGATTCTGTGGGCAATTACCTATTTTCAATTATAAGCGAAGCCAAGAAAGTATGAGACCTACAAAAATCGACTGAACAAATCACTCAATTATTTACTTACAATTTTCAGAGTTGTCGTGTGGATAAGCATTGGTACTACGGACCCGATGGTCCCGATGATGTCAAATTATTGCCAATAATAAGCCACTCGTCACATTTCTTCATATCGACTGCGGATTATGCGCACGATTGTTAAATCTTTAATTTAATAAGGTTCAATTTTTTCTTACTTAGGCATATAGACTATTTTATTTTCTCCATTTGCTTTTTGATTATATATGAAAGTACTGGCATTGATAAAACGTCTATATCTGTATCGTTAATTCTCCTCTATATCTGTTTCATTATCTCTCTCTCTCTCTCTCTATCGCTATATATATATATATATATATATATATATATATATATATATATATATATATATTGAAGTTCACCGCCTGTAACCACGCTATATACATGGTAGTTAATTATGTATATATATCTATCTATATATATATATATATATATATAATTCACTACCATGTATATAGCCTGGTTACATGGGTGAACTTCAATATACGTAAGGAGTTCTATAGAATAATAGACAAAAACTTCATCCCGGATAATAAATTAAGCAAAATAATAAATAGAAACTCTGTGAAATTATCTTTCCCAGCGTTTAGACACTTAACTAACACTATAATCAGCTCCAACAATACAGAAATCAGTAAAATAAGGAACAAGAACGAACTACAACCAAACGAAAGTATCCTAAACATAAAATGTAATTGCAGAATACCAGGACATTGTTCGTTGGATCGGGAATGTCGAACCGTTGAAATAGTGTATAATTGTGAGATAAAAACTTATAACACAAAGAAGATATATCTGGGAGCAACGAGGACATTGTTGAAGGAAAGATATAGAAACCCCATAGTATCTTTAAAAAGGAACCTTAGATAGAAACTAATAGGTATTGCGTAAACGATAGCAGGGAGTGGGTACAAAAATCAGCATCAAAAATAAAAATAAAAACAAAAAGAGGAATACAACTGCAGTAGGTAATTGAATTAGCGAGCTTAACAGAAATAATGAGAATTTTGAATTTAAAATGTCAGTAGTGGACAGGGGGAGGAAGTACAGCGCCGGGAAATACAAAAGGTGCAACCTATGGTTATTGGAAGCCTTCTACATAGTGAATTCCAAATAGGGCATTTTTGAATAAAAGACTAGATTTCATACAAGGATGTCTTCACAAGAATATATTTCTGGTATCACGCCTTTAATGTAACTTGGATATAACTGTTTACAACAATAAGGATAATCGGATGATAGGATTACATTTTAATGTAGAGTTCAATAGCTAGAAATATTATAATCCAAATGAAGGATCCAAATCTAACATGCGAATATAGTTTCTATTGTTCAAAACCGGGTAAGTAATATAGATAAAGTATAAAGCTCATCTAAGAATGGCATTTTTCTCCTTAACAGGATCTGTATTCAGTTGTATCCGTATTGACGGTGAAATAAGTGATACCTTCTTCATATCAATAAAACAACTTAACAATAAACTAGTTATTATTAAATTAGAAAACTAATTTAATTGATTTTGTTATCTGACATCTTAAGTTGGTAGAATCCATGTTGATTTAGTTATTTACTTACTTTACTCCTTGTTCTAAAAATGCTGGAGTAAACATCTTCTCCTCGGAGTGAAACACATTTGTAGGTATTGGGAGGTTTTGCCGTCATAATAATAATTAGAGGACATATACTATCTTATTTAGATACCCAAGAATGCAACACACGAATTATAAGACATGAGCAGCATAAGTGATTAATAACAGACGTAGGTTAAACCCATCGGCAAAAAACAGTTCTTAAAGATTAAAAACATAATTTATATCCTTTATTTGTTAAATAAGCAATCATAGCACGTTCTCGATCTGTCTGATTAAATTAATTATTAAATCATAGACGCCTTCATGCAATCAATGAACCGAAAACATTAAAAGGCCTGAATCATCTCCCTTTAACTGTTATAAGAGAAAAATCGACGCAGTTTCCAACAGAATTAACTAGTAGCAATTAACAACATAATTGGACTATCTCCCTTCATAATTGCCTTTAGTAACGATATGAAAATGTATTCAAGTAGAATGACTATGAATTTTAAAACATTAAAATATAATAATAAATAGATAAGAATACCGTACTCGAAATGTTGTACAAGGATTTATATATATATATATATATATATATATATATATATATATATATATATATATATATATATAATACAGCATTTTTATTTATTCTCATATTAAATTACACTTTAATCCTAAAAGTGTCTTAAATCTAAGTACTCAAATAACAATAATCTGTAAACATTACTTGCCACTAATACGAAAATAAAATTAACCATAACGTTATTGCAAAGTTATCACGGCCAAACTATAAAAATACAAATTAAAAAATTATCGTTATAAAATAATCAATTATTGGCAAATAAAAAAACCCAGCGAGATCTAATTTAGGAACTCAATGAATTGGATGTATATATATATATATATATATATATATATATATATATATAGATATATATATATACATATATTATAAGGTGAAATTAAAGCCAAGAACAATGCGAGATTTTTTTTTTATATAGAGTAAAATTATTTCAACTCTAAACAACAGTAGTTTTTTTCCCTGTTGTATCCAATGGTGTTATAAATCTCAATATATTTCGGACTTATTAGTCCTTTTTCAAGAGAATACAGCGGAAGAGTGTTCTTCACGAGTGCAAACTGTGTCTGGCTGAGACTGAGGGATATAAGTAGGTTGTCATTTGCTTGAAGCATTGTTGAAGAAAATTATAAGGTGAAATTAAAGCCAAGAACAATGCGAGATTTTTTTTTTATATAGAGTAAAATTATTTCAACTCTAAACAACAGTAGTTTTTTTCCTGTTGTATCCAATGGTGTTATAAATAAAGCGGAAGAGTGTTCTTCATGAGTGCAAACTTTGTCTGGCCGAGACTGAGGGATATAAGTAGGTTGTCGTTTGCTTGAAGCATTGTTGAAGAAAATTATTAGGTGAAATTAAAGCCAAGAACAATGCGAGATTTTTTTTATTTAGAGTAAAATTATTTCAACTCTAAACAACAGTAGTTTTTTTTTCCTGTTGTATCTAATGGTGTTATAAATCTCAATATTTTTCGGACTTATTAGTCCTTTTTCAAGAGAAGACAGCGGAAGAGTGTTCTTTATGAGTGAAAACTCTGTCTGGCCGAGACTGAGGGATATAAGTAGGTTGTCGTTTGCTTGAAGCATTGTTGAAGAAAATTATAAGGTGAAATTAAAGCCAAGAACAATGCGAGACCGTGTTTTATATAGAGTAAAATTATTTCAACTCTAAACAACACCCGCCATATCCTTTCAGCACCAGGAAAAAACCTGCTAGCGTCTTTCTTTATTCGAGATTACCTTAGGAAGAGAGGGTCGGCTCTTCTGAGCTAAGTTAAAAAATTCTTATCCATTATTGTTAATCTATTTGTGTCTTAATATGCCTTCATTTGTATATTATATATATACTAGCTGTACCCGGCCACGCGTTGCTGTGGCTGTTTGTTAAAATGGAACACACACACACACACATATATATATATATATATATACATATATATATATATATATATTTTAAATGGCTTATAGTTTTCTTAAATAAATATACGAAAATTAAGCGATATATTAATATTTAAATGTTTTTTCCGTAGCTACAGCAAACGTAAATGCTTCTCACATGTTTTTTTCCCCCGTTAAGGGAACGTTTTCCTTTTTCTTTCTTTTTTTTCTCTTCAAAAATGCTCTATTGACAAAAGTGTGTTTATTCATAAAGTCTGAAGAAATGCTGGTTTTTGAAAATTTTCAAACGATATAATTTTTTAAAATGTGCGACAGGACATGGTCACAATGGTAACGTAAAAGGGAATACACTTTTTGTTGCCATCAATACAGTTTTTGAAGTCTTGATTTTGCTATCACAGTATATTAATGCTCAATTATGAAATATGATAATTTTATAGCTTATTCCTTAAGTCAACTCTTTTTTGATTAAAACTCATTGGTATATGGGAATTTACTGAATTACAAAAACCCAGCATATTACATACAAGTATATATATATATATATATATATATATATATATATATATATATATATATATATATATATGTATATATATATATACTTTAATGTAATATGCTGGGTTCGTGTAATTCAGTAAATATATGTATATATATGTATATATATATATATATATATATATATATATATACACATACGTTCAACACCATGTATAAAGGGTGGTTATAATTGATTAACTTCCAATAAATAAAAATCCTATAAAAATATATATTTATGACTGGTACTACTCTAAAACAGTACTTAAATAATATTTTCCTATCCAAAACATTAGTCGACTTTACAATTCCCATTATTGGAACTTTATTATAAGATGAAGCCCGAAGGTTCTACTTCGAGCTATCTGAAACAAAAAAAGAAGATAAATACAAGCATTAACTACTCACACCCGCCATATCCTTTCAGCACCAGGAAAATACCTGCTAGCTTCTTCCTTTATTCGAGATTACCTCAAGAAGAGAGGGTCGGCTCTTCAGAGCTAAGTTAAACAATTTTTATCCATTATTGTTAATCTATTTGTGTCTTAATATGCCTTCATTTGTATATTATATATATACTAGCTGTACCCGGACACGCGTTGCTGTGGCTCAGTTTGTTAAAATCGAACACATGTGAAAGTAGATAACAGTTCGATTCTTTTTTTCAAGAGAATGTACAAATTATTTATATTTTAACAGATGTTAAGAAAATAAACGGGAAAATACTTCCATCATTAATTATGCAAAAAAAAAAAAAATGTTGATTTAGTGTTTCAATATGCTTATAAATTACGATAACACTTGCTGAGTATGGACTGCTTTACGGTTGTTGTAAAAATGGAACGGAAACTTAAATTTCGCTTCATTTTAATCTTTCTTAATTTTTTAATTGTGCCCCCCAAACGAATATAATCAAAACAGTAACATTCAACAATTGTACTTTATGTATATAACACACAACATATTTAATAAAAAAAAATTAAAAATAGAAAGTTTATAACGAAAGGGAAATAATTCCATTTTTAAACGAAAAAGTCAGTTTACCAAACTTACTGTATTAATGCTATTTTTTAAGCAAGAAAAAAAGGTAAATATCCAGATACGCTACTACAGAACACCGCCCACTCTAATTTATTTTTGTATAGGTAATTGAGATCGCTGACAACGAATCTGATAGTCAAACTTGGGGCAAATTTACCGTTTGCATGCTATTTACCCATGAACCCACGAACTTCTTTCCACCATTTTGCAGCTTCCGTTTATGCTACGCGCATGCACGCTGTAGCATAAACGACGGCTTCACCAAGCAAACTACGTTGGGGGAGGGGATTTTTTTTTCCAGGACATAGAATTTTCTAATTTTCAAAAATATATTATAGCGCTTTTTTGGTGGAAAATTTAAAATTAGCTGATAAAGAAATAAAATAAGAAAAGGAAAGCACACCAAGTTAGAGTAGGGGGGGTTAATTTATCTGTTTTTTTTTTGTTTTTTTACCTGGAATATCGAATTTTCAAATTTTCCGTAAGTAACGCACCGACATTTACCAATTAGAACACCATTTAACATTTTCCGAAGATTTTAATTTGTACATTGGGGGGGGGCGGATGTGATGTTGGGGCGCGCGCGCTCCAACATCACATCCCCCCTCCAAACAAATTAGAGTGGTCGGTGGGGTTTGTATTACTGTACACATAGATTCGAAAAAGTTGTCAAAAAACAAATATATAACAAATAAATGTTATCAAAGGCAAGAAAAGTTACTTTTCTACCAAACTGGATATATTTTTCGTGTTTTTATTCAATGTAACATATTGGGGTTGTATTAATGTACACATAGATTCGAAAACGTTGTCAAAAAACAAATATATAACAAATAAATGTTACCAAAAGCAAAATAAGTTACTTTTCTACCAAACTGGCTATATTTTTCGTGTTTTTATTCAATGTAACATGTTTATTCAGCTCGAAAAACATACAGTGTTTACCGATGTATTCGAAAATTCAAGATAGCGTCTGATTCTCACTTTAACACGGTAAGTTTGGAAAAAGGTGATATAAATAAAAACCCAGATAAAATACTGTTAAAAACTCGCTCAATATATGTTACCGTGACATAGGTTGACATATATTCGGCGGGTTTTTAATAGTATTTTGTATAGTTTTTTTTATTTATAACACCTTTTCCCAAACTTACCTTTTTAAAGAGAGAATCAGACGCCATCTTGAATTTTCCAAGTCATCGGTAAACGCTGTATGTTTTTCGAGCTGAATAAATATGTTGGGTTTGTATTAATGTACACATAGATTCGAAGAAGTTGTCAAAAAATAAATATATAACAAATAAATGTTATCAAAGGCAAGATAAGTTACTTTTCTACCTAACTGGATATATTTTTCGTGTTTTTATCCAATGTAACATGTTTATTCAGCTCGAAAACCATACAGTGTTTACCGATGTATTGGAACATTCAAGATGGAGTCTGATTTTCTCTTTTACACGGTAAGTTTGGGAAAAGATGTAATAAATAAAAAAACGGCGGGTTATTAATAGTATTTTGTATAGTTTTTTTTATTTATAACACCTTTTTCCAAACTTACGGTGTTAAAGAGGGTGTGAGACGCCATCTTGAATTTTCGAATACATCGGTAAACACTGTATGTTTTTCGAGCTGAATAAATATGTTATATTGAATAAAAACACGAAAACATATCCAGTTTGTCAGAAAAGTAACTTATCTTGCCTTTGATAACATTTATTTGTTATATATTTGTCCCCCCAAACAAATTAGAGTGGTCGGTGTTCTGTAGTAGCGTATATATTTACCACGTATTTACCAAAAAAAAAAATATTTAGGTTTGGCTATAAGTTCCTAAACTCATTTCACCCTAAATAATTTAGGTGACTTAAATAATAATCTAATTTAATCTTTAATTTCCTGAATAGTATCCGATAATTCATTTTTCTTCGAGTTATATCGAATACATTATTACGGACTTTAGGGGCTTTTTTCGTAATGTTACTGTAAAAAATTTTTATTGTTACAAATTACGATGCTTTAAAAAAAGCAAAAATAAATTCTTGCGTTTTTTATTCACTACTGAAAACCATGACTTAAGTAAAGGTATTTTTTGTTTAAACAAAATAAAACATTT
Organism: Euprymna scolopes; assembly: GCF_053919585.1. Taxonomy (NCBI): domain Eukaryota; kingdom Metazoa; phylum Mollusca; class Cephalopoda; order Sepiida; family Sepiolidae; genus Euprymna; species Euprymna scolopes. The sequence goes on along the minus strand of NC_136487.1, from coordinate 164,309,519 downwards.
TCACTAAGATTTAAGTAAAAATAATTAGTTCATTATATTCTGCGATCATTATTTGAAAAATACTGCAATTTTCATTAAATTCGTTAATTTCCTGATTTTTGGTGAATTTTTAAGTAAAGGAAGGAGTCAAAATTTGTATACACTTTGAGCGCCGGCATTCATTTTGCGACCACGTGTGGTTAATTTAAATATCCAGTTTGGCAGAAAAGTAACTTATCTTGCCTTTGATAACATTTATTTGTTATATATTTGTTTTTTGACAACTTTTTCGAATCCATGCGTACAGTAATACAAACCCCTAAACTTCGGAGGTTGGAATCCCCCTCACCTAAAATGTACTTGGAAAAATCGATTTTATAGTGAGATTTGAGAATGGTTAGTCGAAAAAAAGGTGAAAAACAAAAAAATAATCAATAAATAATTGTTACCAAAGGCAATAAATGCTACTTTTTTTACTTACATTGAATATTTTCAAGCGCTTAATGCCAAATACCTCCAGATTTTCTAGAATTTCCCGCTAGATTGTAACCGACATCTCCAGATATAGCAGGAAAACCGCTAAATTATAACACTGGTCACGTGACAGGAAGCGGTAATAAATAATTGTCCCTACAAAAAAATGGCCTCTCGGTACAAAGAAATCCACCTATTTATCATAGAAAAATTAAGTATAATGTTATGATTAAAAAAATATATATAAAAACACATGGATATAGTAAACATATTATACCAAAACGTGGAAGCCATCCATCCAGTGTTTTTTTTTAGACAATTAATTCCGAACGAACCAACATTTTCATTTATATATATATATATATATATATATATATATATATATATATATATATATATATATAGATAGATATAGATATAGATATAGATATAGATATATATATAGATATATATAGATATAGATATATATATATATATATGCCTACATTTGTGTATTATATATGTGCCTTCATTTGTGTATTATAAATAAGTAAATAAATATAAATATATATATATATATATATATATATATATATATATATATATATATATATATATAGTCCTTAAATAAGAGTATCCAATCCACAACCATAAGCCGACTTCATAATTCCCATTATTGGAACTTAATTATAAGGTTAAGCTCGAAGGTTCTACCTCGAGGTATCTAAAGGAAAAGATCCATAGATTAACGTGGGAGGGGAAACTATCTTCTATTACTATCCTAAACTGGAAATGAGGCAAAGGACTTACACTAAGTAGATGTTAATAAGCCCCTCTTACCTCTTTTTTAATGGAGAGTAGATAATACAGTGGATGTGTTATCGGCAGCTCCATAACTCTCGCTTCTCCTTTCTGTCCATCAGTCCTCATTTCCAATGAGTTATGTTTCTGACAAAGGGCGAAGATAAAGCTGATACCCAGATCGGTAGTACTTCGTTAGTCTGAGATGCCGGAAATTTTCTGTCTCTATGTCTATCCTTGCGGTCATGTAACTAGTAAGGGTGCTGGAGGTAAACGTTGTCATCTGGGCTGACGTTAACCGCCTTATAGTCAGCGACCCGAACCTTGGCCTAACCACTAAGGAGGCTGTACTATCAGCAGGTGCCAAGTACTGGGGCTGCTGTATTGCCATTTGTTGAATTGATTCTGGACCATGGTGGGACCTCTCGATGCAATTCCTTCGGTTAATTATTGCGGTTTACCTTATCATACGCTACAAAAATTCCTGCCTTACTTTCCATTTCTGTACTGCTCTAAGCAAGTATGCTGAGCTTTTCCACAAATCCGAAAATCGTCAACATGAAATATCTAGAAAAAACACAATAAATTTAAAACCCCATCCTCCAACCTAGACCCATACTAACATGTCTTCTTATCCAACGTCAGGGCTCTACGTTCCAACCTTTCAAAGGTGTAAACCCAATTACAGGAGACGAAAGCGGACATATTCTTTCTAAACGAAACTTAAATAGGGCTGACCATCTCGCTAGATGAGTTCATAATTGAAGGATACTCTAACTTAACATCTATATCTGAGCCCCAAGATCGCCATGGGCATAGGATACCTGCCTACATTAAAGATGGCTTCCCATATGGAAGAGATATCTCCAGAGAGGACCCTAGTTTACCTTATATGTGCTTCCGGGTTGCATTTGCTTACACCACTGCATTTATATTTGCCCTATATCGACTCCATAACAGCGGAGTTACTATCTTTTAGAGTATATCGGAGAAAATTGACAACATCCTGTCTGCTCATCCTGCAGCTAACATTCACATTTGCGGTGACTTCAATGTCCATAATGTGGAATAGCTGAACCACTCAAATAATGCTGATGATGAGGGGAGGTTCTGTCCTGATTTTTTCATTGACTATGACGTCACTAAGATTATTCGCGAGCCCACCCATGTGCGCTATACTACCGGTCAGTACGCAAGCTTTCTAGACCTTTTCTCCCCACTTCCCCTGAGCTATGCTCATGTGCCGTTCTTTATCCTCTGGGATCCTCTGATCACTCCGTTGTACCAGTTAAGATGAAAATGAAGTATAATAAGTCTACATACGTACCTCTCCACCGTACTGTATACCGATACTCTATGGCCTACTGGAATAGCTCCCGTACATTCATATCTGATCTACCTCTGCACTTCATGTTAAAAAGGATGTTCTCTATAGTATCATACCTCACCTAATGGTTAATTGTAGGCATAGACCAATGCATACAATCCAAACAATCCCAACAAAAACCTAACAGCCAGCCATGGTTCTCCCCAGAATGTGCTGCTGCCATTGCGCACAGAAATATCTTTTTCCATAACTTCCAAGGTAATAGATGCACTGAGACTAAAGCTGATTTCTGGACCACCAGCAACCACTGTAAAAGAGTAATAAAGGATGCAAGAGAGCTATATGCTCAGTCTGTTAAATCTAAAGTAGCTGAGCAGCGGCTTGGGCCTCACCATTTCTGGCTAATAGCAAATAGGACCCTGAACAGCTGGCTGCGTTCTATCCCAACCATTATCAATAGACCAAAGATCATCCGTCAGCATCCGACAAGGCCAAACTATTTGCCAAGAACTTTGCAGCAAATTCGACCCTATGCGACAACTGCCATCAACTCCCCGTATTTTCTCCTATAACACCTAAAACGCTAGATAACATGCACTTATCTTTGCGTGAGGTCGCCAAGCTAATCAAGAACCTTGATTCCAGTAAAGCAACTAGCCCTGACGGCATTCTAATTATAGTGTTGAAAAAGCTTCGATCAGAACTTGCCCGCATACTTACCAAACTGTTTAAGCGTTGCCTTAAGGAGAAGTGCTTTCCAACACCCTGGAAAACCTCATTAGTAGGCCCTGTATTTAAAAATTCAGGTGATAAGTCATCTCCCTCTCAATACAGATCAATAAGTGTCCTGTGTGTCATAAGTAAGTTGCAGGAATTCATATTAAATAGAGAAATAGTCAACCACCTCAGCAGAAATAACCTTCTTAGTGACACGTAATATGTCTTCCGTTCTGCTAGATCTACAGCAGACGTGCTAACAGTTACATCACATAGAATAAGCGACTCTTCCAACAAATGCTTCATTTCTAGTGCAATTTCTCTTGACATATATAAGGCCTTCGATAAGGTATGTCATAAAGGACTGCTTCACAAGATTTCCAGCTACGGTATTACTGAAAATGTTTCCTCAATCATTAAATCATTTCTCTCTTATAGGCTCAGAAGAGTAGTGTTTGATGGGCAGAAATCAGAGGCCCACAGTATTAATGCTGGAGTTCCTAAGGGTGCCATACTGGGTCCAACTCTCTTCTTGATCTACATCAATGATCTCCCTTAACATTCGTTGACATCTATGCTGATGCCACCACTATCTATGGCAACACATCAAAGGCCGTAAATGACAAAGTTCTCTCTAATTCTTTCTCCTCAGATCTTGAGAGCGTGGTACAGTTGGGGGAGAGGTGGCTGGTTACTTTTAATGCATCTATGATTAAGCTCCTATCATTACATCATCAACGTTCTGATCCCCATGTGCATCGATTAAAATGAAGTGCTTTCGTCTAGGGGAGATCCAATGTTTTGATAAGCTTCTGGGCTTGACCTTTACTCCTGATAAGAAATGGAACACATACATCAAGTCTGTGGCCAAGGTCGCTGCGAAAATGGTGGGATCCTTCTACAGCTCCAGAAAATATCTCACTAAACATGCAATTCTTTATCTATATAAAAGAAAAGTACGTTCAAGGATGGATTACTGCTGCCACATCTGGGAAGGAGCTGCTAAAGACATCCTATCCTGCCTTGACAGAGTACAAAATAGACTTCGTTGCTTAGTGGGAGATGCCCTTTTCTCTTCTCTGCAACATCTCTCTCACAGAAGAGACGTTGCCAGCCTGTCGTTGTTTTATCGTTATTTCCATGGAAAGTGCTCGTGTGAGCTGCATTCTCTGGTCCCCCCTCGCCAATTTTTCACGAAAAACGTCCGACTAACTGAAACCAATATCAATAATTTCCCTCACTCTTTATCCGTGTCTAAATAAATGTAGATTCCATGAACAAAGCTTCTTTCTTAGAACTGCACGCCTGTGGAACTCTCTGTCGCTTGCCTGCTCCCTCCCGACTTCAACTTGGATGTCTTCAAGTCCAACACAAACAAATGATGAACCGCCCCCTTAAGTAATGAAACTTTATCAAATCTCAATACTAATTATTACTACGATACTATCCCATTGATTACTGTACGCACAATAAATATTATCCCCGAGTAACTTCTGGGCCTTGATAAGTGGTGACATCAATGTAAAAAAAGTACTTTATTATAAAATATGTAATTCAGCCCAATGATCATGTGGAAATAAAACCTGATAGTTAAGAAATCCGTAATTAATAATATATAGCTCGCCTCTTCTTAAATACGTAATGAAATTGCAAATTTAATCATTTTTTTTATTATATTGCATTGTTTAATTACAATTTATTAAATGTGTGTCTAACATCGGTCTTTGATTGTGAAAAAAGACTATTGTTTGCTTCCTCACCTTATTTTTATACATAACAGACACGCACTGACACATACGTACACACACACACACACACATATATATATGTGTGTGGGTGTGTCCCTCTATATGTATGTGTTTTGTGTGTGTTTAAACGTGTGTCTGAATATATAAACAGACACCCACATTTATGGAGTAGATGATGTAAAATTTTAACCACTTAAGCATGTTATTTTATTATATACTTGTGCATTATATAGTGTACTGTTTTTTTTCACTATTTGTATTGTCCTACACTTGCGGTCTTCTGAATATATATATATATATATATATATATATATATATATATATATATATATATATATGTGTGTGTGTATGTATATATTTCAAAAGCGAAGTGGTCTATTTTTTTTAAACCCTAAAAAAATGATCGACTATAATGTAAAAAGAAACAGGATCGACTTAAAGTAAGAAAAATAAATTGAAAAGTAAGAAGATCGACTAAAAGGGGGAGAAAGAGAAAATAAAATGTCAAAATGTTCCGGCTGCACTCATAATTAATATAATTTATTTGAGGCTTCTTTGTTTTAATGTACAATGCGTCTAGTATTCTTAGCCTATTTACATTTCTCTAACTCTTCAATACTCTTGTATCTTCTACCATAATTCTTCGAAATTCCGAATGTTGGCAGCCATGTCCCTTTAAATGTTGTGATATGGAGCTAGAGTAAGAGAGGTGGAGAGTTAATCTTCGCGACAATGTGTAAGTTGGTGAACCAACATAGCTACTAATATTGGAGATACACTCTCCTATTCGACAGCTAAATTTGTAAACTACATTGGTCCTTTCCAACAGGCCATTTGTTGGCGAAATGTTTTTCATTACAAGGCTTGTTGTCTGTATTTTTATAATATATAATACATTTTATTTTTTTATTATTTTTGGGAGCCACATATCTACGGATTATATTTTTAAGAATACTCTCATCGATTTTTTTTAGTTTTTGTGCTTTTGGGATAAATGTTTAATAATGTATATATGTGTTTGTATATATAAATCTGTTTAATATATGCAAAAAAAAAATTCGCCCATTTAACTTGTAACAAATTACCACATAACTAGGAAAAATATATAAGTAAATAAAAAAAACAACCCCTACATTTATTTCTACAATATGCCTGAGGATGATAGAAGTACTTCTGTCGAAAGCGCTCGCGATTATGGATCCAACATATACAATTTCGAGAAAAACACAAAAAGGACTATTCGGAGATTGGAGAAGAAGATAAAAAGGAAAATTGTAAAACAGAATAATTCCGTGCTATTCAATAATATTTAATATATATGTGTGTGTATATATATATATATATATATATATATATATATATATATATATTTATATATATATATATATATATATATATATATATATATATATATATATATATATATATGGGGTGAACGGGGGTGTAGTCTTAACAAGCTTCTTCCAATGGTTATATTGTAGTCTTATATGCAGTGTTTTGATTTATAAAATTAGTTTTATAATATTTCATTAGAATTAAATCGCAACAATCAAGTATTATGATTAAATTGTGTTCAAAACAGAAACATATATATTTCGAACGCGCGATTTTCATATCAAATAACCTATTGTTGATTTTATGTGCCTGGTATTACTGCTGTGCAGCAATAATGCCTTGAATTTACGCTTAAAATTAAAAATAAATTATCATAAAGCAATTATACTTTAAACAGAAACATTCATTTCGGACGCGCTCCTGTTATATCAAAGAATGTTATGTTGCTTTTATATAGAGAGTCTACCGATGTGTTTTTATCGATTGTCGATTTTCGATCAATATCCAAGATAGTCAGACAAAACCTATCGACCAAAACTGCCAGGCACATATAACTTCGTGTGAAATTAAATAAAAATCGACCCATCCCTGTTCGATTTTATAGTCATGAGACACACATACACAGACAAACAAATTTCTTTTATATAATAGTAGAGATATACAATCATACATTCTATCCTCGTGTTATACACACGCGCACGTATATTCTCATGGAGACGCGTACAAAAATAAAATACTATTTATTTGACTTGGATCGTAAAAAAATAGATTATTGCATGTTTTGCTAACAGCGTTCTGGAAAAGGAAAATCATCTCTCGGTATAGGAAACGAAGATACGACTATTCATGTGGCCGTGTGTGCAGCGGTAAGAAAAAATAAAACTCTAACATCCTAAAGAAAATGCTATTCGTCTATTTCTTCTCGTTGCGCATGTTTTGCAGAAAATTCAAAGCTCATGTTATAATTTGCGAAACTGGAAGTCATAAAAGCCACAAGTATCACAAGCATTTCGTGTGAAATATCAACATCCTTAATAATAAAGGCATACGGAATATGAGATGAGACGATGAAACAGTCTTAAGGGTAACCGACATTAAAACTATTGCATATATATCAACACAAGCGTGCATAAACACACACAGTCAGAAACACACACACGCACACTCACACTCACACATATATGTATACATATATAAACTAAGGTAGAGAGATAGACATATGAATAAATAGATAAAAATATAAGTTTAAGTTCTGCAGCTTTCGAAATCAGTTATATTAATTAAATTATACTATTTGTTAAAGATTAAAGCGATGCACTAATTGTAAAGACTAAGACTAATTATTGTTGTGGTGGCACACATTCATTTGCATATGTAAATAATAATTACACATAAATAGGAAGGCTCAGTTAGTCTGAGTGTGTGTTCACCAGAAGCCACCGAAGGCCGCCGAGAGCAGATATGTTTCTCCAGCAAAGACTCTCTTATTTGACACAATTATGTAAATATCCTGTAAATATACCTTTTCATAATACACTTCTTATTTGATCTACCTTTGTTTGTTGAGTCGACATTTGTATTGCTTTCTACGTTACTTGTTTCAACCTGCAAACGTAACAATTATCATCTGGGATATAATAACATAGGATCGAATTGAAACTTGCACATTACATTTTTGATTAAGTGTAGGTGAGTATGATTCGCGCTTGTGAATGTACATCAAGTATCAAAAATACAGAGAGCAACGAAATGTTTTATTGCTTACCAAACAACGATGAGAATGATAGTCGTGGCCTCGGTTTGGTGTGTAGGGAAGTCGCTGACAAGGTCGATACTGGCATCGAAGTTCTTTTCACAGTGAGATCGCGTAGTTACATTTAAATTTTTAGGATTATCTCAAGGGCGGTCTTCTTTCTACCTCATCATATTTCTCTTCTCTTCGAAGTCTGCACATCTGTTGGCCTCGAAAGTAACTATTCCATTGAGGATAACTGAACACCAGGTATGCCTGTTCTTTGCCTGGATCTGCAATGCGTCCGTATTCATACCACATTTATTCAATATTGCTGTTAAAAATCCTGGTATAGTCTTGTGTTACTTCAATGGTTGCGCTTTTCTTCGTTTATCTCTGAGTTGTTTTTGCAGTCGGAAATTCGGAATTCTGGTGACGTTGCCTAATTACATCAACTGGTTCTTAATGATGATTTCTTTCAACGTTAGTGATGTATTCTCCTATTTAACGCTGAGCTAAATAGAACAGTTTTTTTCAAGAACTGTCTATTATGCTCTGCGGAAACCGTTGGTTAAAATATCTCAAGTGCCCTGAGGTATTGGAGGTATGTCATTTAGGTATTTAATGCATGAAGAGACTTCGGGGGCTCGACAGTTTTGTATATAGCCAGTTTGTGTCTGGCTTGATGTCACTGTCTTAAAGCTTACGGCTTCAAAAACTGCCAAGGGCCTATTTTTTGCACCTAGGAAAGAAGCTTTTAGAATTCATTTTTGCTGAAAACTTCTTTAGTCATACACAATTTTCGGAGGTTTCCCAAGTCTTGATTAAGTTGATAAATGGCATATAAACGTTTATCTTTGTCTAAGCACTTCTGATATTATCGAATTAAAAATATCAATTATGTTGTTCCACATGCCGGGTGGAAGCCAGCTTGATTTTCTGCGATAATTGTTTCTAGGAGTGCATAAAGCACACCGAACATCACTTAAGCAGTGACTTTTCCATCCGTAGTCACAAGAGAAATTCCTCTATAATTCTAACATTCTGACCGGACACTCTCCCTGCTATACATCTTGAGGTTGGCAGTGCCTTTAAAGTCTCTTGAAACGTTTTAGTATTACAAGTTTTTAAAATGATTTGGTACAGTACAGTAAGCGAATTGTATTCACCAGCATTGAATATTTGAGGTAAAGTCCGATCAAGACCGGGGTCTATTTTCTCTCAATAATTTGACTGCCTCGTTGGCTTCTTGTAGGCTTGGGATTCAGTATCCTGGTTCGTCGACAGGAGTTTGAGGAATTATGTTGAGGCCAGTACAGTAATAGTACAGATTTTCTAGGTTCAGCAGCATTTCAAATGATTCTCTCGAACTAGATTTGATAGCGGAGATGCTGTTAAGACGGTTGACCCGTCTTTGCTTTTTCATTACACTTGATTCTGTAGTTTGTTTTTGTGGCATTCAAGTAACAACGAGTGTCGTATTGGTCTGCGAGTTCTTTGATCCATCTTGATTATTTCCTTCAAACATTGTTTATAAACGTGCATGTCGCTACTTGGACATCGGCGTTGCAGTAAAGATGGGTGTGTAAGCTTTTACTGTAATTATCGACGAGTCGCCTTAGCTGCTCAATTGTTGTCGTCGCACCATGCCTCGCGGTCTCCTTGTCTGGAACGGCATTTTCATGGTAAGGCAATACAGCCGGTGTCCATGCAGCAGTTGTCAGCCTCTGTGAGGATCCGTGTAATGAGCGTAATTTTGTGACCTCTTGCATGTATGAAATGAAAGCATAGAACTAAACCATAAATTCTGAGAGAAATGTGGAAAAAGAAAACATGTAAATTATGCATGAGTATGCTCTGTAAATAAAACCCAACGAAACAATACGAATTCTATTGAGAGCTGCAAAAAAAAACGTGTCGACAAATACATTAAACCGTCAGATAGACATTAGCCAGTAATCGAACATCTGTGTATGTTGTCCACAAAGATAGTCACGTTAAAAAAGATCTAATCAATGAGCGAAGAATGTGTCAATAAAAAGCGACTTAAAAACGCGTGACATATGAACAGATACATAAATAAAGACGGTAAATAAACAGCATATTCAACTTCACACCAAAATAAAGAACATAACATATTGTTAACAAATTAAATGCATATGTCATAGGATATATCGGTATAGATTTTCAACCTCTCCAAGAAGAATAACACGATACATGTGTTAAATTTGATTATGCAATTAAATAACGCAGATCATCTACACAAAATAAACGAATTCCTTCCATTTTTCGGACTTCTGATAGGTGCATAACACATGAATAATGTAAGGTGGATTTAAAGAATTGTGTAAGGATGATGGATATTAAGAGCTTGGAATTAAATAAAAAATAAAGATAAGTACTATTAAGCACACATTATATTAAATAGCTGAAAACAAACAAAATTTATTCGAGTACAGGATTCAATTTGAATGTCATGAAACAGTGTGTGCAAGAATCGATTAGTATCAATACTATTTGGAATATTATAATCAGAGATGGTAAGCGAAGTATTAAATACGAAGACATCAGGAATACAATTTTTCTAAAGGGTAAATAAATCGGGGGAACCATGAAGATGCTCAGTTCGATAGAAATTATAGAGAGAATTAACAAGTAAACAATTCTGGAAAACTGTAATGGATTATTAAGTTTTTTAAAAATAGCTGAAACATGCAAATGTTATGGACAATTTGTAATCATCTAAATTACATAGAAGATTGTTTGTTTTCAGTGTACAATTATTGTAATTACATGCGCCGTGATTAAAAATGAGTAAATAAAGATTACCGTTCGTAAATAAAGCTAATAGACTTGATCTAATTTGTATTGGATCGATAAGATTGACTTCCGATCGGCGATGACCACTAAATAACTTAAACTTAAAATGCATATGCTAATATAAATATCCAATATACTATACTGGGCAAAGAGACAGCGTAATGCTACTGAAATCCATCAAAAACAGCTTTCATTGCCGAGAGTAATTACTGCTAAACGAGTTTTTGATAACGCAAAATAATTTGCAATGGTTTCGAAAAAGGTGGAGCGATGAAAATATGTGGCGTATCCTTATAATTCCAATTTCACCGTTTAATCTGGCATATTTCTTTATATAGTTTACTGTTGCATTACTTCCCCTTCTTTTAGATGTCGATTAATGTTTTGGCGTCCCTGACGAAACATCTTCTAACATATATTTTAACTGAAGAAATTCATCACGTTTTAGACGAATTAATAATATTATTGTTATTGTTATTATTATCATTATTATTATTAGTAGTAGTAAGATAATTATTACGATTAGTAGTACTAGTAGCGGTAGTAGTAGTCGCATTTGATGTCGTAGTATTAGTATTTGTACTATTATTATAAACAATTGCCATACCAATGATACTTATCTGTAAAAGATGTGTTGTTTTTTTTTTTACTTTTAATAATGTTTCACATTAAAAAGAAAGTTAAGAGTTAAAAGAAATGGACTTTACACATTTATTAAATAAATCTAAGAATTGTTTACATCGTCTCACTTATTTTACAAATAAAATGTTAAAATTACATAATAAAAATAATATTACAATATTATTTTTATAGATTATAATACATAATATACGTTGGCGGATTTGTTCCTCTATCAATCAAGAAAAAATGCAACTACGAAACGTCTTGAGAAATATGCTAAAATGTCGTTAAACTCAGTAAGCATTGTGAAATGTAAAAATAATTATGCAATAATACTATATGAATATGCCAACAAGAATCTGTGGGGGTCTCAATATTAAAGCAGTCCATCTCAATGTAAATCTTAGCTTGTATTTTTTGATTGTTGTAAACATATCGGTTCATTTGAATTATTTTCTTTCGTCTTCTCTTTGCCTCTATCTATCACCCTAGCTGATAAATGTTACCGTTTTAGAAGCCTTCTTCATAGCTATTGCTTTAAGCAAATATGTGTGGATTATCTCAAACAACACATCATATGCTATATAAGTTTATGAAATACGTATTCATTGAGAAGTATTATACGTCAACTTTATATCAGCTGCGTTTACATTGCTGTGCAATATGGCTTCTTCAGATGTATTGTTCATTTGTAATATATCGGATAATGGACACATAAATTCGTTTTGAATCGGCGGGGCTTGCGGTTCAGTCGCACTTTTAAAATATATTAAAAACGCATTGACTCTTACGTAGAATAAAGAGATAACTGATCAAAAGATTTGAAGCAAAAACGCATTAAGGAAGTAAATTCTTTATACCTTATTTTAGTTATAGTCTTAAAAGCGAAGTAGCACGCAGGATATAATAGGTAAACACCTCCTAGGAAATATAGGATAGTTATGCTAATTCCTTCTCGCGACGGTTGATTAGTGATTTTCTCATTATTAAATTGTTTAAAAACTAGGGATGAGATTCAAATCAACTCCGAGACAAAAGACTATGCAAAATTAAGCGATGGGTTATGGCATTAAGTTGTGAATATATAAAACAAATAAATAAGTGTGTGAGACATTGAAAAATAAAAACCACATCCAGATCTACCGGTTATGATAAATTACCCAATTTCCAAAATCCAGATGAAAATATCTTGGCGGGTTGATGCTGCTACACCTAAATAAGCCCCGTGATATTGTCACATAAATCACATGATGTAAAGTATTATATAATTTTAGAATATAACAGCATGACTTACAGATGTTTCACACGAGCATAATTTATTATCATCAAAGCAGGTAATCGCCAATTTTTCGAAATAAACTGAGTGCTTGCCTGCTCTGAATGGGAGGCGATCGCGGTGCACTGCACCTCTCGCAGTAAATTAGTTTACAATACATTCTATCCTATATTGCACTGTGGAGAGCGTTCTCTTAATTAATTTTATATATAATCATTTGCATTAATGTATAAAACGAACAAGACAAGCATCAATCTCCCGTGGTATTTGTTAACAGAAATATCTATTTAGAAACATTTCATGCCATATAAAAGTACCTATAGTTTATTTTATATGCAAAGCCTTACAAGTTGCGAAATGATATCGTGTGTTTGATAAAAGTTTCAAATTGAAAAGTCAAGTATTATTGTGCAATTGTGCTGTAAACAAAAGCATTAATTTCGAATATTAATATTAGGCTTTGTAGGGTATTAACTTTGGTCAAAATCGACTGTTCCTTCATTCTTCGGATTATTTTGATTAACAAATATCAAGCTTATCGAAGATATTCTGCTCAAACCCTATTTTAAAACACTGCCGAACAAATAATCACCTTAGAAGTGCAGTACTGTTTAGGGTGAGATGACTAAATTGATATCTGTGATATAGGAGGAGTAGAGTTTATATTCAATAAGGAAGGTATTGCTAAAACGTATGTGGCATGGAAGGTTTAATATATGTGTACAGTATGCGTGATTAAACTCTTGGGGATAATATATAGAAAATGAACTGAAAGAAAATGTTTATTTAATCAAATGTATTAATGGGTTATAACAATAGAGCTGATTTACTAAAAAAGGATGTTTATGCTATGTCCGTATATTTTAGAAATGTTATCGGAAATTATAACTTAAATGAGGTATGCATTATTAGGAATAATACTATTAAAAGTGGGTGTATGTAATATAAGTGAGACATTATAGAAAAAAAGTAAGTGAATAACATAAAGGATACATAAGGGCATTAAAATAAAAAGACGTTTGGGATGGTTAAATCTAAAAAGTCTAATAATTCTCGTAATTATAGAGTAATAATAAATAAATACTAAAAGTTTCAAAAATACAAAGTTATAAAATATAAGAGAATAAAAGATATAATGATGGTTAAATTCTGATTCAGTATCTGCTAAATATTAACCACCTGAGGGGGGTCAAGGTAGTGGGCTTGGGCTTGTGCAACACTCTTACACTTACAATTTCTTTTTGCACAAGTATCTTCTTCATCACTTACACCAAAGCCATACGGCGGTGGGATAACATCTCACGGGGACATGCTCTGGACAGTGCCGCAAGTCTCTAACTCGTACCCTGCAATTTAAGCCAAGACAGAAAATTCTGAAGAGCTCACTTCCGCCTTACAGCATGCCGATGATACTGCATTCCCTAGTCTTACATTCAGCGGACTTCAACGCAGTCTTTACGTAGTCGCTAACACATATCACTGAGCTGGTCGTCTTATCAACACCAAGAAGATATAAACGCGAGTCCAACTGATGCGTCCATCTTCACTGCATACGAATATAAACAGAGTACAAGTCTAGACTTTAAACTCTTATTCTCCTGCGACCTAGGAAATGAAGTTCAGGGCCGCCTTCATCTAACCTATTCTGCTTTTGGCCGCCTGAAGGTCCGAGTGTGCAACAACTACAATGACAGCACCCATACAAAGGTTGACGTGTACAACGTAGTCGTTATATCCACCCTCCTCTATGGGATCGAGGCATGGGTTTGCCGTCAGATATGGTTGCTGAAGACATTTCACATCAGAGGACTACAGCAGATCATTAGCTTCACTTGGTGGAACAAACATGTCCTATTCAGAGATTCACAGAAAAGCTGGAGTTACGCCTCTATTGTCACTCCTTATTTATCAGCTTCGATCTTTAGGCCACGACATCAGGATGCGCTCTTGGATCAGGTAACTCACGACCGAGGAAACATCGTCTGCCCGGGTAAACGCAACATAGACTGCGGAACATAGACTCCGTCAAACTCATCGCCAACCACTTCAATATCTCCTTTAATCTTTTGAAGACTTTGGCAGTGACGCTCAACATACGATTGCGGGATGGGTTTTTTCAACAACGAGCATGAGAGAGCAACTATAGAGCGTAACACACTGAGAGACCGACGAGCGGCGGGCACTCACAATCACAACCCAAATCCTGCCTTCCTGTTCTCAAATTGTTCAAAGCAATGTAGCTCACGCATTGGGCTTCACAGTCATCAACGGAGTCACAGCGTCAATTAAAACAAAATAGATGATGAAGCAAATAGTCGTACACATGGATGGGCAGTGATAACTTACTAAATAATAAAGAATGCAGACTTATTTAATATAGTAGGAAAAAATGTAGATACAATAATAAGCGTTAATTTTAATTTTGGTGTGCATAGCATAGGCGAGTCCGTAATGGAGCATGAAAGATTATTTGTTCTTGACAATATGAGATTTTAATGGTATGTAAAGAATATCAACCGGAATAAAATGGAAGAAAAGCAAACGTTTATAATTACAAACTGATTTAAAGCGAATATAGTCAAATGATAAATAAAACGCTGCATATATAAAAGAGATTTTCAAAAGTAAAATTAAAAAGTTGAAATTGTCGCGCCTTATCTGAAGATTATAAGTTAATCGCTGAAATCTTAGAAGTTTGCTTGTTTTCGTTATATGGATGATAAGGTATTACATTTAGTCAATCTGTGAATATTTTGATCGCAGATTAGTATTCTGCTGCATGCCAATAAGAGTACTGGAAATGATAAGTGACCTCTGATGCTAGACACTATAGTAAAGATATGTGCAGTAAGGGCGCTGTCAATACGAGCGCAAAATTCTGATGCAAGAGTCAGAGACTCACAGATTTTTTTTTTTATTACATTTTCACCCCAAACAAGGCAAATTGCCACTTTGGTGTAGGGGGCTACTATCAGGGGCAACAACTACTGGGGTACTATGTAGGGATTTGGGCGGCAAGGTGTCGGTTCACGTTACACTTGAACTTCTGCACGTCAGTACTGTTGGGGAAGCAGGGACCTGGAATGGAATTCCAGAGTCTAGCGGTTCTGGGGAAGAAACTATTGGAGTAAAAAGATCTTTTACATCTAGGGATCTCTACAGTGTGGGGGTGGGATTTAGCAGCCTGTCGGGTTTGTCGAGGGTGCTCACGTCGTGGGGGCACAAGTGATTGCAGTTCGTCAGAGCATTCACCACTAAAATACTTGAAGAACAAGCAGAGGGAGGCAACATTTCGTCGATGGGACAGAGGCTGAAGCTTAGATGCCAGTTCAGTGCCTATCAGGGTTGCGACTCTCTTTTCAACCTTGTCAAGGAGCGATAGACTAGTAGCAGATGCACCAGCCCAGATGTGGCAGCAATACTCCATACATGGGCGAATGGTGGCCTTATAGAGGTACAGGATACTTTCGGGTGTTAGTAGTTTTCTAGCACGGTAGAGAGAGCCCACCTTTCTTGCAGCGGCCCTGGCAATGCCTTCAATGTAATTGTTCCAACTCATGTTTCCTGTGAACGTTAGGGCAAAGAGTTTGTAAAGATGGACTCTCAGATAAAGAGTCGTTGGCCATCAGAAATTAATTGTTATATTACAGCGAGGTAGTTATATTCCAAGGAGTTGTACCGGAAGTGCTGAGGGTACAAAATCCGGAAGCGCAAGCGAATGAATACACTATAACAGTTTGTGTTATTGAGGACTAACTACTTGATACATTGTGAGTAGGAGTTTTCTTTTTCAGTCCGCAGACATAGATGAGTGTTTTATAGCGATCGATGAGTTCAACGTGCTAGGAAATGAATGTGTGTGCCTTGGAGTTAATGACACCCATGGGAGCAAGGAGCCATAGTAACAATCAGACAATATATAGTAAATTGTGCGGTTAAGAAAAAACGAGTAACTCGTATTGACAATAACAAAATTGTGGCGCATGTGACAGCTGAATTTGATCGTGATGTAAATGTACTATGAAAAATTCAGGCTTAGAAAAAAACAAGAACGAGGTCAAGAATCGATCAAGTTAAAAAAATTATAGGAAAGCATCTTACATTTACTCACTCCAGGGAAAATACTATTTGAATAGAAGGCTTTCTAACGTCTTAATTGTATGAAGGCATTGTCATTTAGTAGCATACTACTGCACGGAGTTTATAAGCGCATTTGATATTGAAATATTTGTAAAACAGGCGCATAAATGACACGTCTCGGCGAGGTGGAAGTTCCGTTTATAATTAAGAGAATTTAATGTTGGCGACTTTTTTCATGAAACGCATGAAAAGAAACCGATTAGAGTCCTACGAGGAATGTTTTGCTGGTTTGGCTTAGTGGTTTGTATAAACGAATGTTAGAAAGAAAGTTGTACAAATAAACGTTGTTACAAGAATGGAGTCTTATCAATCAATTGCACTCATACATTAGGCGCTAAAATCAACAATAAGTTAAATAAAATAAATACTTGTGGTAATAGAAATAAGTTTTCAATGAACTGAGTTCGTATTTGCTAACGTAAATAGTCTTATAAAACACGCGATGTTTCGATATGTATTAGGTTGGTGAACACACGACAGAGTAAAGTGTTCTAGTTACCGAAGCAACGCTTGCCGAGATCGTCAGTTTTGATTCTTGGATCAAAGAGTCAAGATGAAAAATCCAACAAAATAGATTGCCACTAACACAAACCTAAGATTCAAGAAAGGACATTATCAAGTCGGTGTATAATATTACTTGTCATAGCAAAACATTACTAAACTCCCAGCAAGTAATAAACAAAAAGATGCGTTTCTTTGCGTTATGCAGTTCGGTGATAAGTAGTGCGCCCACGACCAAACGTTGTTTTATTAAACTGTATATGTATTACGTGCTAACAGTTTCTCATATAAATTAGATATTGATTGATTTATTTAAATGTTTAAGATTTGTAAAATACCCATACACGCATTGAAGTAGGACATACATTAAGAGACACGTATTCGTCCTCCATGAAAAAGGCCGGCATACTTTCTACAACATTGTTAAATATTCTCTCTCTTGTTCTCTGTCTCTCTTCATATATATATATATATATATATATATATATATATATTTCGATATGTTTACTATTAATGATGTATCTCCATTAGTTCAACTGAAGAGGTTATCCAATTTATTCAAATAATCAAATAACCATCTGGATACAAACCTTCGCAGTAACCATGGTTTCGCAAACGTCATTGATGCTGCCTGCATATACGCATCCGCATCTTACGTCTACGTTAATACCCACGTGTCCACCTTACACTCATATGTGGTCCTGTGTGATTTAAATAATCTCTTTTAATAATTCTGGGAGAATTGGAAACCTTTTAAGTGTGTTTCCTTTAGCTTATGTCTTAAGTCTGATAAATATTCTATATGTGACTTTCATCTTTATTCATATAATTCAATTAAATGTTATCAATTCCTGTATTCTAGAAATGCTGCTAATTTTACAATAACCGTGGAAATAAAGCAGAGAGTAGATAGTAGACCTAGGTTTTACTTTAAGTACCTTAGCATCTTTCATTCTCATAGACAATGAACGATGTTTCAGGTAAAGGGAGAAGAATTGCTGTTACTAGGTTAGACTCTATTTCATCTTCTGTTTAATTTTGGCAAGTCATTCATTTAAGTGTGTAGTTCCATACGTCAAGTTCCTTTATGACTTTTCTTGAGCGATTTCTGTGGAAAACCAACAAAATCAGTGCTGTTTAATGCGTACTGTTAAAAAGTGTTTCTGCCTCTACAGACCGAACGTATAGTGTAAAGTTTAGATTTTATTTTATTTCATAACAAATTTGAACTGGACAAATAAAAACCTTTATTTCCTTGAAGACAAGCTAAATAAATTGTTAAAAATTACTAAACTATGCAAAACATTTTACTCTATCAGAAAAATACGGTTTATTAATCAACTTTGCTAACTACTACTACTACTATTTCTACACCTGTTATCACTACTACTACATATGATAATGTTCAGTACAATAACTAAGACTGAAGTATCGTATACTATTGCAAACCTAGTCTAAATATTAGGATAAAAATGGCGTCTATTTTTACATATCACCTATTGTTAACAAGTTAGGCACAAGGTTTATTAATGTAGAAGCCCCCTAATCCCTCAAAAGGGACTAGATTATTAGGCCACATTTATAAAGCTTTAAACGAATTCCTGATTAATCGCCCCTCTAAGTAAGACATTTTATCAAATCTCCAATACCAACTATTACTACGATCTTGTCCCATTGTTTATTGTACACAAAATAACCCTTATACCCGAGTGGATGCCGGACCTTGATAAGTGGTGATTCCCATGTAACAAGAAACAAACAAAAAACGAATAATAAAGAACAAAATAATAAAAGCGGGAAATAAAAACTACAACTATATAGAAGGATTTCTCTGTATGTAGAGATTACAGAAAGCCTACGCCATATTACTCTTACATATTTTTGGAAAATTCCATTTTGTAAATTAAAAAGAATAAAAATTGGACATAAAATATAACATTTCCATATGATATGGTGAAAGAATATAAATACAGGTAAGGTTATAGTGTGAGTAAATTATTCGTTACAGTGCCATATAATTCAACTAATTTTGTAAAGCGTAAGAATATTGCACTGAATTAATCTAATGTTAGATTTTTAGGGAGAAAGTTAGCTGATCGCTGATTATTATGATTACGCAAGCTAAAAACTTTCGTCAGCTAAAATATGTATTAGAATTCTTGAGTTGGAAGCCATGTTTAGTTTCGGATCTGTTTCCGATGGTTAGTTGTTCTATACTATCTATCCTGGAGATGACGTGCTCTCAGTAGACAGCTGTTCTGTACAGGTATAGTTTTCTAGCCAGAGAACAAAAGATTCTTCCCGTGTTGACACGAAGAAGAAATATGCAAGTTTGCTAAAAAAAATTGTTTTATTTTCATGGTGCAATTCTGGTTTCTGATTGGCTGGTAGTAGAATGTGAATTAATTCGTCAGTTCTTAGCAGTTCCTAGAAGAAGTGTTTATAAATAGAATCTCCCGAACTTGGGGGACCATGCCTCACTACGAATCAGAAATATTACAACAAGAATACTGAAAAGATTTTGAATAAATGCATATTTAGAGTAATTAAGAATGCAATTTAAAATGTTATTCTAACAATGCAGGTCGCAACGTAGAAATAATGTCATTGAAAAACACCAGGTGATTATTTTCGTAACGTATACTAATGATGACATTTAGAAGTAGATATGATATTTTGGAGATGCTTGGGAATTAGTCACTGCTCAGAGCTCAAAAGGACCAGAAAAAAGGTTTAGGAGCAGAACTATTAAAGCGAGGGCTCAAATGCCTATCAATGATTTGAATCCAGAATAAACATATAAACATTGTAAAAGGGTAAAATAACACTCTGGAATCACTAGTTGCCGAAAATTAAACACAATCTCCTGTTGGTGTTAGAATAGATTTTCTTTGATGCTTCCTTTCGGACAATGCGCGAGATCGACCAAATATGTTCTCGATTGGCAGATGTTGAAAACTCAAAATAATGTTTTTAGTCTGTTCTGCTCTAAAGTCCCTTATGTATATTATTGTTCTTCATGAAATGTTTATAAATGTACGTGCACGCACAAAGAACATTTCATAGACTGTCATAGATACACGTATATAAACTTGCATACAATCATACACTCACTTTTACTAGAAACTTATAAATATATATAGAATTAACAAAACTGATCCCTATCAGACTTTAACAGCACAAGATTAATATTATAGAAATTACATTAATTATCTCAAATATTAAATAAATACGTAATTTATCCCTACTATTAAATAAATACGTAATTTGTTGTCGCTTAAAACGAATCGGTATTTAATATAATTAATTGTATTGATAATTTAAATTGCAATATCCCTGTTTATGATATATAAGGTTTTATATAAAAATATAGTAAGGATTCTTCATTAATGCAATTTGACAATTTTACGAGGTGGGTTGTTCGGACGATTTTCATAAACTTTTCTCCGATGATTTATTTCACTCCAATATTATATATGATTTTACATTTTCTATAATTGTGACATTTTATATAATTTACTACAGGGGGGGAGGTACCCGTCGTTGCACGGGTTTTAGAGGCGTGTAAGTGAAGTAATAACCTTTTTTACATATTATAAAACAAACAATGTTAAAACTATTTATAAAAAAATCATGAAAAAACTAAAACAATTTTAAATATGAACGAGATGCAATACGAACGTTTCGGCGGTGTCCGGGTGTTTGAAAAATCCCCAAAAAGTTTCCGGGGGGTGGCTCGAACTCTAATCATTTAGGCGGAAGCGGAAAAAAAACGAAAAAAAAACGTGATGAATTAACCAAAAAGTCAATTAGGTAAAATATCAATTGCGCAGTGAAATTGGTTTTGGTTTAGTTCTAATAGTCACACGTCACACTCGAATTTTAAATGATTTTTTTTGTTTTCTCGAAATCTAAATGATTTTTTTTGTTTTCTCGAATTCTAAATGAATGTATTTGTTTTAATTTTAATTTAAGGGTAATGCAAGTGAAATCACGATATCGTTGCGTTGTAACAATACATATTAAAGTATGAATTCTTTGAGCATAAGTAAATGTTGTGTTGAAAGCACTAATAAAAAAGGTCATAGTTAGATTTCACGGTTAAAGTAATAAAAACGGAAGTAAGAAGCGGTTAGTCCCGCAGGTTGCGTCTTACACTAACTAAAAAAAACAAAAAGAAAATAATAATAATCGCGTTTTCTTTTTATTCATTTTTATTTTAATTTTATTATGGTAAAAACAGAAAGCATAAATCAGTGGAAATATTATAGAATATATATATATATAGAGAGAGAGAGAGAGCGAGAGAGAGAGAGGGAGAGAGAGAAAGAGAGAGGGGGAAAGTGAATTATAGTGTAGACACGTTGACCGGAAGTCAAGATCAGCTGATTGGATTGCGTGTGAGTCACGTGATCAGGTTAGCTGAATCGTGGATATTTGGTTTGGACTTGGAAGAGAGCGGACGGCTTCGCCGTTGTCTCCTCCCCTTCATTGAGGGGGGGGGGGACGAACGCTGACGTTGAAATAAGACCTAGAAGAAAAAACAACACAGGGCAAATTCGCTTTCCATTCTTCTGCGAACAATCTGGAAGCTGAATAAAAAATATAGAACCAATTTCTTGTCTTGGAGTGAAATAAAACTTCGTCCCCAAAAACAGGTATCAAGTCTCCCTCCCAGATGAGATGTTCCAGATAGACCAAGAAGCAGAGGTATGTGAAAATGCATGCCCCACACACAACGACATAAACCTGATAAGATAATCAAACACTCAATCCTTTATGATACCACAACGTAAATATCCTTTATAAATAGACAATACAACAGAAAAAGATTTTTAAAAAACGGCATAAATAACTATGTACGATTCAAAACCGGTGTTTCCTCGAACTGTTTCTTGTGAACGCATCCTCTGCGGTGATATGGGGAACGTGGAAAGGATTAATCTAATAGAGAGAAAAGATGTTGCAATTTCCATTGGATCTGATCGATTTGGCCAGTGGACTCTCATCGAAAAAATATAGGAATGTACCATTGTCGACGAGCTGTAGAGGTAATAGGCCTATAGCACATCCCGGATAATGCTACAGTTTTTACGCATTACATTTGCATGTAATGTCATTATTTTCAATCCTATTAAGGTCAAAGTGAGTGGTGAAAAATTAGTTCATGTTATTTATATAGAGAAAAAGAGAAGAGAAGAGAAGATAATTAATGCTTCGCATATTGTATTATACTTTGCAAACTTAGTCAATCATTGTCGCACGGCATATTAGCTGCTTTATTAAGTCGTCCTTCCGATTTTCTTTACTTTTTATAAATTATACTTCGTCCCTCACAGGTGTTTGCCCCTTTGACCTCCATATATGGTAAATAAAGTTTACACTGAAAACACTATTCATTGCGTGAGACATGAGTGTCAAAATATCTGAAGCAATCACCAACTAACAATACCCGAAAACTATTCAAAGGTTTATATTATATATATATATATATATATATATATATATATATATATATATATATATATATATGGATTGCTGATAAACAATGTAAACAACATGCGATCAATATGATGTCAAGTAGTATTAAAGTAACAACCACTACCCAAAACAATGTTGTAACATATAGTAAACATTAAGACATTCATAGAACGTGAGTACAATAAAATATGAATATACAATAAAATATGAATATACAATAAAATATGAATATACAATAAAATATGAATATGCAATAAAATATGAATATGCAATAGGATGTGTATACGTATGAAAAGAGAATCTGAATCTGAATGCTATTCCACGTAAATGTGGAAATACATGCAAAGATGAGACATGCCGCTCACGAAGAGTAAAAGTAGATGAACATCGAAAAGCTGTAATAAAATAGAATCTGTGATGTGTGTGCACCTCCCAAACTTTCTATTTCTCAGTAACTCTGGAAACTTTTGCAATTCATTGTTTTATTTTCTCTTAAATTAGTCGTTCCCGACGATTTATATACATAGACAAGATCACTTGGCGTCATTCAAAGGAACTATACTTGCCTCAGCCAGTGAGCAATCCGACTGGTTGCTGTTATTTATCGAGAAATCTTAAGCTCTTGTGCCATTAGCTCTGTCTCTTATTTTTGTGCGACCCGATTTTCATTCAAGGCTCGTTTAGTTTCGATATTTTCCAATTTATGACAAAGGTAAGCTGCGTGCCGATTCTTGACTTTCGTGCGATCATATCTCCGAGTCCAGCTTAATAATGTATCGCCATGACAAAACATTAAAACGCCTCTTTTCAATAAAGGTATTCTCATAAATTCATGCAAAGGTGAATTTATTCTTACTAAGGCGCTTTAACCAAAGGCGAATGACTCACTCTAATACCTCGATACTATTTCACCAATCTAATTAATAAAATTTGTCACCGTTCATTTATTTATTATCTGGTTTACTCTCTGCGTTTAACAAATAACAATCTGCGAGCCAGTCGCATACGTTTTCTATTTTATTTATTTTATACTTTTTATCTACCTCTTATCGGCTACTATAGCCTTACTTGTATTTTTTCCAGATCGATACATGTGCAATACAAGTATCCCAAGCAAAACATAAATAAACTAAACTAAGAAAAGCAATTATAAAAATGAATATTATAATACATAACATTATATCCATTCTTTTTTATTTTCTTTCTCTTTTTACGAGAAACTATTATTTGTGTAAAATTCTTAATAACTTACCTTTAGCATTTTCAGCCTATTTAAAGTTTAAATAATTAATTGCTCTTTACATGAATCATTTCTTCTGTTAGTCACAATTCATCTAAAATAAGATTGAAACACATCTTATTATTTAGAGTCGACAATTTAATATATATTTTTACAAATATATAGGACGTATATACAACTGCTTAACTTTGTTTTTGCATTTAAATTCCGAGGAAATTCTTTTTAAAAACCGTATAAAATAAAGCAATAAAATGATAAACTAAAAAACAAGAACACTTAACACATCTCTCTTGATATACATGGGTTTTAAGCTCTATTGTCACTGCTAAAAGATTATTAAGGATTATTTTTATACGAGGTTATAATGATCATCTTTTTGCTTTTTGATGGCTTATTAATTAATACGTATAGTAAAAAGGAGTCGGATAACCGATGCATAATTGCCTCCACAATGTAGCAGAAAAATAATGAAAAATATCAAGAGATTAGGTAATTTACAATTACAATAAATAAGAAACAATAAAATTGTTGATATGTAAACTTTAATAAAACGAACATAAACAAGTATTTTGTTCGATAAACATATACTGAAAACCCGTAAAAGAAAAAAATGTCATTAATTCAGCTTTATAATAATAATGAAAGAGTTTGAGGTAACCAAATTCGATCTTCATGGTTATCGGTAACTATTCATGTGTGGAATAGCATTTACTAGACGACAAGATTCTATGGTTTTAATTCAAATGCTTTAATTTGTTAAACTTCAATTGTCAATTATTTAAATATTTTTACACAACTATAAGACACGTCTCTACGTAATGTATTACCTTGACGCAATAGGTGTCAAGCAATAATTGTGCGAAACGCACTTATCTCTACTTCTCAGATTATGTTTTTTTAGCGTTTAAGATCCGCTTTGGTGCAAAAAAAAATAAATAAAATCCCGACCGCGCCAGATATTTTATTGTAAAGTAGTATCAAATTTGTATGCAAATAATACACGCTTTGTATATAGATTGAGAATTGTTCTCACACAAATTCTATATTTCATTGATTTTCATGCTGCATTAAGTAAACTACTAGTATAATTTGCGTTTATGATTTTCCCTGGAATCAAATACATTCACTTGCACCGTATTTAATATTAGACATTGCTACGTTTTGAATAATATTGCTGTCGTATAGACACCAATTAATCATTCCTGTTATTCACTTATGTATTTAATTGAATTTCTTATTTGGGAGGGTTTTTTTTTTGTTTTTTTAAACATAAATAGCCATGCATGGAAGTATTCGAAATGTGCAGTATGCACAATTTTCTTAATATAATGATGTAGCCATATGTTGTTGTTTTTGTTACAGACTGACTTCTCTTTTACGTAGACATCACTACTTATCAAGGCCTAGAGGTCACTCGAGGATAAGGGTTAAAGAGTGTACAGTAGAAATTGGGAAATATAGTAATCGTTAATAATGGGAATTCGGTAAATTTGTTAACTTATATGGAAAGGTTCATCAAAAACTTGTTTACGTTAGACTTGAAGACAACCATATTGTTATCAGCTGGAAAGCGAGAAAACGGAAGATAATTCCACAGGCGTAGAGTTCTAAGAAAGAAGCTTTATTCATGGAATCTACGTTTAGGTTTTGGCACAGATAAAGAGTAGAGGAAATGAGTGATAATGTTTCCTGCGAGACGGGTGTTTTTTGTGAACGTCTGGCGTGGGGACCATAGATTAGAGCTCAGCCGAGCACTTGCCGTGAAAATAATGATAAAGCTGAGACAAACTCGCAGAATCTCTTCTGTGAGAAAGAGGTTGCAGGGAAGAGAAAAGGACATCCCCTACGAGGCTACGAATCTATTTTTTATTTGGTGAGTTAGAGGCGCATTTTCCTTGACGTATACAAAATGTTACTTCATGCCAGGAAGACAATGTGCGAAAACATCCGTATAGATTATGTCTCAGTTGGTTTAACGAAAAGACTGATGAAGGTTATTTTGTCGGGTCTTCGTCAATCTTACTTAAGATTACTAAAAAAACCCAAGAGAAATGAAATAAAAAACAACTCATCAAGAAAAGTACATGCCCCTAGTGCAAAGAATATATTTTCTTTATATTGCTTTGATTAATACAGCCACAATGAAAGGCAAAAAACAAAACAAAAGTTAAAAGGGAAAAGTCAACATACAATTCCTATGAAAAGATACATTTTTTAATGTTCATCCCAAGCAAGCCAAGTGCCACTTGGATGTAGGGGGCTACTATCGGGGGCATAATTCGTTCGGGTGCATTATGAAGGGAGATGAGTAGAAAGATGTATGTTCACATTACACTTGAACTTCTGCATATCAGTACTGTTGTGAAAGCAGTATCTCGGAAGGGAGTTCCAAAGACTTGCAGTTATGGGGAAGACGCTATTAGAGTAAAAGGCTTTCTTACATCTAGGGGTCTCTACTGTAAAGTGATGTGACTTACCTGCTTGTCCAGTTTGTCGGGTGTCGTCA
The DNA here is from genome assembly GCF_053919585.1 of Euprymna scolopes. Classification (NCBI taxonomy): domain Eukaryota; kingdom Metazoa; phylum Mollusca; class Cephalopoda; order Sepiida; family Sepiolidae; genus Euprymna; species Euprymna scolopes. Next base: position 164,282,842 of record NC_136487.1, on the reverse strand, counting down.
CGTCGAGGAGATACAATGATTGCAGTTCGTCAGAGCATTCACCATTAAAGCATTTGTAGAACAGACAGAAAGATGGAACATTTCGTCGATGGGACAGAGGCTTAATCGTAGATGACAGTTCAGGACCTATCAAGTCAGCGACCCTCTTTTGAACCCTGTCTAGGAGTGAGAGGCAAGCAGCAGATGTACCAGCCCAAATGTGACAACAGTGCTCAATACATAGGCGAATGGTGGCCTTATAGAGGTACAGGGTACTTTCAGGCGTAAGTAATTTTCTGGCACGGTAGAGAGAGACCACCTTCTTTTCCGCCGCCTTGGCCATGCTATCAATGTATATATTCCAGTGTATGTTCCCTGCAAACGTTAGGCCGAGGAGTTTAAAGGAAGTACTTTCAGACAGTGTGTTCTTGGCCATTCTATTGGTAGTAGAAAAGGTTTCTTGTAGTTATTGAATGGAAACAAGCTTAGTCTTAGCAGCATTGAACGTAACCATCCATTTTTCTCTCCATTCCACTGCAGATTGGAGGTATACCTCTATTGTTTCTGATATTTCCTTAGATATGTGTCATTTGTTTTCCCCTCATATCTGTTATATGGGCGGTGTCATCAATATACCCATCTCCGAAATAATTTTATCAGGGAGGTCATTTATGAATATCAGGAATAATAAATGCCTAAGGATAGACCCCTGGGGTACTTCTGCATTTATATCGTATTGTTTGAATGTACCACCATCGAGGACAACTTGGACTTTTCTCTTGCTTAGATTAAATTACATTATGTATTCTTCCAGTGATACCATATGGTCTAATTTTCCTTAGAAGACCATCGTGCTATACCTATAAAAAGCCTTGGATATATTAAGGGCTAGCGTTGTACCCTCCCCCGTTTTGTCCAGTGATCGGTATATACGTTCAGAGACTACAGTTAAGATATCTGCTGTTAAACCGGCTTGCATGAATCCATATTTTCTGTCAGTCAGGAGTTTAGCAGCTGTTAGGTGTTGGACTAGGGCTTGATTAACTAAGGACTCAAATATTGTGACGGAAAGTTGGAAGAGGCTAATGAGGCGATAATTTAGTGGGTCAGTTCTTTCACCAGAATTCTTGAAGACTGCTACCAAAGAAGCTGTTTTTCAGAAGTCGGGAAAGCAAGATTCGTTAAGGCATTTATTGTAATGTCTGGAGACAACTGGAGCAACCTCTTCAGAGCATTTTTTATTAGCGCAGCCGGGATGAAATATTGTTCACCTTCTTTTGAGGTGTCTAGGTTTATTTTTATGGTACAATTCACCTGTGGAGGGGTGATATTCAAATATTCTAGTGTGGCGTCTGTCCGCAAAAGAAAGTTGGGGAGGGAGTGGAGTGTCGGGCCCAGTGTGAAGTTTGAGGCAACGCGACTAGCAAGCAGATTAGCCTTGTCGGTTGCCGTGCAAGCAACCTCATAGCTGTTGGATAGTGGGGGAATTGTCGACTGGTTATTACTGTTGTAAATTTTCCAAAAATCACGGGTTCCTAATTTCTGGTCTTCGATGCGTTTATTGGTGGTTAAAATGTAATTCGTCTTAGCTGTCACTATTACTCACTTACAATTATTTCTGGCGTCTATATACTTCTGTCTGTTTGAACTGGATTTATATCGGTTGAATATGCGGAACGCATGCTGCCTTTGAGCAATGCCAGCTGCACAAGCAGAGGTAAACCATTGGGGAGAGTGGGGCTTGTTATAGAATTTCCGTGTGGAAACATCTGCCTCCATTGCAGTTTAGAACCATTCAGTGATCTCATTTGCACACTGTTCAGCTGGAAGAGAAAATATATTTTACCATGAGACATATCTGATGAGCTCCCTGATGGCTTCCTGGTACACCTTTTTGTAATACCTCGTTTTTTTTTTAGTAGTGCGTCTTAAGTTTTAGGGCGAATATTTAGGGTGATCAGCATTCCCGAGTGGACTGTGGGCATTTGTTGTACAATCATCGGGAACTGTTGTCAGCAATAGATCTAGAAGTGATGCATGTTTATCTTGCTTGTCTGGGGAACGTGCCGGGAATCTAACCGTCTGAAATCGGAAATGGGGTATAGAGAAGCTATGTATTGTGCTACCAGCTACGTGTGTGTAATTACAGAATCTAAGCCAGTTACTGTGGTTGACATTGAGGTCACCAAATTACTTTATAGTAGCATTTTATAAATAATGCCTTTTGTTTTTATTTTATTTATACAAACCAAAGAAGATTGCAAATTGTATTGTTATGATGACTGTATACATGCATCTATGTCATGAATTTCTCAAATATATATCCAGATAATGACGTATGAAACTCTACTCTAATAAAGCAATTTCTGTCAAGGGCATAGGTCAAAATCATTGATACGTAAATAAATTCTTCTATAAATAGATAATTAACATATCACCATTCAGTGACGCCTACTGATACGTTAACGTAGCTTATGGAGTTAATGTTGGTATAATTAGGAGATAAGTTCGCCGATTTAAGAGTAGCGACAAATATGTGAGTAACTTAGAGATCTTCAGAAAAAAGAACACGAGCATATCACTGACAAATGTCCATTGAGAATGATGCTGATTAGAATAAATTTTGGTTCAGAAAATAGAGCATTCCTGTTTTCGTTCTTTTCTACATTTTTATAGTTAATAAAAGAATACAATAAATGAGAAACGAGCTTCTATTAAATCAAGCATCCTTACGGATGGTTGTGCATCCTAATTATTCCATATGAAATTTTTACATTCTTTTTAAAACTCAAGGAGAATTGAACTGAATAGCATGGCTAATCACAATCATATTTTGATTCTGTATTACAGCTAGTGTCGGGTGGGTGCAGATCACAATGCTCATAAGTTGTTTATCGCTAGCCAGTGTCTGGTGGATGGAATGAAAATACTAATGAGTTAGTCATCGCAAGCAAGTGTCTTGTGCGTGCAGAACACAAGACAAAGCTACTAATAGCCGGTCACATCATGGGGGGTGAAGTTCCAAATACTAATATTTAACGCTAACCAGTTTATAGTGCTTGCGGGTCACAATACTAATAATTCATTTATAGCTAACCAGTGTTTGGTCGACGTCGGTCACAATAGTAAGTTGGTTATTGTAAGCCAGTGTCTGGTCGGAGTAGATCAAAATACTAATGTTATTATTACTAGCCAGTATCTTAGTTCTTTTTATGTAATAATATATCTCAAGCAGTAATCCACATTCGTTTGAATTATATATATATATATATATATATATATATATATATATATATATATATATATATATATATATATTCATGGGCTGATCAGAACCAATATTTCACATATTATTCTATTATGGACATTCTAATGTTTGCTTATGTAATGAATGTTGCTACTACCGAAGATTTTCCACGGGTTCTGCTTGTGAAATATTACATCTTCAGGGATTATAGAATAATTGTATGAAGTAATATAATTTGCATTCTATATTCTTATCAAATATCTTTCTTCCTTTTAATTCAATCCTTTTTTTCACAAAAACAGAATTGATGGAGAATAATAGTTGAATAAAATTGAATGAATTTACCAAACTTATATAAAACAGCTGGTGTATATGGGAAACGTAAATAGCATCAATAAATGTTAGCACAAATTATGGAACTAACTAGATAAAATTCATGTTTCTTCAGATCTATACTTATTTAATGTGGCATATCATTTTTATATTATAAGTGTGGCCATATATAGGGCATATTTGAATAAACACATTTATGACATTATTTGGTTTATGTACGTTTTTGTCCGCCATAGTCTTTTTTTCTTAGCAAGTTCAGTGTTTTACGTGTTAAAGTAATTAAAAAACAATAGTTCATAGTTTTATCGATGAAAAATATATTTATGAATGAGATTTCGGATTCCCTTTCTATCTCTTTTATAATTAGCTTGAATTTGCTTGAAATAGACAAATTAATATTTTAGTAATGACGGCTAACGAAAGTTTTATGTAATAGGGGATAATATGACGGGGTATTTAAATGTTTATCAGCGCATTATCTGATGAGTAAATATCCCAATGAACAGTCACTATACAACACTACCTGAAATCGGCCTGCGTGATCGAAAACGTTAGTATGTCTGAGGAATTATTCTATGTTCTCGCAAAAACGATTCTACTTTTTTTTTGTATTGGTTTCCCGATATTTTTCAATATTCTATCTAGAAAAACAGCGGGTAATTAGGGAGGTACGACTAGAAGGTTATCCTCCTCCTCAGTGAAAGTTATTTTTATAGAACGTACTAGATTCGAACTCGGTCTGTCTGCAAGGCCAGTTAGTATGAGTCATTATATTACCCTGTCACTACCCATGCATTCTGATGATTGTTGTTGTGCGATATACCGAGCACGAATTATAATTTTGTGAAGATCTATGCTGAATTATTATAGCCAATTAACAACAAGATGAAATAATCCAACACTATGAAGAATAAGAAAGATTATTAAATTAGGAAAGCATAAAAAAATAAATATTGCATAAATATATAGAGAAAAATTTTTACAGCTGAAGGGAATGTCTTAAATTTTTATGAATAATTTGATTAAAAAACTAATTACGCCGAGAATAAAGTCATTTCTTTTCAGAAAGCCGGGAAAACCAACTCATTAATGAAAGAATAAGCGTCCGACATAAAAGCTATTTTTAAAGAATAACGACAAAAGAAATTTTAGATAAAAAAATGGGTTCTAATACATTAATTAATTTTTAGATATTTAATGAAACATAAGTGCTATAGCTTGAGAGGAACGCTAACATTAGCAAACGCAATTTAGGTCTCATGAAAGCAAAATCATACGAACACACGCATAAAAGATATAGTTTTGATTTTAAACGCGTTAATTAAGCAAAGGTGTGCGCTGTCTAGTGGTTAACGACACGGATTGGCAAGATGGGTGTCTCAAGTAAAAATCAAGTATATTTCACTAAAATGATTTTACATTTGATTTAGTTTCAGCATATTTTTCATATTACAGAACAAGCGAACTCTTATTACGTGCCGATTAGTTCCCTATGCAGTCGATAACGGTTGGACCTATTTTATTGACATTCACCTGCAAACACGTGATGGTGTGAGTGTATTCTTAACTAGGTTTTGTATCGGAATTCGTCTGATAAATATCGAAAATCGATACTCAGAAAAAATACGATTGAAATAGAAAGTCTTATATGACCCATTTTAACAATTTCATACATCCTCGCATCACAAGTACATTTTTAGAAGTTTTATCACTGCACAAGCGTAATAAATCAGTGTTATCCACACACACACATAATGAATTAGCTTAATATCTTATAACGCAGAAACGGTTCTATAATGAATGTTTCTGTCTTGAGCACAGTTAAACCATCATACTTGACTTTTGCTCGTTTAACTTTAATTATTTTTTCATAAAATCAACAGCTAAATCTTTGATAAGAAGACGGACGTCATAAATGAATTGTTTTATTTTGAGCACCATTAAACTATGTTAATTGCTTTTTGCGTTTTGAATTTTTAGTGACCCTGTAATTTACAGATACGAACAGTAGATCCTCTGTGGTGAAATGTAGACTATAATTTATTGATGACTAAAGTAATGCGAGGAGGTATGAGAATCTTCCTGTCAGTGTACTGTGTGGGCTTCCCTTTCTAGAGCCGGTAATCAATCGATTTGATTAAAAAATGGGTTATGTAATGATTTACCCGATTTTGACGAAAATAAACATATGTAAGGTTTAATCATTTGTTGATTCTCATTCGATCAGGGAAAACTTTGTAATAAAAACATTATAAAACATTATCGTTTTATTTTCTATGGTTCTTTTCTTTACTATATCTGCTGCATATCTCACGCCGCCACCAGTTCACCTCTTGTCTAAAACATTGAGTCACAAATTAAAGCAAATAAACATGTTCGCAATACTCGTTTATAGTTTATAGTAGAAGAGCAATATTACGTCGCGATAGCTGGATAAAGGAACTAAGTATAAAAATGCAATTTATTAATTTTCAAATAAAACTTACTTATAGGTTTGTATGTGTTTACAAAGAAAAAAATAAGCTCTTTCTGACATCCACTGATTCAGAGTGTGTTTATAATGTATCTTGTTTTCCTCTTTGGCCGCAGCATCCTAATGACTTCTTGTGGAGCTGACGCTACTGAACAGAAATCCTATGACAGAAACCATTATTTAAGTGTAAACAGGAAATAAAAAATAAAATATTCGTACCGTAAACGACTAAAATCATGCTGGCATTTCATATATCCACCAATCATCTCCTTGGCCACAACTAACTAATCTAAATATTGCAAAACTCTGTATTAAAAGTACTAATCTTACACATTTAAATATAAAGAAAGCGAATGCAATCATTCTCAATGTAGTTTCGTTGTTAAAAACCTTTGGATGGGAATTTTATTTTTTCACGCTCATTCTCTCGCGTTCAGTCGTCCGTTGTCTGACCCGTTTAGTTATATGAATATACGTCCTATATTTCTCAGCACGGGGAGACAAACATTGTGTAATACGTCTATCGCCGAAATTTAAAAAAAGTTAACAATTAAATATATGTTTATTTTTCATAGTATTGTGTTGTAACATGGTTACTGAACTATTTAAAACGTATTTTTTTTAAAACAAAATCTCAAGTCTAATCACTTTTCCTATCAGGTACAATTTGTCAATACATTAATCGGATATTTTCTTCTATTTTCAACCCAAAATTGGATGTAGGGGTCTATTATCGGGGCCATAAGTTGCAGGATTGATATGTCGGGAGTTGAGAATCAAGAATGGACTTGAATTTCTGCATGTCAGTAGAGTTGGGAAAGCAGCAACCCGGAAGGGCGTTCCAATTCTAAGAGTTCTACGCATCTCTACAATGTAGGGGCGAGATTCTGATGTTTATCGGGTTTGTCAGAGTATTTTCATCGGGGGGGGGGGCTGTAGAACAAGAGTGGTGTAACATTTCGTCGATGGAACAGAGGTTAAATCTTAGAGTACAGTTCAGGACTTATCAAGTTGTCGACTCTTTTCGAACCTTGTCAAGGAGATAGAGATAAATAGCGAATACACTAGCCCAAATTTGACCATAGATGCTCTAAGTGTGGCCTTGTAGAGGTACAGGATACTTTCAGGTAACGTTCTAGTACAGTAGAAAGAGCCCACCTCCTCGCGCGGGAGTACCTTTGTGGCCTTCGGGCCAAGATCAATGTGTAGTGTCTGTTCCGGCAGATGCTGCAATCAAAGACCATTACCTTTGTGGCAATCTTCTGGTACATGTAGGGGTAACCCTACGTGGTCCAGCTGGCAAAACACTATCCAACTCCCATTTCCCACCTCTCGTGAGCTGGTACCCTTTTCCCCTCCCCCTTGTCCCCTCTCTTCACATTAAAAACGCTCTTGTGCCTAATTTTCTCAGTGTGGAAGCAAATAAATACAGCCCGCCTTCCTCCACAGGAGAAACCGCTGCGACCTTCGGGCCAAGATCAAAATGTAGAAAGAAAGCAATCACTAACCGACAATCCCCCACCCAAAAAGTTTTCTTTTCTCCATTTCGTCCCATCTAGAGAGCATCCCCACTTAGAGACTGGCCCGCTGAAGCTCAGGTTCCTTTACAAACCGAAATTTAACGGACGGTCTATCAACTAGACGTTGTTGGACGGCCCTACTAACCACTACTTGTATTTTTCCCCGCCCTTGACACAAATGAATTATAGTATTACCTTTATTGTTATCTTTTTTGTTTCTACACGCTAATAAAAAATGTGTTAAAAAGTGGGTGCTAAGTACGACGTCCCTTAGCACGAAAGACGAATGCGGTATTATTGCGAAAGAATATTCTAGCTAAGATAAACTTTTCTTTAGTTCTAGAGTGACAAGGATGACCAACGACCCCCATTGTTCTCCACTTTCGAGTTGGCCTTGTGCCTAAATATTTTGTTCATGTTTATTTTTTGCCTAAATGAAAGACTTAATATTTCAATGTGTAGTATCTGTTCCGGCAGATGCTGCAAGTATAGACCATTGCCCTTGTGGCAATGAGTTTCTGGACCATGTAGGGGCAAGCCTATATACTAAGGGACTCTCACTATCCAGCTCCCATTTACCACCTCTCGGGAGCTGGCCCCGTTTTCCCTTTCCCTCCCACTCTCCAGATTAAAAAATGGTTGCATGTCTAATTTGCTCAGTGGGGTAGCAAATAAACACAGCCCGCGTTCCTCGTGGCGGCTCTGGAAATGCTCCTAGTCTCTCTGTTCCAACCCATTTTATCTGTGAACTTTAAGCCGAGAGTTCGAAAGAAGTACTTTCAGGTAATGTACCTTTAAACGTAACTATTTGTGGTTGTGAAGGTTTCTTGTAATTATTTAAGGAAACAAGCTTTGTATTGGCAGCATTGAATTTCGCCATCCATCTTTGTCCGCATTTCACTGAAGATTTAAGGTCTTATTTAATCTTTCCACCATTTCTTTAGACGTGTTCATTTGTTTTCCCCTCGTGCCTTTTATATGGCGAGGGGGGTCATAAAATATACTCATCTAAGAGACAATTTTATTAGGGAGGCCATTCATTAATATTAGGAATAATAAAGGTTTAAGCCTAAACTCTGAGGTACACCCGCATATATATCATATTATTTAGATGTACGACGATCGAGCGTAACCTGAATTCTTTTGTTTTTAAAAGGTGTTACTCATGTAAAATATTCGTCCAGGGATACTGTATGATCTGATTGTCATGAAGAGACCACCGCTTTTCCCTCCTTTATTTTGTCCTGTTTATGGTAGAAGCGTTCAGAGATTACAGTAAGGATATATGTTGTAAAACGGGGTTACCTAAATTCATATTGCTGGTCGGTTAGTAGTGGTGGACTAGAAACTACTTAATTATGGGCATATTTTTGCGAAAAGGGGGAGGAGGCTAATGAGGCGATAATTTTATGGGTCAGTTCTTTCGCCAGAAGTCCTGCAAACTGGTACCAGAGAAGTAGTTTTCCAGTAGTACGGAGAGCAGGATTCGTACAGGCGTTATTGTACAGTTTGGAGATGACTGGAGTAACCGCAGCAGAGCATAGTAAATAGTAAATAGTACACTCGGGATGAGATAGGGTCCACATGTTTTGAATTGTCTAGTTTTTTTATGATATCATGCACCTGGCAAGAGGTGATTTTCAAATCTTTTAATGTGAAGTCTGTCCGCAAAGGAACGTCAGGGAAGGACTGATGTGTTGGGTTCAATGTGGAGTTTAAAGAAAAGCGACTGGCAAGCATGTTAGATTTCTCAGCTACCGTGCAAACAACGTCATCATTGTTGGATAGTAGGGGAATTGTTGATTGTTCATTGCTTTCTAGTGTTGTATATTTTCTAGAAATCACGGATTCTTATTTTTGTTCTCCGATGCATTTTATTGTGGATTTGGTGTATTCTCTCTTACCTATCGCCATTTCCATCTGACAATTACTTCAATCTTCTTTAAATTTCTGTCTGATCGTACTAGACCGGATGAATCTGCGGTATGCATTCTCACTTTGAACAATGGCAGCTGCACAAATTGAAGTAAACCATTGGAAAGAGTGGGGTTTGCTATGAAATTTTCACGTGAGAACATGTGCTTCAGTTTGAACTATTCCGTGGTCTCATTTACGCACTGTTCCGCATGGAAAGAAAATATATATTTCCTGTGGGGCATCGCTGATGTGATCCTTGATGTAGTCCCAGTCGATCTTCTTATAATACCGTATCTTTTTTAGCAATATACAGAATTTCTGTGGTACATGTATCTACATATCTATAAATGTGACAGTGTCTCTGTGAGGACAATTGTCAACCTATATAGTCAACATATGTATGCGTATTTTATAACCGGGTAACGCCAGGTTGCATTCCATAAATACTATATAACCATTCGTTGTAAAGTGTTTCCTGATTATTAGGAAAACCATCTACCTAGGTTGGTTGGTTGTTTTTGT
>NC_136487.1:164197851-164267851 GCF_053919585.1 Euprymna scolopes | reverse complement strand
ATTCTTTGTAAACACTTAGCTTTGTTTTTTTTCATGTAGTTCCCTCATCTGATTGCACACCTTTCTATAGTTTGTCAAAAACAGAACATGCTTTGGCTATTTTGTGATTCATCTCAGAAGGAGAGTGCAGGAAATCTGGGGAGACTTGCTGTCACCCAGAATCGAGATAACACAATGAGTAGCCTTGAAAGAACAATCTTTGATGATGACGTGTCCGACTACTATTGAGTAAATAATAATAATAATAATAATAATAATAATAATAATAATAATAATAATAATAATACAGAATACTTTGTAATTGGAGGGAAAAAGAATTAGAAAGGCGCATAATGCAAAACACCACACTAAATACATAACGCAGCTAAAGAGCCACTGCATTATATATATATATATATATATATATATATATATATATATTATATTACTTCTGTTGACATTGATTTGGCCCCGCCCGCAAGGCAGATGTGATTTGTAGTGAATGTGTACCATGGAAAAGATTGAGGAATAGAACTTCCCAATAAGATTAGTCTTAGGTAAGGCAAGAAACTAAAACCGACAACGGAGACGGGTCTACAGGACCGAATGCGAGTACCTAAAACTACTGTTACTTTCAACTGACCCTCGGTCAAGGCCTACCACCTGCTCCCCCTCCTTTAGGGTGACGAGAATTTAAACATTTACATCTTTAAATTTGTATTTTATGTATTTATCTATCTTACCCTTAGTTTCTTATTCTCTCTCTTTATTTTTCATGAGAGAGTTTAGTATATAACAGGCTAACTTCTCAAAGTGTAGCAGCAAGCCGATAAATATTTTGGGGGTTATTAAAGTAATAGAGAGAGGTTTATTTCTTATAAAACCTCATTTCCGTTGTGGGGAGTAAATATTTTGCTTGTTACTTGTAGTTAAGAAATATGAAAAGATGGTAATGATGAAGTATACTTAATATTATTATTATTATTAATAATAATAATAATAATAACAACAAAATAATATTAATAATAATAATAATAATAATAATAATAATAATAATAATAATAAGAAGAAGAAGAAGAAGAAGAAGAAGAAGAAAAAGATGATTGGTAGAAGAAGACAGAAAATTGAAAATGAAATACCTCAGAAAATACAAGAAAACTTCTCGAAACGAGACTATATAGTATAAACCTAATATCAAGTATAGACACACGGGTATTGTCATTAATAAGATACTCCTGACCGTTTATAGGTGCGGCCGAAGAAAAACTGAGGAATGTCGACCACAAGAACTCATGACGATGCTCAAGTCACTACACCCAGAGATAATAAGACAAATAAGACAGAAAAAGAAGAAACGGTTAATTAAAATAAAAAAGAAAAATGGGAAGAGACCCTACATTGACGAAAATAAAAATTACGACAGATGAGACTAAAGAAACAGCTTGACATGTGTACAAAAAATTAACTCAAAAGCGTAACCCTTAATAAATACCGAATAAGATAACGCGATTAAAAACGACCACCTCACAGTAATGATCGACAAAACACAAGAAAAGAGCAAAAGTAGACACTATAGACAAAAAGAAATTACAATAAATTACATATATCGTCTATGCAACAAAAGGAATATAACATATACAAAATCAAGTGATTGCACTGGAAATTATGCAAACAATTTCATCTTTGGGAATGAGACAAATGGTACAGCCAGAAACGGGTAGTCGTAATAGAAAACCAAAATCACAAGATCCTATGGGGCATGGATATACAGACGGATAAACCCATCGAAGCAAGAAGGGTTGCTGTCATAAATGTGTACAAGAAGGAAATGTCCTGCCAGATTGTAAATGTTAAACCAAAGAGTAAAGATCAAGGGAACAGAAAATCGGGGCAAATACACGGAGTTGGCCAGTGAACTCAATGGGATCTGAAGGATGAAGAAAGTCAAGACAACACACGTACGTGTTGGGGCGCTACGAATAACACCGGAAAACGTAGCAAAAAAAGGAAGAGAGATTGGAACCAGAGGGAGGGATGAGAAGATACAGCGGATAACAATAATGAAAACAGCAGAAATATTAAAGAAAACATTAGAATCAGAAGACTAACACAAACGAACTACAGACACAAACTGGGCGCAGAAGTAGTTACAGATATAAAACAAAAAGAAACATTACATGGAATCATAAAAACTGAAACGATATAATTGAAAAGATGCCACCATCCACCTTGCTTTTTGTGTCAGAATACACCGGCATTATGGCACATTTCAGTGAAGACGAATGGCCGCTGCCAACTACAAATCATCGGTAAAGGGCCGTTGCGATAAGGCAAACCATTTTGCAAAATGTATCAAAGTGAGGAATACCAGATATTTGGGCAGAGTTATTGTCATTCAGATTCCAGAGAAAATCACAACATTGTTTACATAGAGAAATCTTTGATGATGGCATATGTAACTACTCCTAGTGAATCAATAATAATTATAATAATACTATTTTTCCTATATTATTTGCACTAAAAGAACCCACATATGGTGTTGCCATTTTCTTTTAATATGTTTATCTTCCAATTATTAAAAATCTCGATTGTTGTGTGAAGAGCTGATCTTCTTCTGTAAGTTGAACTCGGTCGTATTCCCCTTTTTTTTCCATTTATCTCTAGGACATGTTTACAGCAAAAAGATTCACCCGCTATGAAGCGTGCGAATCGAATGGAAACAAGACACTTCTCAATGGATAATGAAATGTCACTTAGTACTGTGAGAAACGCGTGTAATATTACATGATTTGATCTTGTTTGCCACTTGGAGTTTAAGTTTCTTATCATTAAGTTTTTCATGGTGCAACCTCCATCTAAACCGCGTAAATTTTAGAGTGTATATGCTTACCTGGCTATATAATGTTAAATAATATTTTATATTCACAAAATATTACGGATAATATTTACTCTTTAAATAAAATATTCTATATGTATAAAGATGTATCACAAGATTTATTATACCCTCCTCGTGTCTGCAAATAATAACGTATATCTCTTCAGGGAACAAATATGAGAAAATGAAAGTAGTATATAATGCGCTTATGTATATATATATATATATATATATATATATATATATATATATATATATATACACACATATATACATATATATATATATATCGCGTCTAGCTGAAAACACTGTCCAACATTTTTCCCACTCTTTATCTGTGCCTAAATCAAAACGTAGATTCCATGAAGAAAGCTTCTTTTTAGAACTGCACGCCTGTGGTACTCTGTTCCGTCTGTCAAATTCCCAACCTGACTACAACCTTGATGTCTTCAAGTCTAACGTAAACAAATTCCTGATGAACCGCCCCCTCTTAAGTAGACACTTTATTAAATCTCAACACTAACGTACTGTACTTACAATAACCCTCATCCATCACTGAGTGGCTTCTGGGCATTGATAAGTGGTGACCACCTTTATATATATATATATATATATATATATATATATGTATATATATATATATATATATAAGTAACGTTCAAAGCTAAGGGACACAATTTTACACATAAAATTTGTTAGAAATAGCAACTGGGAAAAACTGAAATTTTAACAACTTGTAGTCGTTACTATCTATAATACAGTCTGGCCCCAAAAGAACGGGTCCCAACTTTAATTAGTCCACGTTTCTTAATGTTTTGTCCGAATGAAATGAAACTTTGGTCATAACTAGTTTATTATATTCAAAGCATCACATCAAAAACCAGGGTCTTTGGCCTATTTTCTCCGTTGACTATCAAATGCTCAGAAACACAAGGTAATGTCTTGTGTTTTCTTTTTCCGATTACCCTGTAGCACACTAAAAGTTTTTATCATTTGCAAAGCATAGATAAAAATATAACAATTATTTATTTATTTTCCAATTAGGGACGTCCAAAAGTATTGGACAAAATTGAGAAAACTAATGTAAACCGTATGCTATATTCAACTATTTTGGTTTCATCTTAAGAATGAGTCGTACTCAGTCATTTGTAAACGTTGCATTAGCCGGCACCATGGCGAAACGCTAAAAACTTGGTAACTTTGTGAGACAAGCTGTTGTAAAACGACACAAGGAAAAGCACACCATTGAATGCCTACTGGGGAGAACTTGAATGCCTACTAGACACTGTCCTCGAGTGTCTAAGGTCTCTCTGTACAGGGGTTTGCCAGAACAATCTGGCATGAGGATACTTTTTCCATTGAAGTAAACCCTGACCAAATATTCAAAATCACATAATATTAGCAGCCCAAATAAGATCTCCTCACTACGGCTAATCCACAGCGTTTCCGAGGAATGGTGCACCTTCTCCAAGTGATATTACGTCAAGTAATAGCACGAAGCTGAATACTCCACCAGACTAGATAAATTATTGTCCTAGAATCCAGTAAGACCAAGAGACCAACATGAAAGATATACTACAACGTATAAAAATTGTTAATTGGGGAGAGGAAAATTATGATATCAATTCTTTACTAACTCAGTGCTTGAGAGATAAAGAACTTAAAGGGAACATTCGAATATCTATGTATCTCATATAGAGTTCAAGTGTTAGCCCCTGGTTGTGGGCCCCTTGATTTCTGAGAACTTCGACTGAAGTAAAATAAAACAAAAAAAAAATTAGAGAGATTTTCCGAGAAAGTGAAACAACGTTCCAAGTGTGTTGTAGGCAGGGTTGTTTAATCCTACAATTATATTGGCAAAATAGTTAATGCTTTCAAAACCGGCAGACCCCGCAAACCTTCGGCAAAAGAAGATCGAATAATGATAGGTATGCCATTAAATGACCGTTTAAAATCTTGGACAGAAAGTAAAAGGGTTATGATGAAACCTCATGTGTTAATGTGTTAAAAACAGGCTGTTTCTAGACGACTGCAAGAAATACGGTTGTTTAATCGAACCCAAGGAAGAAACCATTTTTTTTTGTTCTAAGAATAAGAATGTATATACTTATCCACATACAGAACTGTTTCTCTGCTATAACGCTCATCGGTGCGGCAAGACAGCCAACTCCCTGAAGCTAAGATTGGAACCCAACCGCCCAAACGACAGTCAACGCTACTAACTATTACGCTATATGGTTGCTGCTGTGCGGTTAATATATTAACGATGTTTTGATATCGTTCAAATGACTGAGCTCGATTTGTTTACACAAAGAGCATCGCTTAATACGCTAATGGCAGTTTGTATATCACTTCCCAATATGCTCAACCCATGATGGTAGAGTTGTGTTTGTAACATTATATCACTAATAACCCCTATTACATTTGATTTTTAGTCTGTTGAGTAGATACTCTGGAAAGGATTGTAGATTTTTCGATATAAAATCTATGCATCACTGTGTGTCATTTTCGCTGTGTCCCCCGTCAGACTCTTATGCGTATATCGTCCATTCAGTAGTGAAATCTTACCACGTCTGTTTACATTGTTTTATAATTTCCTCCCATATCCATATTTTATATTTACGTCTGGTATGACGTAATCACTATGGCCCCCTAATTTCCTCTACAATGTTACATGTATGTACATTTTTATAGAATCATTCTTCTAACAAATGCAATATCTTATTATTAATTATACTACATTAATAATATGAATTTTTCTTTAAATAAATTTTCACATTTATTGGATTTATTTGCTTCCCCACCAAAGCAAATTAGGCACAAGGCCGTTTTTAATGTGGAGTAAATACCAGCTCCCCTAAAAGTAGGAAAAAAGGGGGCACTCTGGTTTACAAAAATAATAATTGTCCCAGAATAGAGGGTTCCCCTCCACTGACTGGTACAAAATATCTTAGATGCAGCATCTGCAGAACAGATACTACACTTTGATCCCGGCCCAAAGGCCGAGAATAACAGGGGGTTTATTTGCTCCCCCACCGAGCAAATTAGGCACAAGGCCGATTTTTAATGTGAGGAGTGAAGGGGAAATGGGGACCAACTCCCCGGGGAGTAGGGGAGCTGGATAGTGACAATTGGTATGAAGGGTTACCCCTACATTGACCAAGGTCTTATATATGGGGGTGTCCCCACATATGGTCTTTGCCTGCAGTATCTGCCGGAACAGATTGTATTTATTTGCTTCCGCACTGAGCAAATAAGGCACAAGGCCGTTTTTTAATGTGGAGAGAGAGGGAGTGGAGAGGGAAAAGGGGGACCAGCTCCCGAGAAGTGGGAAATGGGAGCTGGATAGTAACTGTTGGTCTGTAGGGTGATCCCTACATTGACCAAGGTCTGATATGTGGGATTACCCCCACATATTGTCTTTGCTTGCAGTATCTGCCGGAACAGATGGTATTTATTTGCTCCCCCACCGAGCAAATTAGGCACAAGGCCGATTTTTAATGTGAGGAGTGAAGGAAGGGTGAAGGAGAAAAGGGGACCAGCTCCCGAGAGGTGGGAAATGGGAGCTGGTTAAAGGTCAGGCATGTGGGGTTGCCCCCACATCTGGTCTTTGCTAGTCATAACTGCAGTATCTGCCGGAACAGATGGTATTTATTTGCTCCCCCACCGAGCAAATTAGGCACAAGGCCAATTTTTAATGTGAGGAGTGAAGGGAGGGGGAAGGGAAAAAGGGACCAGCTCCCGAGAGGTGGGAAATGGGAGCTGGTTAAAGGTCAGGCATGTGGGGTTGCTAGTCATAGCTAGTCATAGCTAGTCATAGCTTGCAGTATCTGCCGGGACAGCTACTACACTTTGATTCCGGCCCAAAGGCCGAGAACCACAGAAAAAATACAAATTTCCAGATTTATATCAGATTTATACTTGCGAATTGGAATGATTATATTGTTTATTTCTTAAATTTTGCTTTTCATAATTCTTTTGGTATCAACTAAATTTCTTGTTCCACTCCTGCACATGCACACATTTTTAAGAAGAGCTTAAGTTAAATTCGAATAAATGTCTACACATTTTTTTTTTAGATTCACATACACGCAAAAAGTTTAAAATCTGCACTATATATATATTCGGTTGAATAGGCAGGATCCAACGAAGCGGCAACTGTTTAACTCAAGCAAAAAGTAGGCAAGTCAAATACGTCTCTTGCGCTTTACTTTATTTAATTTTAGTTGCACTAAATTATTTTTCCAAAAGCTTAAGCTATGACAGTTCACGATGCTGAGAACAATTTTTAACCACATTGCACTCACAAATATATGCAACCGAAAAATTAGTTACAAAAATGTATTGGTCCCGGATATTACCTTAAATTATATCCAATGGTGAGCCCCAGTTTGCGGGCTCTGGGGAATGTGGAGCTACCCTTTAATTGTCATTGCTCCCAGGTCCACTCTTACCCGGAGTGGTAGTACCTGTAAGGGTCCCACATATGGGTTAAATAGAAACCAACTTGAAAAAAAATATTCTCTTAAAATACTCAGATGTGACTGCAGTACTCCATACCTGGACGTACTTTGCTTTTATACAGATAGAGAATTGAATCAGTAGTGCAATATCTTCTGGAGTGGTAGAAGGATCCCACCATTTTCCCAGCGACCTTGGCAACAGACCTGATGTACGTTCCATTTCAGATCAGGAGTAATGTTCAAACCAAGAAGCTTGTCAAACCATGGAGCCTCCCCAAGACGAGAGCCATCCATTTCAATTGATCCCAGATGGGGATCGTAGCCTTGATGATGTAAAGATAGGAGCTTGGTTTTAGATGCCTTAAAGATAACCAACCACTTCTTCCCCCACTGTACCGCGCGTTCAAGATCAGAGAAGTGAGAATCAGAGAACTTTGTCATTTACAGCATTTTAAGTGTTGCCATAGATGGTCGTGTCATCAGCATAGATGTCAACGAATGATTGAATTATATGTTTTGGGAGATCATATATGTAGATCAGAAAGAGTCGGGCCCAGGATGAAACCTTTGGGGGACTCCAGCATTAATAGTGTGGGAATCTGTTTGCAGCAGGCTCAGATTTTGGAAATACAGAAACAGAAGTAAGAAGAGAAAGATAGAAAAAAAGAAAGAAAACTTTAAGAAGAGAAAGAGAAGCGGAAAGAGAAGAGAAATAAAAGTGAAAAGGCAATTTATAAAAAAAATAGTGGAAATGCAATCAAAGAAAAAATTAGGATTACTAACTAAAGTAATAGCGAGGAAAGACAACGAGTCAAACTGCGATCTGCTCAGCATAAAAAAAAGAAATTCACTATCGTCCAGAAAAGGAGTGAACTTTTTAAGCCTATTTTCTCATATTGGGTTAACTATTCATGATTGATTGTTATCATGGAGCGAGCAGATGAATGTTCATCTTTTTAAATAAGATTGAGAGCTGCGGAACATAACTTCGTGGACTACAGCATCCCTAGACAGACGAGCTTATTGTCCCGTGACGAGTGTGAAATCCTTGATGGAATTATACTGTCTAAAATCAGCTTATTTGATAAGAGGGAGATGCATCACTCTGACAAAGAAAACTAATATCACACCATATTTGCTTAAAGGGTAAGTAGACAACGTGACGACTTTGGACTATCGACATTGACGATCGACAACTTTAAGGTCTTGATTTTCAATCAAGGCCTAGTGTCGACGAAGGATGCTGAACTCCAGACACTAAACAGATGTGAAAAGGAACCAAATATAATCCTTCCACAATTATGTGAGGTATGTCAAAGTATTATCTTTGAAGCAAACCTCCAAAAATTGAGATAAGGCAAGGCTTGAACACCTTAGAAAAGTACGAAGTAAGAAAACATCTTTCTCTCCAAAGAGTCAAGCAAAACCAAACATAACCCTTAGGAAACATCCCAAAAAGCTTCATTTACTCCGTAATCCATGCCAAGGATGTGTAGAAATCCACTGGCAGAAGGATTGTATATACATGCGATAGGTGCAGACGAAACGGGCACAAAGTCGACTACAGCTAGTAGTAGTGGGCTGCCTACACATACGGCAAACGGGCTAAGAAAATGGGGAACACTCCTTAATTTCGACTTAGATATGGAGTTACTTCTTTCAAAGAAGTTAGGACAGGGCTATTCCAGTTAATACCAAGGAATGGTGAACTACTTGAAAACTCGGTAATTGCATCACTACTATCAGAGTGAAATTATAGTTCGCTCTTGTGCAACATTGTGACAGAATTGCCCGTTACTGTTTATGATATAAGGGAATAAGCCGAATCCGACAATTTTATACGTAAAACCAAGAATACACTGCAGACTGAACAAGTAGCAAAGGTTTTCTCAACATGCGACCAGATATTATTATATCTGGAGAGAATAGTTGTTCCAGCGTCGCTCCACAAAAAGGATTTCTTTTCACATATAAAACCAAAATCAAAAGCGCGCTAAACGTCAAAAGACCCAATATACCAACCTTCAACACAAACATACACACACACACACACACACACACACACACACATATATATATATATATATATATATATTCAGTAAAATGATTCATAATTTTTAATTTCAAATCAGTTTCATCAGGAAAACAAACAAAATCAACCACCATAGGCAAACAGTATAATTATGCGTTTATTGTCCATGTTTCTACAGTACACGTATAGACGCATAATCTTTTAAATCTGTTGGCGCCAGGTTGTCCCGTGTGGACATCCTGTAAGTTTTATCTTTGGAAACTGATTTTTAATTCAAAATCATGAATCATGTTATTCAATTATAAAATAGTTCTAGGATATCTATGGCTATGGAACTTATATATCTACATTACAACGACCACTGTTTTCTTTTAATAGTATTACTACATTTACTAGAACACTAAAATAAAATTTGCTCTTTAGACTCTAGCTCTAATTACCTCATATATATATATATATATATATATATATATATATATATATATATACTATTTCTGTGCATAAGTAAGTGTCTATCCTAAATCTGCGGAATTATTCACAATCTAGGAATATAATTCAGTCTGATAGTTTAATGAAACCAATCATCTAATAAGATAGCACATCAACATAGGATCACGTAAAGGTTCTCGAAGTTGCACACATAACTATGAGTATATAAAAAACTGTTTTAATCACATCTTAAATTTACAAAGTAGGATTTCATTATGCATGAATTCAGAAAAATCCTCTTACGCTAAACGATATGGAAAAATAACTAAGACTGATAGTTTAATAAAAAATAAAAAATATATGTTGCATAATATAATGTAAAAATAACTAATTAATGTGAAACTGGTTAATATAATAATATACACATAGGAGGAATCTGGAGGAACATGCTTACAGAATTTAACACTTTACATCGAGTTATTTCGAGAATTAATGTTTAATCAGTGTATAAATATTGTCTGTAACAAAAAAGGATCTATCTGTACTCATGGATGTTATTGCGAATCGACTATGCCTGGCTCACCTTATTACTTGATCACAAGGGGTAGTTAAACTAAGTGAAATTTTTTTTTTAATTAAACATGTAAACGCAATAAACACAATTAATGTATATAATCAAAAGTGTACATTCTTTGGACTCTCTAAAGTTTCCTCTACAATATAGAGCTCAGTTTACGGAAGTATTAATAAAAGAAAACCAGTGTCTACTAAGTACGTAAAAATTATATATCTTTGGAAATGGAATCTTTCAGCAGTATTGTGCGTGCACACATTTAAGCGAGTTGGCAGATAAATCAAGGTGTGGACGTATATAAAAGTAGTATTCGGATTATTTATGTTGTGTATGGAATCACACCAAACCTGAATATTCCGTCGTTAATTGCCAACAGATTAAAACTTGTTCAAGATAAATGTGCTCTGTGTTGAATGGTTGTTCACTAGTTCGGAAAGAAACTAAAATAAAACCAGATGCAAAAGTGTAAAAGCATGTGTCGAATATATTTTCTGAACTCTATCGTTCAAACATGTACTAGGAAAAGTTAATAATATAGCCAAAAGTTGACACATATAGATATGCATATTTCATGAAAAACACCATTGTAATAAATTGAAAACAAAATATACTAAACAACAAATAGATAATATAATTAAATTGGTTTCCTGTGTAACACATTTCAAGTTCACGTTCGGCAACCAAGCTATTCCAACACTCACGGCCAGAGATATTAATGCGTCAAAGGTAAATACTGTGAAGACAATAAAATACATTCAAGCTTGTAAATATTGTATTACTTTTAAAATAGAATACACCCGGGTTCCTCTACATAAGTATACAGTTAGCTTATGTAAATTAGTAATTTGAACGATAAAACAGTCTTGTAAAGATAAGGGAAATATCACTGAAGTCTAAATTATAAACATATTACAAGGTAATAAACGAGCATTTATAAAGGCTGATTTCTAGATACTATTTGTCGATTCGAGTTACAAAGACAACACAGCTACGAAACATATATCTAGATAGTAATTTTATGATGATATTACACATTATAGATTGTATTATAACTTCCGTATCTAACATCTACATATATATGCGCGTGTGTTTGTGTAATTATTCCAGGATAAAGCAACACCGCAAATTTTAGGAAAATTAAAGCCGAAAAACTGGAAATTCCATATTCGAGTCTCGCCCTTATTTGGGCTCATCAGTTACACCTATACCAACTAGGGATTCGCAACCGGAATATCTTGAAAGCGAGGCGAGAAATCTGCCACTTGAGCAAACGCACCACACCCAATAACATCTACTAACTAACGCAGATCAAGCGAACTGCGGAGTTCGGAAGTGCCCAAATGAGGACGAAACTAAAGTTTTGGATTTTTGTTTTTTGGGCTTTCGAGAATCTTAGGACATGTGACGTTGTTTCTATGGGGAAATGATTACATCATTCCATACGCTAATTAAATTATATATATATATATATATATATATATATATATATATATATATATATATATAATGATTCGTTTTGTTTCCAGACAGTTTAGAGAAGTCATCGGTACCGTCGGTTTCAGAATCCAGAATTAGGAACCGTTTTAGATATCCATATTAAGCTCTCTTCAGTCAATACTAATCTAATTCATAACCGGAAGTCGAAACATATGCATACATTGCGAGTTCATGTTTAACTCTGATTTTGTTACCCCGATTATTCATCGGATGCGGTGATTTTATGAAATTTTAAATCGAATTTCAAATTATTTTTGTTTTAAAGTGCGTTTTATATTAAAACCGAAATTAATTTTTAACAATTTCTTTCTAAATTTTAAAATTTAAATTAATCTCAATGTTTATTAAACATTAACAATTTATTTAATTATAACAAAATGCATTTGAAAATATAAAATCTTGCAAGCTGGGGGGATACTATTCTAAGGGATGTCTCTTCTATATTAACCTTAATATATTTGTATTTTCCTCATGATTGTAAAATTGAAATACAATGTAAATTACATTTATAAAGTGTGATTAAAAAATATTCAATAAGATACTTAAAAATAATTTAACATTCCAATTTAAATCCAAATTTATAAACTAAATTTAATGTTAGAACTTAAAAGTTAAATAAAAATGTAATCTTTTTTTAATGTAAAATTTCAAAAGTATATGAGTAAAATACTATAGTTCCTAATTTCAAAAGGCGACAAATTAAAAGGTAAATGTTTGTACCTATATTTTTATGTATATACCTGTATATCTATGTATATGTATGTATGTGTCTATTCTTCCGTATATATGCATGTATATATTTGTAATGTTGTACTTAAAGCAAATTTATAATTTAAATTCAAATTTATATTTTCCTCTATTTCTTTTCTATCTCTCACACATATTAATTTTATTATCAACTTTAAATCCAGACCTTTTATTTCAATTTTTTTCAGATACATGTGCCTTACTTTTAATGCTAGGTTTATTCATGGTGTCTTTTAAATTTAATAAAAACCCTTCAAAATTTGCTGACGAGAACACCTTGCTTATTAAAAAACTATATGTAATAATTATTGTCCGTGACTTGATGTCTACCACAATAAAAAGCACTGTTTTCCGAAACGATCGTACAGATAATTGATGTTATTGTTGTTCCTTCTTATGAAACGGAGTTTTAATTTAATTATAATTTGATTATTAAATTTTCAATTATCAATCACCTTTCTTAATATTGAATTAGCTCTAGGATATTTACCTATCGAGCTTGTTATATATCTTAATTACAACGAACAATTTCTCTTTCCTGTATTTTAATTAAACTAGTAATTTCTCTGTTACATTGAAATACACTCAGCTCTTTAGACTATTGTTTTAATTTCCTTTATATATATATATATATATATATATATGCATGCATATATGTATGTACATATATATATATATATATATATATATATTTATATATAAACTAACAAATATGAAAAACCTAACCTAGTTTTAAAACAGATCCTTTTGTTCGAAAAAATGCATGCCCATTGGCTGATAGAAAGGGGCGCGGTGGATACTAGAAAGCTGATTGGCTAACTAAATCCTCAATAGAAGAGGGCCATAAAAACGATAAACAACCACAGAATTCGAACATAAGCCTGAGGAATCTTAGAGTGGATGAAATGCCCAATATTCAGTGTAGCTTAATCGCCATATACATTTTATAAATTACTACTATATATATATATATGTATATATATATATATATATATATATATATATATATATATATATACTTAGCAATTGTGTAAGTTCGAATTATCAGCGACTATTGGTAAAATTTAGCAAATGAACATTCGCTGAAAAGGGAATGATTTAAATTTTCTAGTGGGCTAAGTTACATTAACCATATAAGGTCACACATAATTGTAAAAATATTGGGGTACTACTTTTCTGTATAAATTTCACGTGAAATAAGCACCCACTTTGTGCCAACCCTGTTTACAAATTGGCGTATATTTTACACTAAATTAATATAGAAAAGATATCCCTCACTTTTTAAAACAGTCATTTATTCATATAATTGAAATTACTCGTTTCCTGGGATTTTAACTGTTGTTGTTGTTGTTGTTTCTACCCTCGAAAACTTATAATAGCAGTATTATTAAATTAACTTTTATGGATTAAAATACTGTACCTCTACAAATATTTGGATCATAGTCATTTATATTTCTAGTTTTGCAAATGAATAAAAAATTAGCTGATATTTTTTTTTCTAAAACCTCTACCCTTGATGAAGGGGAGACTAACTTGTGCTGCTATGATTTCAAATGATCTGAAATACAAGCAAGGTGAGACCTAATTCCAATATTTCTCATGATTAAATTTCCCCGTTCGGTTTTCATACAAAAAATGAATTTCATAAATAAAAGGTTGTTTAATACAGGAGATATTCATAATTGTGCCCTATTCCCAAAAGAGTGGAGATATAACAAATGAGAATATCTGGGGTGAAGGCTCCTCTTGCTGTTATTTCAGGGCATTTGAAACCATAGAAGCAAGATTTCGTATTCCCCCTCCATCAGAACGAGATGGTAAGGGTATATATATATATATATATATATATATATGTGTGTGTGTGTGTGTGTGTGTGTGTGTGCGTGTGCGTATCTGTCTGTGTGTACATATATATATATATATATATATATATATATATATATATTTTAGATGGAGGGCACCACTTATAAAGGCCCGGAGGCCACTCAGGAATAAATGTTATTGCGTGTAAAGTTATCAATGAGATAGTATTGTAGTAATCATTAGTATTGGAGATTAGATATAATGCCTTACATAAGGTGGCGGTTAGTCAGGAATTTGTTTATGTCGAACTTGAATACATCCAAGTTGTAGTCAGGTGGGAAATAGGCAAGCGCAAGAGAGTTGCACAGTCGTGCACTTCTGAGATAGAAGATCTGCTCATGGAATCTACGTTTGGATTTAGGTACACATAAAGAGTGGGGAAAATTATTGACAGTAGTTTCAGCCAGACGGGGGTTTCTCGTGAAAGATTAAAGAGGCATGACGACAGATTGGAGGTCAGACGAGCACTTGCCATGGAAATAACGATAAAAAAGACAGGCTCGCAACGTCTCTTCTGTGGGAGAGAGAGAGGCTGAAGGGAAGAGAAAAGGGCATCCCCCACTAAGCTACACATTCTATTTTGTTACTCTGTCAAGGCAGGATAGGCTGTTTTAGCAGCTCCTGCCCAGATGTGACATAGTACTCCATACCTTGACGTACTTGGCTTTTATACTGATAGAGAATTGCATCAGTAATGAGATATCATCTGGAGCGGTAGAAGGATCCCACCATGTTCCCCACGTCCCTGGCAACAGATTTGATGTACGTGTTCCATTTCAGATCAGGAGTAAAGGTCAAACCCAGAAGCTTGTCAGAACATGGAGCCTCCCCAAGAGGGTTGCCACCCATTTCAATTGACGCCTGATTGGGATCAGAGCGTTGATGATGTAAAGCTAGAAGCTTGGTTTTGGATGCATTAACAGTAACCAGCCACCTCTTCCCCCACTTTACCACGTGCTCAAGATCAGAGAAGGAGATATAGGAGAGAACTTTGCGTTAGAGAATTAGAGAGAATTAGAGAGAACTTTTATGTGTTGCCGTAGATGGTCGTGCCATCAGCATAGATGTCAACGAATGATTTAAGTATATGTTTTGGAAGATTATTGATATAGATCAGGTAGAGAGTTGGGCCCAGGAGGGACTCCTGAGGGCATCCAGCATTAATACTGCGGGCCTCTGATTTCTTCTCATCAACCACTACTCTTATGAACCTGTTGGAGAGAAATGATTTAATGATTGAGAAAACATTTCCAGTGATACCGTAACTGGAAATCTTGTGAAGTAGGCTCGTATGCCATACCTTATCGAAGGGCTTCGATATGTCAGGAGCAATTGCCCTGGAAAGGAATCCTTTGTCAACAGATTCTCTAATCCCATGAGATAAAACCGTTAGCACATCTGCTGTAGATCTTGCGAAGCGGAAACCATATTTTGTGTCACTAGGAAGGTTGTTTTTGCTGAGGTGGTTTACTACTTCTTTATTTAATATGGATTCCAACAACTTACTCATCACACACACACACACGCATATATATATATGTATATATATATATATATATATATATATATATATATATATTCTTGTATGTGTGTAAAACTATACATGAAAGTGACATAACGATACAGAGATTTATGCAGGCGTATTGTTACATGGTTACATATAATACTTTATATATTTCTATAAGAATGATATAAAAGTTTTATTAAAGTTTTCGGACGAATAGCGGAGTGCCACAACTCATCTGTAATTCATGTCTATAGCAACCTTCTCGACGGTTCTCCAATTACAGCTGAAATATGTACATATTTGTTTGGATGAACGTATTACATTCCCGTAGACAAAAATATTTATTCCCAATCGTATTCTTTTTTTTTTCTTCATTCACGAAGATAAGTATTAGAACCTGAACGCAATACACATATTCTCCTTGGACCAATGAGCGCCGGGGATAAAGTTCACTCATGTTTCTCTGGATAAAACCACGGGATATTATTTACCTGTCCTAGTGTAGTATCTCTTGACCTGTTTCCGTAAGTAATAGCATTTGCAGTGGCAGTCTTTTTATTTCATTGCATTTATCTTGTCTTATTTTAACATTATTACAACGAATAACTATATCAATATCGACAAAATGAGGAAACTAATAGGTGTCCGTTTACTATGCATATCCATATAATACAAAACCGCAGTTACCCTGACTTGTCCTGTTGTTTATGTGTAAAATGTTAAATATGTTTAAAAGAAGATGGATGTTAGACGAACATCAGTGGGTGTAGATAAATAAGAGAGAAATTCTATCATTTCTCATGTAAGATGCCAAAACAAAAGGCATGTCTTACACGAAATCTATCTACCTATATATGATTATATAAAAAATTATTATGCGTGTGCATGTGAGTCCTTTTTTCATAGTTTCTGGAACCGTTGAGCCATTGTTCTGCAAATTTAACACTAAGGTTACTTCAATGACTTATGGCGCTCTAAGATAAGGTTTGGTAACAAAATCCATTCAATGTAAATCGAAGAAATCCGATCTTAAAAATAACCATTCAAACAATAATTTTTCCATGGGATTATTTTACGTTGAACCAGTGCAATCCTGATCGGTGTAACGTAAAATATTCCCCTGTAAATATTCTTAATTTACATCTATGAGAGAAAAAAGACTATTTTTAGGTCGCCAAGTCCAAACCTCAGCTAAACAAACATAGACGGAATTTATGAACGGCATTATCATTATTTAATTTTTATTTTTATTTAGTAAACTGGACAAATTATTCCTCATAATATGTAATTATCAATGGAAAATTGATTATACAATATTACATACCCATAATTCATGACTAAAATATCGTGGGCGACACCGGATCTCCTGTGTAAAAAACCAATGTGAATATAAATATATATTCATGCCAATTCTCTATATATTTATGAATTGCTGTCGGACATAAATACAGAACAGAACGCCTGACAAAAAAGTCGGCGATTTCTTCGGTTCTGGGGTGTTATATCTCATGTGTTTTGTGTTTGTGCCTGATCGTTTGTGTGTTTCTGTATGTGTATGGCGGATGATGGTAGTTTCAGGTGAAGAAGGAGCATTGTCAATTACATATGAAGAATCAGGGAAACATTGTATATATATTGGTTTAGAGATAATACACAAAGGGCATAGCTTATTATCTTGGATGGCAACAGCTGTCATCATCAGACCTTTACCAGCAGCATTGTTTAAGACGAACGCTTGTACCGACACTTGTTGAATAATAATAACATACTCTAGATAGTTTGCTCATTTTTTCGATATCCATATAGTCATTCGTTGTAAAAAAAATAAATGAGACAATTACAATAAACATAATAACTGCCGACACTCATAGTAAACACATTCTCCAAAATATTTTAGTCTCTCTTTCGGCAATTATCAAAGTTGAATCGCTTCGCAATAACGTACACTCACGTTTAATCGTCACATGAACGGTTTAATTAAAGTTAGGTCTCTTACAATTAGTTTTATCAAATATCTCCCAAGGTTTGAAGTTTTCGCTTTTTATCGCGATTTTTTAAAGTCTTATTCCAAACATGTAAGCTGTTATTTCTTTCTGTTGATAAATATGTAAATGTACGCAATTTGCAACACATTCAATAGTTGATATTTTATTACTCTAACTATTATACTTGATCGCTTTTCATACTGTCTTATTTAATATCACTTTATATACCATAAACAAGTCAAAACAACAGTCTACTGTAAACCACTTTCTATTTATTAAGAAACTATGCGCATAATCATACCCATCTATTAAAGACATAAGCATACAGTACACAAAGATCACATAACAAAATTCCTACAACAGAATATCTTTCACAAAACTTTTAGGTGGCAAGCTATTTTCAGATATGCATACCATATTTGGTTATGCATATGGATTCCCAGTTAGACAAAACATGCTGTTCAGCGTATGATGACATTTGCAGAGATCACCAGTCAGATAAAATGTATTTCACGATAATTTCCAATTAGAAATATATAAGGCCGTTGAACAACTGAATGATACAGTAGCAATCACTGTTGATGTTGCTTCTCCGTTCAATCTACTAACGAAGTCTACTTATGCCCCTGCATATAGTTACAAGATCTCGTTTTTCATTAAACATATCTCTATTTCGAATACAGTTAATATATATTTGTCCTGAACAACGGCATTCGTTATCGTGTCGAAATGGCTACATGAATTAATATGTCAGATTTCACAGTATCCATCCCTTAATTTTCGGTAAAATCTTACACGATAAGGAGAACTTTAAAAACCAGGCGCTTATGTATCCAGAAACCGTAAAATAAGGACTCCATCACAACCCACAATTGACTAATGTCAATGAAATCGATATACGTTTGTAAGGGATAAATGCAAGAATAAATAAACGAGTGGATGTATTAATGCAAAGCAGAAAATACAATTGAAAATGAATCAATTCCTTATAAGACACAAGAAACTACAATGCATAAAGTGAAAAATTAAATGCTTGCAAATATACTTGAAGTAAGACGATGTCTCTAGTCGCTTATTGAAACCGCGCACTGAAAAAAAAACAACTGGTAATTAGGATACACAGAGTAAATACAGAAAACATAAACTATCTTTCCGAATTTACAGATACATATGATTTAAATGTCCGAATCGAGTTCATTATCAGCCTCATGTGCAATTTAAACCCTAACACCACAGCAAGCAATAATAAAAATATTGCCAGATAATATAAAATAATTATCATCTGGAAGATGAACATTGTCGTAATATTTATATGCCTTGTCCGTATTATCAATATGTATTGTTTTATAAAACACACAAAACGTCCTTGTGTAGTGCATTATAGGAAATCTAAACGACAGGGGTTCATGCATTTAAGCGGGCATTTTAGCTATCCCGCGAAAAAATGTTACTCGGAAAATAACTGGAGTGAAGCTTGACTCATTAAGGCTGAGAGTTTGTGTCACAAAGCTTATTACACATCAGTTTGCATTTTAGAGAGATGTATCTATAATTGTCATTTGGTCTGAATGATAACCGTAAGAGTGACGTACGAGTGACACGCACATATATACGCATACACACAGCTGTATATAATTATCTATGTATAAAATAGATGAAAATTAACAAATCTTCTTTGACTTATTGGTGGAATAATCTTTAATATTCATAATGATATACTCAGTAGTTGTGGTGGCTTCTACAATAGCATTTCACTACGCGTACTCTTCTTCGGTATTCTGTTTTGTTGTCTATTTTTTCTTTCAATTTTTAGTCTGTGTTAGTTATTTGGGTTCTTCTAGGTTTTAACTGTATTCCTTTTGTACCTGAAATAAGAGGCGATACCTACGTGTTTTGTGGCGGTGATATTACTGCTTCTTAAATGAGAGAAAAAGCCAAGATTCACAGGACGAACACCAAGTCATCCATGTATGCCATCGACGGAGCACCTGCCATTCATGACATCATATCTTTTTTTTTCTGAGTTGCACGTTACGTATTATTTGTGAGTTGAATATTTCATACTGTAGTGTTTGTGACACCACCAAGGTCGGAATTGTTTTACTTGTGGTGCTGTCACAGGGATAGTATTTACCTCTCACACGGCTGGGAAGCATTGTTTACACGTTTACCACAGAAAACAGGAAAGAACAGTGCAAACACCAGGATTACAAAGGTGTGTGTATGTGCTAGTATTGACATGAATGGATAACATTGACCTTCTCCCCCTCGAAATAATTATTATTCTGCATCCTATTACTTTCGTCCTTTTCTCCCAGCATGAAATTGCTAAAGCGCATTCCTTAACTAAGCAAGTGCAAAGTAACGATTATAGGTTGTACGCTAAGAAATTACAAGATTCGATAAGAGATAAACATAGAAATAATATTAAAAAGAGTATTAAAAAGAGGCATGCTCCTATACACAGACAAAATATGGATATTGCTGGAAAAATCCCTTCCAAAGAATAATTTAAACGCAAGAAAAAAATAAAAAATAAGCAAACAGTAGAAGACAGGAATAAAGAAAAAACGTTGGAAAAAAATACATCAATACAATATTTTTTTCAATACATTACTGTAAGCTGTTTTACCGCTAGTGAAACTATAAGCATGTAAAGCATTATTATAGGCAAACCAAATATTGTTTTTTTGTATGTTTTCCTTCTGGAATGGTGGTTTAGGTTTCAAAATATAAAGTACGTTAATAAATATATATGAGGCTGTCCTTACCCATTCTGTAAATGAAGAATTGTTTACAAAAAAAAACTGTTTGGACCAATTGTTAAAAAATAAACGAAAATGTAATAATGCATGTAAGTTTGAAAGAATATTAATAAATAAAAATGCCTATTAAGACATTTTAATCAAGCCTGAAACAATGGGTTCTCGAGATTTGCAATGATGGAAACGTCCTTTATTTTGTTTGGATGAAGTAACTATTAATGTCATGAAGTTTTAATGGAATGAAAGAATATGTGTGAAATAAAAGTGTGACAATAAAAGTGAGTTTAACATAATAAAACTATTGTAATATAATTTATGAGAAATCATTCCAGACTGAATTGTTTATGTTATCTAAACATTCGTTGTTATAATAAAAAATGACCACGAATAAAACTGAATAGAAAAATAGCAGGAAAAGTACTTTAGTTAACCAGAAAAATATTTCCTGTGTGTTTCAATGATTGAAAAATCTATTTAGATGGAGAGCTTATGTGTTTATGAAACAGGATAGCAGAATGAAAATATTAATAAAGGGATTCTATTAATAAGTAGATTACCATTACCACAACTACTACTACTACTACTACTACTACTACTACTACTACACATTAGAAATGAAAAACTTGGGAAATTGAAATTACCTCAGAATCTAAGTACAGTAGAACCCCGGGACAGGGCATTAAAAAATAGTAACAAAATACAGTACAGTATATAATACAAATATATATAATAAAATAACATTATACATTACATCGTAAGGCGAAGCAAATGCCGTAATAAAGAGTCGAAAAAAACTGCATTCCACATCGTAACCTGAAAAAAGCGTATCCCGGCGTTCTACTCTACAAGAAAGAGCAAAGCTGAAATTTCAAACAGAATGGATTTTTGACGGAACAGTTCGAAGGCTTCCAATTCAGTTTGTAAAGTTAATATGTGCTCTACAAAGATCAGACGTGATACATAAGAATGCTGGTCTTTGATTCATTATTTAGCCGTAGAAATTGCTTCCAAGTAATACCAGGTAAAGATAATTGTCACTTGAGAGGCGTAAGTCGAATTTAATAGCTTTTCTACGCATGGTCAAATATGCATATGTACATTTAGCAATGTAATTAGTAAGGTTTTACATGCGTAGGGACTAATGAAAGATGGAAACGTACAAGGCTTGATAACTATATGTTTTAGTTTCGATTCTTACTGCTCGTACAGAAGTCATATATTTTACGTCTCATATAATTACTATATATTAGAACATAATTGACGATATAATAATAAATATATCTGCGTAAAATATATCATATTAAAGTATATTTTATGGGCGGGCGAAAGTGGTCGGAAACTGCGAAATATTGATTATTATACAAAAAACCGATTTCGGTATATTATAATAAATAAGATATCTGCATGAAGTAATATACAATATATAAGAGTTATATATATATATATATATATATATATATATATATATATATATATATATATATATATATATATATATATATATATATATCCTTAAATCCGGGACAGTTAAGTTTGCTTTTTTTTCAATTTCTCGAGAGGATACGGGGGGTGCAACTAAGCTTACACACATTTAACATATCTCTCATGTTGATACAATGTATCAATTACACTTCATTATAATCGATAGAAAAAAGTTATAGGCATTTCATTTTTTTTTAATTAAAGTGGTCAAAACCCTGTGACAAACCAAAGAAAGTAATTTATTGTGGACTGTGTAGTAAGTTCTTTCACTTTTCTAAGTATGAAAATGACGAATAAGTCGATTACGTCACTTTGTAGTCATTGTAGCCCGTTCCACCATCATTATGACTCCTAAAATTGATGCTTCCGTCAAAAAATCCATTATTAAACTACATGGGGAAAACCATTCAATATGGGATATAGCTGATGAATTGAAGCTGTCGAAAAATATCGTTGGGAGAGTTATAAAAGATTTCAAGAATACTGAGAAAATTCAAATACCGAAGAAAAATGGCAGTGCAAATCTTGAATAACTTCTCCTAAACAAGATCACTTGCTTAAGCAGTTGACACTGCTAACATTTCTCGTGAAGTGCATGCCTATCATGAGATCAAAGCGTCTCGTAAAACAGTATCAAGACCCTTGAAGGAAATGGGTCTGTTTGGGAGATCACCAGTTTAGAAACTGCTGATAAACAATAACTCAGATTAAGCTTTGCTCAAGAGCATGTATTGTGGACAGATGCTATGTGGCGAAATTTATATATTTCTTCTGAAAGTAATTTTAATGTATATGGATCTGACTAGAAGATATTTTTGTGGGGGTAGCGTAATGGTGTTTGGAATTATTTTTTGTGAAGGGCCGACTGATATGGTCCATCTAAACATTGGGTTAATGGAACAATATACAAGAACTTGCATAGAGATCATGTCATCATAAACTTCGAAATTTTTAGTTTTAAAAACCTATTTTTATGTGGGATAACACCCTCTGACACACGGCTAACCATGTAAAATAATTTTAAAGGAGCAAAATGGGGGTGTGTCGAATTTTCCTGCTCAAAGTCTGGACCTAAACTCCATTGAAAACCTATGGTCTTCTTTGCGGAACCGTGTTAGTGCAAGAAATTCTATTAATACTGAAGAGTTATGGCTAAACATTAAAGAAGACTGGGGGAAAGTTTCATGTGATGAGCATCGCTATCTTATTCAATTTTGCAGTAGAATGGACGCTACAGGAATAGCAAATAAAAAGCTTGTTCACTATATATACATGTATGACCACCAAATTTGGTATTTTGATGTTTCAATGTCATTATTTTTTAAATTTATTTTCTTTGTCCCACGGTTTTGGCCACTTTAATTAAAAATACATTTGAAATGCTCATAAGGTTTTTTCTATCCATTATAATGAAATGTAATTAATGCAGTGTATCAACATAAGAGATATGATATGTTAAATGTAAGT
The DNA here is from genome assembly GCF_053919585.1 of Euprymna scolopes. Taxonomy (NCBI): domain Eukaryota; kingdom Metazoa; phylum Mollusca; class Cephalopoda; order Sepiida; family Sepiolidae; genus Euprymna; species Euprymna scolopes. Next base: position 164,244,186 of record NC_136487.1, on the reverse strand, counting down.
TTAGTTTAAATGCTGCCAAATGCTCTGGAGCAATTGAAAATAAACTGAACTTTCCCTGATTTTTGGCCGGTATTATATATATATATATATATATATATATATATATATAAATATATATATATGTATGTATATATGTATATATATATATATATATATATATATATATATATATATATATATACGTTAGATGTTCCCAGCATATTTAAAAGAAATATTTAAACATGAGCTAACCTTTAGTTTTATTTCAAAAGTAATCAGTAGGGTGTGTTATGTTTTTACACAGTTAAATATTTACGGATAATGTACGTTATTTTAAGTTTGCTGTATTTAATTTTTTTCTGTTTACATTTAGTCACTAGCTCGATCTTGGTATTTATTATAGGCTTAGGTAAAGTGATAATATAACCTGCTTCAATATACAAAGATTACAAGATTTGGTTCCTAGGTTTGCATGATCTAGCTTTTTTACTATACTCCATTTTATTGACCAGGGAATGTACTATTATTATTATTATTATTATTATTATTATTATTATTATTATTATTATTATTATTATTATTATTATTATTATTATTTTGAGACCTTTCATTTTTTAGGAATTCATGTGGGGTAAATGTTATTAAGTGAATATTTAGGAATGTTTTAACATTGTTTAATGGTTTATACATCCCAGGATCAGTATTCCTTATGTTGGGGAGTTGAGTTAAGTGAGGCTCTGAATATGTGCAAGGCAAGTGTTGGCTAATGTTTTGTGGTTTATATTTAAAATATATTGTTATTAGTTTGCTTATTTGTTTGTTGCTATTGTTGTTGTTGTTGTTGTTAAGTGAGGCTCTGAATATGTGCAAGGCAAGTGTTGGCTAATGTTTTGTGGTTTATATTTAAAATATATTGTTATTAGTTTGCTTATTTGTTTGTTGCTATTGTTGTTGTTGTTGTTGTTAGGAGGTCGTAGGTCCATGAATATATGCATCTCTCTCTCTCTTTCTCTCTCTCTCTCTCTCTCTCTCTCTCTCTATATATATATATATATATATATATATATATGTGTGTGTGTGTGTGTGGGCCCGGATTAATTATTTTCTCTGTATAATTGGGGCTCCCATGTTTCGGCAATTGTGTAACTGTGGAAGCGTATACCACGGTTTTGTGCATGTAGGTTTTTTTAATAGGGCATGCATACTTATTTTGGCAGTTACATTTTTTACTGGATATTAAATGAAGGGGAAGATTCTGAGTTGGCTTTATTTACATATTATTTGTTGAAATTATTGAATGTGTTAGATTTGGCATTGTAGAGTATGATATTTTTATAGCGTCTTTGTTTAATATTGTACTGTAATGGGTACTTACAGGATTTTTCTACCATTCTAAACAATTCCTTGGGTATGTTTTTTGTTTACATTAGAGCTGAATGCTGGATTGAACCAAATGACTTTCTTGCGCTTTTTTATTTTATTTAATTATTTTTGGTTTGGAATTGTATATGGGACGGTTTCATTTATAATGAGATTATTATTGTTAGGGATATGTTGTCCTATTTTGTTGTAATTAGTTTATATTGCCAGTGGGATATTACTGAATTTAACTTTTAAACTAGAGTTTCTTTTTATATCCTATATATTCTTTATATGTTCAGTTCTTTAAAACATTGTTTTAAAACGTCGATACTTGGTCAACAGCCTTTTGTGAGCTGAAAGACGTGAGATCCTTTTAGAGATGGAAGGAAATAGTGACTTAATTATTGACTTAGGATGATTAGATTGTTTGTGCACATACAATAGGTTAAGATTTCGCTCATGGTACGGCGTGTAAGATTCAGAATATAGATACAAAGAGATGTCTAAGAAATTGGATGTTTTTTTCATGTTTGTCAACTTCAATTCTTACTCGTAATTTTTGGAAAAATCCGTGTATTTTTTAATAGTGTTATTGTATTGCCTAGTTCTGGCGAGGGTTACGTATAATGCGTCATCTCTGTAGAGCCCTCATATAATATTATTGAATTCTATATTAGTTTTTTTATAGAAAAAGTCCGACTAGATCATAATGTATGAAGAATCTAATGAGCTCATTATTATATCGAAATAATTAGGGGTATTCATCTTTGTCAGATATTTACCATAAAAAATTATTAAGAATCGTCTAGCTAATAGGATTAATTTTATTTCTTAATCGAAATGTTTTCTTGCTTATTTGTTCCTTATTTAATAGTATTGGGGAGAGTCAGTAATAGTAATTACTTATAGATTGAGTAAGTTATAAATTTTAATCGTTGCTCATCCTTAAGTTTAAAAAATATTTTATAAGAGAGTCAGAGTATTGCACGGTGGGAATTTTACTTTTGCACTTATGAGAGGTATAATTCTATCTAGGATTTTCTTACTGACTAACCCAATATCTGAACAGGATTGGCAAATTAGTCTAGCAGAAGTGTTATAATAGAAGTTTGGTTTATGGTCCTTTTTAATTTCTTTTATTCAGGAATTGATATTAATTTGGTGTGGACTTTGAAATTCATATATTATAATTAAAAAAAATATTAAACAAATATACAAAGAATTATATGTTTATTACAAAACAGCTTAATAGGACTCATATAATAATTTATTTATCGGGCTCGCCATCTAAACAAAGAAGAAGTCAGAGACTTATGCCGACTTCGGATTGTTACCTTGCGCCGGCGATTATTCAAAAAACAGATTGGATATCTATGCCTTTAAAAATTATAACACAATTCGGATATAAAATTCAATATCCTTTTCATTTGGACCAAGTTATAATTTCCCTTACTCCATTACTTAAAAGATGGGTTTTATAATGTTTTATAGTTTAGATATAAAATTTAAATAAATTAAAAATTGTCACTGATTTCTATAATTTATTAATATTCTATTAATATACTTTCTCCTCTCCTGATTTCATTCTTTACTTCTCCTATCTTATATACCTGTGTGTATATGTGTATATGTATGTGTCTATGTATTTATTTTATGACCGTGTGTACTTAGATCTATATATTTCTATATTATTTGGTATACCCTCCCATGTTTATTCAATCCATTTGTATGTTTTTATGTGTGTATGCATCTATCTGTACCCTTGCAAAATTATTTGTATTCTTATGTATTTCTATATATATAATTTATGTAAATTATACATATTTATGTGTGTATATATGTGTGTGTGCGTTGTTGTTTATTAGTATATGATTGTGTGCATATATTTGTGTATTTTTTGTATGTATGTGTATACATAAGATTATATATATATATATATATATATATATATATATTTATATGTATATATATATATATGTATATATGTGCTTATTAGTATGTCGGTTGGTTCTCTGTGAGTATATACATATGTATCTTATTTTTAATTTGGGTACTATCTACCTGTGCGTCGCTATTTTTGAGTATTTCGTTGATTTAATTACTTCTTTTGCCTGAATATATTTATAGGTAAGTGTACTTGTATCTGTGTTATTAGTAATCTGGTATTGAATGTATTATTTTGTGATTTAATATGACTTTATATCTATACTTAAATAGCTTAAACTTCCAACTTAATAGTATAGTTACACCTTTACTTATGTGCATGTATATGTATATATATATATATATGTGTATATATGTGTGTGTGTGTATGTGTGTGTATATTTGGGTATATATATATGTGTGTGTGTGTATATATATATATATTTGTATTGTATTCTTTTTTTATATACATAAATATTAGTAGTTTTTTATTTATAATTATTGGACCTATTTAATTTATTTAATCCCCTCTTATGGCTAAATATGTTATATTAAAAAGATAATAAGTATTAATTTTATTCTGTTTTTATTATTATTATTATTATTATTATTATTATTATAATAATTATTATTATTATTATTATTATTATTATTATTATTATTATTATTATTATCACTATTATGTTTATTGTTATTAATAATAATTTTAATATTGTTTTATCATTATTTTCTTCTTTTATTCATATATTTATCTAATAAAAACGCGAAAACTTTAAACTTATATCATTTAGCATAAAGGGCCTAATTAATGGTAGACGTATGTTTGAATTGCGTTGATTTTACTCGTGGACGTATGTAAGAGGATAAATATGCTAGCCGAATACATTCACTGCCTTTTTTGACACGTTCATTTCTGACGCTTGGATTGTATCTTCTGTTTGTATTTGTAATAATATGTTTCATTACTGAATTGTATAATTGTTCATAAATTGGTTGACACGCAGGTTTTTTTCTTTTTCTTTTTCTTTTTCTATACACTGTCAAATTCTTACTTTCTCTCTTTCCCTATTTAACTAGATCTCATTATTCTTTCCTTTTCCTTCTAGTTCTTATTCTCTTTATTATAACCATTTATTTCTTTTTTCTTTTCTTCTCCATTTCATATATATATATGTATATGTATATGTATATATATATATATGTATATATATATATTTTTTTTTCTCTCTTCTTTTTCTCTCTATTTTGTTTTCTCTATATTTTCTTTCTCTATTTCTGTCTCTATTCCTTTTTTCTCTTCTCAATCACTCTCTCCCCATTGTAATTTTTTAACTTTATTTAAATTGCCTCTCCCTTTTTACTTTTTTATTTAATTAAAGTCCTGTGTTTTAAGTTTTTTTAACTCCAACTTCTAAAGAGTTCCTACCTAAAATAAAAATCCATTATTCATTGAACTTTTGAATAGTCAAGTCGCTGCCTGATGATATCTGTTGTTTGATTGAAACAAGTGGCTATTTGTAGCAGCGGGATGTGAGCATGTTTATATAACAATAAACAAGTATATATATATATATATATATATATATATATATGTATATATATATATATATATATATATATGTATCACACAAACTATATATACGTGTAGGGGCGATTAATCTCAATCGAGAATAAGAAAATTCGTTATATAAAATTTATATGAACCTAGCTAACTGGCAGTGTCATTACCAGCAGGATACGCCTCGGGAAACGTATGTGCCTCCCGGCACAAGTACCAACTTCTCAAAGTCATGGAAGCTTGCTTAGTGCCATCTTACCAGATATCAGTGATTTCCTAAACTTGAGTTTACATTCGACCTAGGTAATATAGGCAGGCCGACTGTACACGAGTTTCCACATGTTGCATATCCAGACCGCTGTCAGAAAGATTACGATAACAGAAATCGCGACGTATCATGGGGCTTTCCAAGCAACTAGAACTGAAAATAACCTACTGCAAATAAAACAGCATATCTGACGAGAGATGGAAAATAGAAAGATAGTATATAAAGATTGAATAGATGGGCAATGTAAACACCTCCGCACTTTCGTTTATATAAAGTGTTTTTGATGATTTCGGACAAGCTATGATTCGCACGGTTTTCACAACCTCCAACAATTCTTTTTCAGGTTAATAAGATCAACGGCTGTGCTTTTTGCATTCTAGCGCATTATTTTAACCTAGGCGATTTTTCTTCAGCCAATAAGACACATTTTCTTATACCATATTAACCCTATAACTATCCCGTCCTCTATCCTTCGTCTAATCGAGACTATAGTTTAAATTTAATTGCCCTCTCTTTTACATTTATACGTCAGTTAAAATCAGCAGAAAAGACCTAGGTTCTTCCTTCATGAGAATTTATGAGTTACACCAATTTACAATCCCCGTTAAACCACGCTTTAGATTAGTAATAGGCTGGCTCAGTAGATCATAATATCGAACAATTATGTGTTGATCTCCTAGGAATCGGAATACATGGGCTTAATTCTATATAACTTTATCGATAATACAAACACGCCAGTGATCAAAATAAGTCGTTCTGGAAACCGTGACAGCCTATTACTTCTACGTCGAATCGTCTAAGAACCGGTCAATATAAGTCAAAAGCTGTGTTGCAACGGAGCAGAATTACATCTCCAATTCCATACCATGTCTTGGGTCATTTGTTTTTAGAACTGTTCGATAATATCAAATGTATCTACAAATTCATGAAAGAAAACAGAATCCATATGTATAGCAGAGCACTTAGATGTAACCTAAGCGATCTAAATCTAGATCTATGCACACAGTCCAATAAAACGGTCGAGAAGTACTACTAACTACTTAATTCGCCGAAAGAAACGAAGCAAGCCTGATATTAAACGCATGGACCTCAATGAGATGAAAAGCCTTACCTTTTATACTAATATACAGAATTAATGTTCTTTCTTCTTCATAAATATAGCGGAGGTCACTTCTAATGACCTCTTTACTAGCAAAGAAACATTTCTCGAATGAGAATTAAAGCAGGCTAAGTAAATGTGATAGCTCTTAGACAGCGCAGCAAAATGGTCACCTGAAATGAGATGGGGTTCTTGTACACAGCATATATTAACTCAAAGGTGCTGACAGTCCATGCTTTAATGAAACTTGCCAGGATTTATATAAATATAAAGTGAAATAAAATTGAGAAAAACATACATTAACATATATATATATATATATATATATATATATATATATATATATTAAACCGTTCTATTTGGAATGTGTATATATATATATATATATATATATATATATATATATATATATATATATATGGGCGTGCAATAAGTAATGCCCCTGGCCCACTTCCCATAGCAGTAGAGCAACGAAACTTGGCACGGTTATTAGTTTTTCTCTATATAGGAACCACCAAGAGTTATGCATTTATCCCATCGTTTGATGCAGCTCTGAAACCGTTTTTGTAGAACACCCCATGTTGGTCCTCCAACCACGACGTGACTTCAGAAATCATAGCTGGGAAGACGTGAAAGTAAGAGGGTGCAAGGTATTGAGAGTAGGGAGGATGGAGGCGGATTTCATAACCACTCGCCCGTGCTTCTGATCTGGCGACATGCTAGATGTTGACCGGACGTTGTCCTGCAGGAGAATGGTATTTTGCTAATAGTGCGCCGCCTCTTGATTTTGATTACTTCCCTTAATTTCCTCAAAAGTGAAGCATATAAGGCTCCTGTTATTGTGGTATCCTTTACCAGGAAATCTGTCATCACTACTCTGTCCTGGTCCCAGAAGATTCTGAGCATGACCTTGCCGGTGAGTACAAGTGTTTCCACTGCATTGACTGGGCTTTGGTCTCTGAATCATAGTGATGGACCCAAATTTCATCCTGTGTGATCAGTATTTTGAAAAACTTTGACTTCTTGGCACATCTCCAAATGCATCCTCGAGCACTCGACGCGTTCTCGCTTCTGGAATGGTGTGAGCAACCTGGGAATCGATCTGGCAGACACCTTATGCATATGCAAATGGTCATTAATGATAGTTTCTACGGACCCTATACTAATCTTGACATCTTGGCCTATTTGGCGAATAGTAATGCGCCGATGTTCAAAAATGTCAGCCTCAACTTGACGAACAGATGCCTAATCAATGGCAGAAGGGGGGGCTACCAGATCTGGGAGGTGTTTCCACAGACTTTCGGCCATGTTTGAATTCACGATATCAGCGTTTTACAAGGTCATATGATGGGACATTATCATCATAGGTTTCTTTTATTTCATCGAAAAGTCTCATGTGGTTTGCGTGCTTTCAAATAACAAAAACCAGATCACTGCTTAACATTCAACCGGCTCCATTTCACACCTGACTCAGTTCAAACACCTGTAAAACAGAAAGCAACAGTAGTTCAGCGCTGTAATTTGCAACATAAGTCGTAGAGGTAAAAATCATTGCACATGAACAATTTCAGCTAGATAAGACCATTCTAAGTGATTCAGGGGCATTACTTATTGCATGCCTCTCGTATATATATATATATATATATATATATATATATATATATATATATATGTAAAATTCAAAATAGAACGGTTTAAAAAACAAAAAAAATCAGGGAAAACCTGTATTTCCTGATGAAGTTTCTGTTATGAATCAACATATCGAATTTAATTCTTATAAATAAGTTTATTCATTGAGCATTTTCTGCAAAAGTGCAAAAAAGACTGGAGTCTTGGGGAGATTTTATGTCAACCACATTTCAGTGAAGACCAATCGTCATTCCCAGCGAGAATCCAATGGCAAACGGATATTGGATGATGAAAATTCAACCGAAAATGATCAAAAGCACAGAAAACATGAGAGGACTCGTTGTAATCAGGGAGGACCAAGTATTCTTGTCAATGAGTAAGCTCTTATGATGGTCTGTGCGAAAACCTCTCACAACTAATAACAGAAGTTGCATTTCACAAGTAATTTAATAATTGAAAAGGCGGTACATTTCGACAAATCGCGCCCTGGATGTGCATGCACAATCATCGTGTCTCGCTGACAAAACTGCGTTCAGAATCCTGGTGAGTACGTGGCAAAATACATGCTAGAGGAGACATTGTTAGTCGGTGATACACTACCTGTCAGTAGCTTTTAACTTTTTTAAGTTAACAAAATAAGAAGTTTTTCGTTTGAAACGATCCTCGTATGACAATGCGGCTTAGAACGCCAATGCACAACCATAGATCGCCGCTATAAACTACATAAAGGATACATTTATAATTGTACATATATAATATACATATATTATTATCTTCTAACAGCAGAGACACCCGATTTTGCTGGTCGTAAAATACGCTTAATCTGTTTTAATTCATGCATATTTTGTATTCAATTCTCCATTCAATGTATATATATATATATATATATATATATATATATATATATATATATATATATATATATATATATATATATATATATTGGGAGCGTCAGTAGATATTTGAAGATAGTGGGTTGCCATGAAAAGCCACCGGATAGGAAAATCAAGAAAAAACCAAAACAGCTCTTTACAGCTAGAAACCTAGAAGGTCTAGACCATGTTGACTGGATTCAACGTCGCAATCCAAAATACGTCTGGTGCTCGAAAAACTGCAATCATAAACATTGAGCTCCATAGACTAAACATTAGCGTTGCGACTCCCCTGGAGACAGGGATTGCTGATAGTGGTAGCCTCAGAGAAAAGCACAAAATGTTTTTCTGCCGGGAGGAAGCAGCATATCAAACCGTGGGCATGGTGTTTTTCACGGAAAAACACCCTTCTTAGATTTATCATCCATAAGGCTAAGTACACTACATCTTAAAAACAGCCATGCAAGTATGTGTATTAACTACGGATATGCTCTAAATATTAAAGTTATGCCAGATTAAAAAAGGACGTCCCACAACTAACCGGATTCACTACTTTGAAGCATACAACAGTATGAACACATAATCAATCTGGATGTCTTTAATGCTCGTGTAGGATTCTACCCTTTTAACTGGTCATCCTCCTTCGTCCATTTTGGTGTAGAAAATATTAATGAAAATTGCCTACTAGAGTTCTGCATAGCTTACAACTTCTTTAAAAAGAATCCACAACATAGTCTCATGGCAACATCCAAGGTCTAAGCACTGGTGCCAGCTAGACCTCATTATCACTACACGTACATTCCCGAACTCTATCAGCTTTACAAGATCCTACCACAGTGCAGATAGCGTCACGGATCACACTTTGGTGTACTGTAAGACCAACGTACAACAAAAAACATACGCCGAGCAAGAAGAAAAGCAAAAGCAAAATTAAACAACGTTGGAATGAATGAAAGATCACAGAATTCAGCACCTGTTGAACGATGACCTTGATGACCCCTCAAGAGAAATGTATCAACAAGAGATTGGCTTGGCTTTGCGACAACATCTATAGCAGTGCTGTTGAAGCGTTTGGAAAAAAACCCCTCGCACCATCAACGAATTGTTTGAAGCCAAGGCTGACAAACTCATCCCAACAATCGAATGTAAAACATCAGCGTTCCAAGGTACACACATCTGCCAATTCCCTAAAGTTCCTCCGTGCAACACGATAAAGGTTCAAAGAATTGCGAAACTATATAAGAATTACTACTTGCTGAGGCGTAGTGAGCAAACCCAATTAGTCTCAGAGACTGGGAACACCAAATACATGTACAAATGCATAAAGAAAGATATCAGTCCAATCAAAAGCAAAACTGCACATTTAATATCCCTAGACGGAGAGAAGATCACAAATACTGGGAAGCAAATGGAACGCTTAATTGAACACGGCTCTCATCTGTATGGCTGTCAGATCATAGTCCCACCACATGTCATCTAGGAGACCAAACTCCGTTCAACTGTACGATTTTGATGCCGAGCCAAAATTAAACAGCTCAACAAAGCGATCAACACGCGAAAGATAGGAAAGGTTGCGGTTAGTAATGGTATAACCCAAGACTTGCTGAAGCTATGCAAAAAAATGCTTAATACACCCATTACAATAACTTCTCATTGAGTGTTGGAGAAAGGGAGCCTGAGACATGCGGGATTCAAAGATCATCACCGTATCCAAAAATTAAGGTGATCGGAATGATTGGGATATTTATAGGGGAATCTTAATTCTGAGTGGTATGGGTAAAGTCTTCGCACGTTTGCTACTTGACCGCCTAGCACCATTAGCAGAAACAGTATATCCATAATCCAATGTGGCTTCAGGCCCGAGAGATTATATCACAAAAAATAAATTCGTCTGCTTGACAATGTTCCTATTTCCCGAATTTATTCGATATGTATCCCATGAAAAAAGAAACAGGCGATCTTGAGTAAAGTTAATGCAGCATACAGCCTAATACCCTAAGTGAAGTAGGGTCTTAGATATGACAGAAACGGATTCAAAATTGCATTTTATTTTAAAGGCACAATTAAGCCATGATACTATATTCTAGAATTTAAAACTTAAATTAAAGCATTTGTAACCGGACAAGTAGCTTTTCTAGACAGATAACATGAACAATTAACTCTGTGATATGAATAGGCCCCGTTCGCCATGAATGTTTTTATTTAAAGTATAAATAAACCATAATAATACTTGACTTTGTGCTTATTTCAAGCCAGTGTATTTTATTACATTAACACAGGTTCTCTACAGCAAAATGCAAACCACTATATATTTTCGACTAAGTCACTACTAAAAAGCATTTGAAACTTCCTCCCAAAACAAGTACTTGGTTTTGAACTAGAGCAGGCAATCGATTAATTTTATTGAAGAATGGGCGATTTCACCGATATTGATAAAAATAAAATATGAAAGGAATTAACTTCATGTGATTCTCATTCAATCCCGGACAACGTTGGATATCCCTGATAGCACGCTTATAATTATGCAATGCACTTAGAATAACTTGGATAAAGTATTGATTCATACTAAAGCAGGTATTCATGACTCTATCTGTTTTTCTGATATTTTATTGAGAAGCTAATATTGAATAAATATGTTACCAATTTTTTTTTTTTATTTTAGGTTATATATGTGAAAAGAAAGCCAGAAGCCAAGTAAATGTGAAATAAACACATTCGCCTCTTTTCATCGCTGGATGTTTCAAAGGTCAACATTGCTAGTAGCTTTGAAGATGTTAATTTTTAAGAAAAAAGGCGATTTACCAGGCGAAAACAAATCCAAGTTTGACATTAAATAAAAAATGATAGTATCTGATGTTTCAGATGAAAATTACAGATCAAAGATTTCTTTGGAAGGAAAATATATTTATATTTTGGCATATATTGGAAATATCGAAAAATATTATTGACATTTTTAAAAGACGGGTAGGAACAAAGAAAAGATCAGAAGAGAATTTCTGATAGTGTCTAGTAAAATCGCGGAAATATTTGCGGAAAAATTAAGGAGGGGATATTTAAGAAAACAAGTAAAATATAAGCGGAAAAAGACAAATGATATTAAGGAAAATGGGAAAAATTCCACTTTAAAATATTCAAAAAATACCCCCAGATAATATCAACCATGAAAGATGAATTGTAAAAATAGGAAAACATAACCCCAGGCAAAACATACATATTTACATAACAGAATACCGAGGGACAAATAACGTTGCTTACGAACATATTTTTAACTGACTCGTAAATATAATATCAAATCATCATTGACGTTTTCCTTTTAGATATCTCTATCTTCCCTGGCATAAGGAAGATCTTCAAGTCGTACGCCAGTGTCTTCTATCAATAATTTTGTGTGTATCTTGACAGACTTTCCAACTTTAGCGGTTCGATGTGGAGGATAGTGCAGTACCACATTACTGGTGACCTCATTTTCACAGGAGAAAACATTAATTTATTCACAACACTTATTTATTGGAAACATTAACTCATCAGCAACACTAATTTATTAGCAATACTAATTTATTAGCAACACTAATTTATTTACGGAACATAAATTAATTTGCAATACTAATTCATAAGTAACACTAATTTATTAGGATCACTAATTTATTAGCAATATTAATTTACCACCAACAGTAATTTATTAGCAAAACTAATTTATTAGCAACACTAATTTATCACCCGCAATAATTTATTAACAACGTCAACTTTTTAGTAACATTAATTTATTAGCAAAACTAATTTATGAGAAACACTAATTTAATAGCAACACTTCATTAGTAGAACCAATAATTTAGACACAACACTAACTTATTAGCAACACTAAATTATTAGCAACACTAATTTATAAGCAACAGTAATTTATAAGCAACACAAGTTCATTAGCAACAGCGTTAACAAATTAGCAATAATAATTTAATCGCAACATTAACTTATTAGCAACACTAATTTATTAGTAACACTAATTTATTAGCAACATTAATATATCAGCATTATGTATTTGTTAGCAACACTAATTTATTAGCAACAACATTAATCAATTAGCAACACTACTTTATAAGCAACAGGAATTTATTATCAAGACTAATTTATTAGCAATATTTATTTACCAGCAACCCTAATTTATTAGCAATACTAATTTTTTAGCAACACTTATTTATCACCAGCAATAAATTATTAGCAACACTAATTTATTAGCAGCACGAATGTGTTAGCAATATAAATTTATTAGCAACAGTAATTTATTAGCCACACTCATTTATTAGCAACACTAAATTTTTAGCAACACTAACTTATTAGCAACACTAACTTTTCAGCAACAGTAATTCATAAGAAACACGAATGAATGAGTATAACTAATTTATAAGCAAAACTAATTGATTAGTGCACTAACATTTTAGCAACATTATTTTAAGCAACAATAATTTTTCAGCAACACTAATTTATTAGCAACTCTAATGTTTAGCGACACTAATTTTTTATCAACACTTATTTATTAGAATCTGTAGTTTAATAGCAACATTAATTTATTTGAAACGGTGATTCATATGCAACACTAATTTATTAGGAACACTTATTTATAAGCAACACTTATGTATTAGCAACACTAATTTATAAGCAACACTAATTTATATGCTGAAATAATTTATTAGCAACACTAATTCATTAGCAGTACTAATTCATTAGCAACACTAATTTATTAGCTGCACTAATTTATTAGTAACAATAATTTATTAGCAACACTAATTTATTAGTAACAATAATTTATTAGCAACACTAATTTATATGCTGAAATAATTTATTAGCAACACTAATACATTAGCAGTACTAAATCATTAGCAACACTAATTTATTACCAGCACTAATTTATTAGTAACAATAATTAATTAGCAGCACAAATTTATTAGCAACACTAATTTATTAGCAACACTAATTTATTAGCAACACTAATTTGTTAGCTGCACTAATTTATTATCAGCACAGATTTATTAGGAACACTAATTTATTAGCAGCACTAATTTATTAACAGCACAAATTTATAAACAGCAATGTTAATTTTTACCAACACTTTTTTATTACCAACACTAATTAATTAGCAACATTAATTTTAAGGCACACTAATTTATTATCAACATGAATTAATATGCAGCAGTAATGTGTTAGCACCACTGATTTATAAGCAACACTACTTTATTAACAACACTGATTTATAAGCAACACTAATTTTTAAGCAACACTTATTTATTAGCAACATTAATTTATTAGCAATGTTAATTTATAAGCATCACAAATGTTCTAGCAACACAAATTTTTAGCAACATTGACTTATTAGCAACACTTACTTTGAAGCCACACTAATTTATTAGCAACGCTGATTTATTAGAAACACTAATTTAGTATTCATACTAAATTGTTAGCAACACAAATGTCTTAGCAACGCTAATTTAATAGCAACACTCATTTAATAGCAACATTAATTTATTAGAAACACTATATTATTAACAGCACTAATCTTTTTACCAGCACTAATTTATTAGCAAAGTTAACTTATTAGTACCACTAATTTATTAGCAACACGAATTTTTAAGTTGTAGTAATTTATTAGCCGCACTAATTAATAAGCACAACTAATTTATTAGCAACCCTATTCTTTAAGCAACATTAATTAATCAGCAACACAAACTATTAGTAACTATCATTTATTAGCAACTAATTTATTAGGAACACTAATTTATTAGCAACACAATTTATTAGCAACACAAGCAAGTTTTTAGCAACACCAATTTATTTGCAACATTAATTTATCAGCAACAAATTATTAGCAACACTAATTGTTTAGCAACATTAATTTATTAGCAACACTTATTTATTAGCAACACTGATGTATAATCAACACCAATTTATTAGCGACACTAATTTATTAGCGACACTGATTTATTAGCAGCACTGATTTATTATCAACACTAATTTATTGGCAACACTTATTTATAAGCAACACTAATTTATTAGCAATACTTATTTATTACCAGTACTTATTAATTAGCAAACTAATTAATTTGCAACACTAATTTATTATGAACACTTATTTTTAGCAACAATAACTTTATTAGCAACACTAATATATTAGCAACAGTTATTTAATAGAAATACTAATTTATTACAAACAGTAATATATATGCAACACTAATTGTTTAGCAACACTAATTTATTAGCAACACTACTATATTTGCTACACTTATTTATAAACAATATATAATTAATTAGTAACACTAGTTTATATGCAACACTAATTTATTAGTAACACTAATTTATTAGCAACAGTAATTTATCAGCAACACTTATTTATTAGCAACACTAATTTATTAGCAACACTAATATTTTAGCAACACTAATTTATTAGCAAAAATCATTTTCTAGGAACACTTATTTTTTATTAGCAACACTAACTTATTAGATACACTAACTTATTAGTTTGGTTGGTTGGTTCTTTTTGTTTTATGGCATATCAACCTTTTTCATGTCATTTCATGCCGAATAAATTTATTTTGAGGAACAATTTTAATGGAGTGTGTTTGTTTAAAGTCAGATTCTATTTAACCCATAGTTAACCAACACTAATTTTTTTAGCAACAATGAATTATTAGTAACAGAAATTTATTAGCAACACCAATTTAATTGCAACATTATATAAGAAACCGTAATTTATATGCAACACTAATTTTTTAGCAAGACTACTTTTGTTTGCAACACCAATTTTTTTGCAACAGTAATTATTAGCAACACTAAATTAATAGCAACACTTATTTATAAGCATCACTAATTTATACGCAACACTACTTTATTAGCAACACTAATTATTAGTAACACTAATTTATTAGCATCACTAATTTATTAGCACCACTAATTTATTAGCAATACTAATTATTTACAGTAATGTAATGTAATTTTAAGGGAACAATGATATCTTTTAATTTTTCGATCGACAAAATATGAAATTCAAGTATAAATCATGTAAATAACATGTCTTTCTTTCAGTAAGTTACTTCAATATAGTCTATAAAAATATTCTGCTTAAAGCAGTTTCATCCGACCTATAAAATATGTCTAAAATTTAGTTTGAAAGTATTTTAAGCTTTCGACCGATTATCTGACCTATCTTACACCTTTCCACTTTACCGAGGTGCTTGGACAACGGTAAAACTTGTAGAAAAAGCATTAACACTTATTAGATTCTTTTATTATTTAACACAGTTTTTTATCATTTTAAATCTTACCACCTAGTGTTCGACTTTTAATGCAAAAAAGTCGACAATTTTGTTCTAATACAAAAACCTACACACACGCACACACACATATATATATATATAAATATATATATACATACATATATCGTAATTGGTATTTTATTATCACAGTTTAAAGTGATAGCAAATATCATATACTCGCATATTTGTATGTGAGATTTAGCATAAACGTATAACCCGTAAAATCCGCCATTAAATCCCAGAGTAACACACAGTAGTTCATATTAAGCGTTAGAATTGAAATTTCCCATTACATTTTCAATTCAAACGAGACAGAGAGCCACTGTTGGATGACAGCCTCTGGAAACGGTAGAACTCCCCATTGGGGGAGATTGAGACCCTTGAAACACTCATTAAGGTCGGGAAATTATGCTGGTATTAACTGTCAAGAATTATTCGGCGGCCGGGCAGCAGTGAGTAACGATGCTGAAAGGATGAATTCATTGTGTTTCTGTAAAACAGACATATACTTCTATTTTTCGGGAAAATGGACAAGGGATGTCATTTGAAACCTAGAATGACATAATTTCGTTCTTGGACTGGCGAAACCTATCTCAAGGACGTCTGGCTTTGGAGTATGCGGTCAGCCCAGGGGCCAAACTGTCAACCCCTCTGTTCGTGTAAATGGGATGTAGTGATGATCACATATTCTCAGACCGTGCAAGGCATCGGGACTTCACCGGAATGACGTGATGATCGATGATTGATTTAATGGCTTACCCAACAACACTTTCCGTCGAAATATAAGCAAATGTCCGCGCCATAAATCTCACATTGAGGCCGGATCTCGAGAGAAGTAAACACTACCCAAAGAGACGCCACCCTCTCGACTGTCGCCACGGTAGAGAACGGAGAATAAGATACATGGGTTTTTTTTATTTGGTGTAATGAGATCGAACTGAACAATTGTACATATGTAACTCACTTTGTAAATTTCGTGAATTAATCTGAGTAGATTAGAAACATCATAGTTTGTCTTCTTTTGGCTTGCATGAGAAGCTACTTATGTTAAGCGGACGCCGGCATATAAACCTGATAACGAGGCCTGTGGCGTGAAAGAGACTTGTAAACAACTGAAAGGAAGACGACCACGACTATTGCGACTTCGACGGGGTCAGCGGTCACACCACTTTGATGCAGAGTTTTACTATCAAGAATATGTTCCAGTTATACTATGTAGCGAACTGAGCAACAAATTGTCTGTTCTTATTACACTTGAACTTCTGCAGTTCAGTACAGTTGGGTAAGCAGGAATCAGAGAGTGAATTCTAATGTTTAGTTCTTGAAACGAAACTATTAGAGTAGACTGTTTTCCTACATCGAAGGATATCTACGATGTAAGGCAGGGACTTTGCTGTTTGTCGGGTTTGTCGGGGGTATTTATGTCGAGGGGGTACAAGGAATTGTAGTTTGTCGGAGCATCCACCATTAAAATACGTGTAAACAGGTAGAAGAATGCAACAAAATGGGACAGAGATTGGAGCTTAACGACTGTTCATTTCTTACTAGGCAGGCGTCTCTCTTTTGATAACTTTGAAGAAATGGGAGATAAATAGCAGGTGCACCAGCCCAAATGTGACAACAATACTCCATACATGGGAGAAAGGGTGGTCTTGTAGAGGTGCAGGATACTTTCAGGCGTAATTAATTAAAAAAAAGGCAGAGCCTATCTACTTCTTAAGAAGTTAAAGTCTGAAAAACGGGGATTTAATCGAGTCACCAGTCCCAGCTCTAGGGAGATTGTCTACTAGGACTGAGGAGGCCCCTTCCTCCGTTTGGTGTCGACGCATGAGGTCAGTGGCATAGGTTTACGTATCGGAGTTTTCCTTCTCCTAAATTGATGGTCTGATTGGATCTGCAGATCCATCAGCACCGAGAGTGTTATCCTCGCGTCTGGTTTCAAAAATAGTATTTCTATGCCTCTACACGGGTTGTTGAGAGTACTAGAGTGAATATCAAAGATAACGTTTAATTGCTTTGAAGTTACTCTTTCAAAATACGATTAAGATTTAAAGATGTGGAGTATTCACACATTTGAATAATAATAATAATAATAATAATAATAATAATAATAATAATAATAATAATAATAAACATAATAAACATAATAAACATAATAATAATAATAAGAAGAAGAAGAAGAAGAAGAAGAAGGAGGAGGAGGAGGAGGAGGACATTTTTGTGCACACCGGAATAAATTTGTTGGGAAATAATGGTAATGTTTCAAATACTATTCATGTATTTAATAACAATCAGCTTTGCATATAAGCCTCATGCAAATGAATCGACAATAAAGAAAATTGCGCCTAATATGTTTTTTTTCAATTTTTTAAAAAATATTTCTCGTGGAACGTCACGTAAATTATACAAGGTTCGTTACATGAAGTAAATCAAATAAAAAAACAACGAAAAAGCATAGAAAATCCAAATTCTGAATTAATAAAAAAAACAATAGTCCTGTTTAATTATGCAAAAACATCCCTACATATATACATTTCCATTTATAGTATATATATATTTTCTGTTGAAACAAAAGCGAGGTGTCCATGGTCCTGACGCTAACGCCACGGACTGGCAAACTGGGTGTTCAAATTTCAATCCAGTTCGTTCCATAAAAATTACTTTTATATAGGACTAGAGGGGGGTACCCGGCGTTGCCCGGGTGTTTAGAGTTGTGTGTGTGTGTGTTTAGGGTGGTGTAGATCAAAACAACACTGTTTAAAAAAACGTTGTCCGGGTGTTTGAAGGTGTAAAAGAAAAAAATGTTTAGTAGAAATGTAGGTTTGAACCCAGAATCTTTAACGCGGATGTGGAAAGGAAATGGAAAAAAAATCTTGCAAGCAAACTATCTCGACCACGGGAATAGATGAGTTGATAAATGTGTTAAGTTTACGTTTATAAAGCGAAATAACACATGCGAGAACGTTAAGTCGCGTGATGTTTTACCTAGTTTTGCGCTGGAAGCCAGTTTCTGTTTTCCTCGCTACGCGGCGATCAAAAAATATCTCAAAAATAGTTTATAAAAAATCGGGTAAAGTAAAGATAGCCGCGACCTGAGTTCCTTAGTCGTAGATATTATTATTTAGACAGCATATAAAAAGTTTTAAGGAGGAGCGAGCCCACCGAGAATCACGGTGAAAAAAAAACCTTTTGTAGACATACACAAAAAGCGAACACACATACATACATACATATACACATTTTCGCTTATATATATATATATATATATATATATATATATATATATATATATATATATATATATATGTATATATATATATCGGGGTCTCTCCCATGATTTTTCCTCAAAGAAATCTGAGTAGAATACATCGAAGAAAGTAATTCCAATTATAGAATTTTCAAATGTATACGGCATCATGGCAGTGACGGTGAAAAATGTCAATCAACCTTTATTAATCGAACGTTCATTTTATTTAATGGGAGAGGGAAAAGTGTAAGGTCATTTCAAACAATGAAGTAGTGTCGGTTTAATAATGAATTATAAAGGCACCCGAGTATAAACAATATACATTGAGATGCTAAAAATGGATTTATGTACTTAAGACGACTGATTAAATAGATTAATTTAGAATAGTCAACACTACACATAAAAAAAGTTATTAATACCTACTATTCTGGATCATTTACTATGAACTAGGAGGGTGAGCTAGTATGTCCTATGATTTAATTAGGATCAACAAATGTTTTACACTCGTCATCGAAATCAATGAAACTGCTTATTGTAAAACTAACTCGATTAATTATAAGCACTATTAGTGGATCCACATCTGTACACCGGAAGGAAAACTAAATATGCGTTTCTACAGTTACTTTGTCATAATACATTATTATTTACATGACACTGTGGATTAGCGATTGTTTATTGTATAAAATTAGTTATATAATGGCTTGAATCAAAGATTTAAATGTCAAAGTTAAGTAGCATAGTTCAATTGCACTAAAAAGAAGTTACATTTCGAACGCGCGTTTGTCCTGTCACAATAATTTTCTATTGCTTTTATAGGCCGGATATTACTGATGGTGCAGTGATTAAACTTTTCGAGTGCTTTTATCAGGCGGCGTTATATAAGAATGTTAACTTAATTTTCCTTATTGAATCAGATTTTTTTTATTTATCGGAGCAATTCCGATGCAAAACGTATATGAGAATACTCGCAGACGCATAAAGACCATTTTGTAAAATCTCAAAAAACACTAGACCAGCCTAGCAGTTTCGGAATTCACAGAAGACTATTTCCTACCGAGACAGATTTTATGGATGTTGCTTCAGAACATTTCGGTTAACTATTTCTCCCGGCTATCATACGGTTTTTAACCAAGACGAAACAGGACCCCTTCGTTGGGTAGAGACGTTGTATCTCTACAGTTCCAGGTGAGTATTGGTTGAAGATAGTGGTTTCTACCTACCCAAAGCCTGACAGAGGAATAGTTAGCCAAAACCTGGTAAGACAACAACTATGGAAGGCAGTATTACATACATTTAAGAGATTCGGCATTCCGATCCCATCGTGGTTAACCACCTAACGAAGGCCAGAGGAATAGTTGATTGAAACAGCGTTAAATAATAACTATAGAAATGAGGATAATTGTCTACAAATAAATAAATAAAATATAGTTGTCTATACATATGTAACCTTTAGCGTTTCGCTGTATCAAACTAGTCAATGCGGCTAGACTAGTAGCCGCCGTAGATATTTAATTGACCGTACAAACATCTAGCTAAAAGCCTGCTGTTAAAACCTCTGACCCATAGATCGGTGCTCGCAAACGATAACATCGAATGCCCATTTAAATAAGCATTCGCCTACTGCTTTTACAGTCCCATAGGTGCTTGTGTATTTCCAGACACAAAAACACACACATAAGCAGTGGATGAGATCTATAAGATACATAGGCAGTGGATGAGATATATATTTACACTACATAAGCAGTGGATGAGGTTTATATTCTACAGCTCTCTACCCACGGAGGGGGGCTTAAAATATAATTGTCCACATAAAGTAATGTTACGCTGTATCACAGCTTACCGGTGCGGCTAGACTAGCACTCTTCTCTAGCTAGGGATTGAACCTAAAATCATCTATTGGATAGTCGGCAATTCTGACATCCAGACTATAGGATCGGTGTCCGCAAATTACTTCATCAAATGTCCATCAAAATATACATTCACCCACTGCTTTTAGCGTGCTCGAATTGCTTGTTTATTTACAAACAAATAAACAGAAAAGTCTCGCATTAACGCTGATTAAACAGCCGTAGAGATACATTTACGACAATGCTCTACCATAGGAGGGGAGTCTTAATGTATATATATATATATATATGTATATATATATATATATATATATATATATAGAGAGAGAGAGAGAGAGACAAACAGACAGACAGACAGACAGACAGAGAGACAGAGAGATAGAGATAGAACGAGAGAGAGAGAGATGGGAGAGGAACAGATTCACAGAGAGAGAGAGATAAAAGAGAACACGCATTTATTCATGTATATTTAATCAATTGGCATGTGCAATATTAGAAGCGAGTGCTTTCTGAAATTTCTTGTTAGTTGCTAATATTTCCCGCGGGCGGCAAATATATTATTACAAAAGAGATATGTTGTGGCTTCTAGAAGTAAATAAAAAATACAGCAACACATGTATCAAATACAATACGAACAAAAGCTAAGAATAAAAACAAAAAGCAGGAACTGAAACTACAAAATGGAGTTGAACTGCAAATACAGCCTAAAGAATATTTGTTCTTTTTGGATGATTGAACGTGTGCGTGTGTACTTGCGTGTGTGGTTGAGTTTGTGATTCAGCTTGTGCTCTTTTAAAAACAGTGATGAAACATCGTACGTATGAGCTCTATAATTAGTTGGGTTTTATTTGCTAGGAATGTTGATATGAAGATTAGAATAAAATGCACGGAGTCTCTAAAATGAAAATTGTTGCAAACGATATGTTGAAGATGTAATTTTCAATTGGAGAAAAGATAGAGAAATCTAATTACTTCATGGAAACGGCATCTTATAAGATAGATCTTCTCATCCGCACGTTTAGTTATATAAAACAAGGCCACGCATGGTGAAACATTACAATATCAAAGTATATGGATACATCACGTGATATGGTAGAAAATTCAGAAAGTCAACCAAATGTCTACTTTTATCAGTATGTGTTGCGTTGACTCCAGGTGAGTTCACCTATAATTTTCCTGTTACTTTGCATTCCAATACAAAACAACGTATAAATCTAGGTCTGTGAAATAAAATGGCAGATATGTTCTCCAAAGTAACAATAGTGATGCAATACTCTTCTGAAAAAAAACAAGGTGAGGTGCATAATTTGAAAGCATATCTCATATATGTTTTATTAGTCATTAACTTAATACTTAATAAGTTGTAATCACGATCTTAAAAAGCTTAAGTAGATAATACAATAATGTTGTGTTTCTGTATGCAACTTGACAAAATCCAGCCTAATGTTATTTACGTTCGTCATATCAATAAGTAAATATTTAAAGCCAACTGCGATATGCACGTGCGCTGACGTTCCTCTTCTAGGCGTATATAGTATAGATAGTGTGTTCCTCTTACGCGGATATTTCCAATTCTAAACTATGCAGTAATATTCCGCTCCGAAGTTTTCACAGGTTTAAATTTTCGTATATCAACAACGGAAAATGTTAATCCAATAATAATAAGTCTAATTTTTTTTAAAATATAAAGCTCATTGAATTTTGTTAAACCTGCTAAGTTTTTAGGATCTTTGTTTACAACAGAGTTGTTAGCGCTTGTTGCGGTAGCCGCATCAAACATATGCAAATGATAGAGGCAGTGCGCGAAGTGATGCCACAACGGAGAAAGAAAGGGAAAATAAAAAAAGTAAAAAAAAATACACGTAGCAGGAATTGGATGGGGAACCCACGTCGAGAGGACGAGAAAGAAAAATGCGCGTCGGGTGTCTGTTAGAGACTTTTTAAGCCATGTCAGGGCAGCAGGGTTTTGTAAACATGGCAGAAAAATTAAACTAAAACTTTTAAAACTCGGGGCAAACCATTATTTTAAAGAAAAAAGACATGAATAAATGCATTTCATTTAAAAGGACGGTTTGTTATATTTTTTCGACTCTCTATGATACAGGTCAGAGTGTAAACTTTTTACGACATTGATAAAAAAATTAACTACTTCGCTACTCAAGCTTACTTGTTGCCGTCATGGCCAAGCTTTTACACCAAAAAAATGCTGAAGAAAAGGAATGCAAAGGCTTGCCTCGAGAGAAAATACACTCGAAACGGAAAACCTGGAGAAATAAAGAAAAAGCAACATTCCACAGGGCTGTGCGAGATATTTTCCCCTCTCATCTCCTTCATTGTCGCATTTTTTCATCCTGGTGTGTCGGTCATAGTTTTAGTTGCTCAAGTGTATTTTGTGAGGATTTAAATGATTATCAATATTATCGATCGGTTTTATAGATTACATATTGAAGTAGCAAATATTTTATTAGGGTTTATATCAAAATTTAGAATTAAACATGAATATATTTATATTTTGTAAATTTATATTTTGAATGATCGATTATCCCGGCTAAGAATACTAAATATTTCCAGTTATTTTTTTTACGGATTGCTAAAGTTTAAAGATTTCCATCGAATTCTACCATGATCTATGCTGAGTGACTTTTAAATATAGATTTTAAACTTTGTCTGATGTTCATATTTCACGGCATTTTCTTGCTTGACCTCATATCAATCTAATTCTGAACAGTGAAATATTAATATATTAAGTCATTTTTTAAATTTTAAAAGTACATGACAAGCAGAATTGACATAAAGGGAACATTCCTGTCGGGAAAATCATAATTTACCATATGCTTTGTAGAGTTAAGTCGCTTGACAAGAAAAAATGTCGACCCTCAGTTATTTTTTACATAATGATTACACGGGAGTAAGACATGTAAATAAGCCTACACCAGACGCTTGACAGGAACTGTAGATAAAAGAGAAGATTGATATGTGATAATATGATTAAGAAATAACGTGGGAGGAAAAGATAAATACATTTTTGAAACTGACTTTCAAACTAGAAATCCTTAAATTGAAAGAAAAGACGCAGAGGTTACCTCGCCGCTTCGGTAAAAAACAGATGACGACTAATTATTTAAGCTACTTAGAATATTAGGATACAGAAATGGAAGATGTGGTAACGCTGTTCGTCGACAGTGCGAACGTTACTTAATAAAGTCGTACCAGCAGATATAATTTCAGGTCGAAACCTCAGTATGCAATATGATATAACGTGGCATGTACGCAAGTGACTGGGATTCTAATGGTTGGATTTGCAAAAGAAGTACGTTTTATAGAAAATGTAAGTAATAGTTTAATAAACAGTGTTCTCGCCTTTGCTGTAAATACATCTGAAAGTAAATGATAAGATTAAACGGTAATGTAACACAAATTTGAAATGTGAAAATCGTTGCGTTATATGTTGATATCCGATAAATACGAGGGCATGGACAATGCCGCTGGCCCTTTCTATCAACGCTCTGCCTAATTCGTCTCGAATAATCTCGGTACATGGAGACTAAGTAC
This sequence comes from Euprymna scolopes, assembly GCF_053919585.1. Lineage (NCBI taxonomy): Eukaryota > Metazoa > Mollusca > Cephalopoda > Sepiida > Sepiolidae > Euprymna > Euprymna scolopes. The sequence continues at coordinate 164,219,549 of NC_136487.1, read as the reverse complement.
CTAAAAGTCAAGACGGTTAGTAATTGACTCAAACTATCTCATCTAAAATGGCTGAGCGGTTAACAGACAAAAATGGGGCAGATACTAAACAAAAACTAAGATTCATCTCATTATATTAGCTGGGCAGTTTAGAGGCAACTAAATTCTATGTGAAGGCAAGAGGTTATGAAAACTAGTTTAATCAAGAATTTGTAAATGTAAGTTTTAACATAGGAGAAAAATGTAGGCAGTCGGCGTAAACCCCCCCGATAAACCGTGTGTAAGGGAAGAATTATATGATGTGTACGAAAAAGGTGGAGGTAATGTACGAAAATGAAAAGGATTATGTATGAAAAGAAACAAATAAAATTTCACTCGACCGATAAAATTATAAATGAATCATGGAAAACAATTGTCAATATAACATATATGTTATGAAGTAATACACTTACTCTATTACTTAAATGGAAATAGGTTCAGTTTTATGTATTTACAGGGGAAGAATAAAAAGTACACAACATGGTTCAACGGAACTCTGACTTGGTCTTGACTAAATTAAACTGTGTAAGATATTCTTTATATTCCAAACTTCGATCTTTGTAAACGGAGCTGCAAAGTTTCGGCACTTCTTCAATACTCTTTGAAATATACCAAAACCTACATTCTCGAGAGGTACGTCCAACGATGGAAAACTGTTGACACATCTGGGCAGGAGCTGCTAGAAATGACTTGTCCTGCCTTGATAGAGTTCAAAATAGACTTTATAGCCTCGTAGGAGATGCTCTTTTCTCTTCCCTGCAACCTCTATCTCACGGAACAGATGTTGCGAGTGTGTCTCTCATGTATCGTTATTTTCATGGAAGGTGTTCGAATGAGCTTCAATCTATGGTCCCCCCTCGCCAAACTTTCACAAGAAACACTTGTCTAGCTGAAAACACTATCAATAATTCCCCCACTCTTTATCTGTGCCTAAACCTAAACGTAGATTCCATGAACAAAGCTTCTTTCTTAGAACTGCACGTCCGTGGAATTATCTTCCGTTTTCTTGCTTTCCGGCTGACTACAATATGGTGATCTTCAAGTCTAACGTAAACAAGTTCTTAATGAGCCGTTCCATATAAGTTAACAAATTTACTGAAATTTCATTACTAACCATTATTATATTGTCCAATTTCTACTGTACACTCTTTAACCCTAATGCTCGAGTGGACCTTTGGTCTTTATAATGTGGTGATACATGTACAAAAAACAAAAAAAACGATTCACTGAGATCTTCTTTTCAATAAAACGTTGTCTTTAATTATTTAGATAAATACGTTGGAATTTCTTTGTTACAAACAAGCAAGAAGAATATATATATATATATATATATATATATATATATATATGTATATATATATATATATATATATATATATATATATATATATATATATACGTAAACAAACAAATTGTCGACGAGAGAAAGAAACCAGTAATATTGAAAACGTTGAAAAAAACTATGACATTTTATTTTGAAGTATGTATTCATGTTTCTCGTGTGATCTATGAGGTTTTTTTCCGTTTTTTTCTTTTCTTCTTTTCCTGTTATTATCTCGACGCATGTTTTAATACATGAAATAAGGATAGATATTCAAATGATAGAGCCAGGACACAAAGGAAAATCACAGAAGAGGGAGAGTTTTGACGAAACGACAAAACGAACACGCGTGGGTGGCAGAGGACAAGAAGGAAAATACGCGCCGGGGGAGTTGTGTGTATGTCCTCGTGTTGACGTGGAATTATTTTTAAGCCGTGTTGAGATGTCACTGTTTGTAAACTACATGACAGACGAGATAAACTAAAATACATTTGGAAGAAGAGCCAATGCATTATTTTTGAAAAGCCATGAATAAACGCATTTTATTGCAGCACAAAAAGCTTGTTTGAAAACACACACATATATATCATTACATTCAACCATACGCAAACATACACACACACACACACACATATATATATACATATATATATATATAGAGAGAGAGAGAGAAAGAGAGAGAGAGAGAGAGGGGTGTTGGAACGCTGGGTAGGGGTAGTACCTTAGGCATATTTTGTCCTACTTATCGGGGCAGATGAGTGCCACTAGATCCCATCCACACCCTATTTTTTCTTACTCCAAACGTCACAGCTCGCTGGCGGTTTAAACCATGTGAGAGGAAGAATGTTTACAATGCACCACGAATCTAGGCATAGGAAGTGTTGCAATTAGTCAAAGGCTAGAGGGTGGATGAAATTATTTATCCAAAGGCCTAAGTGTAGGGAAGTATACACATCCAATAAGACGGGTCAGCGTGCTGTGCAAACTTACTCTGGCATATACTTCAACCAAACCAGCGAAAAACTTACTGCTCTGATTTCCTTTGGGATACACTACTGAGGTCGAGAATGCAATCTTAAGTACTGGACAGATTAGGGCCTCCATATACTTTGCCTTGACTCGAACACTGGAGAAGTCACTTCATTCAACTGCTTCAGTGACCGAAACAACACGTGAGACAACAATTACGAGTTATAAGTCTTGAGCATGTTGGCATAGGCTTGGAGGCCACGGGTTGTCTCCGACGGTGTAAGGAATCATCGAAATCCCACAAAATCAGCCATCGATCTCCTTAAGACGAGCAGCTACCGGGCAATTAGATGCTGACTCACCACGATCTGTTTGCTGCATTGGGTGACTGGAGTTAGAACAAAATCCGAAATCCACATTAGAAACTGTGCGCCTGCCAAAACCAACTCTTCAGAATTTTCAAAACGCTAGCGCTTAGACTGGCAACTTGCAACGTTAGGTCTATGCGTCCTGGAATCTCAAATGATCTCCAGCAAATTAATATACGCTAAAAAGACAGCTTTATTAAACCGCGAGCTAAACACGCTAAACATTGACATTGTAGCCCTGCAGGAGACAAGACTCGAAGACAGTGGCAGAACTACAATTTTTTTCTGGTAAGGGAAGGAACCAGAGGAGTCATGTTTTCACGGTGTTAGACTGGCAGTGATGAACCGCCTACTGTCAGCAGTAAACGTCTATCCATAGGCACACCAAGTATCCTTCTTATGCGTCTATCCAGCGAATTAACTCCAGTGAATATCCTCACTATCTACGCTCCTATTCTCTCCTCTAGTGTAAAGGTAAAGGACGAATTCTACGAGGAGCTAGAGAGAACCATAAAGACAATCCTGGCCCAAGATAAACTATACCTTCTCGGTGATTTAAATACCCGTATTGGAGCCGACCATGATTCCTGGCCTCGTTGCATCGGTCACTTTGGCATCAGCAAGATGAACGAAAATGTTAGAGACTCCTCGAACTGTGTACATTACATGACTTATGCATCGCGAACACATTCTTCCAGACAAAGCCATATCACAAAGTGTCCTGGCGGCACCCTCGATCTCGCCATTGGCCCGTTTTGATATCATCATCACCAGAGGAACTCGCTGAATTTCCTCCAAGATACTCGCCGCTACCACATGGGGACTGCGATACTGAACACATGCTAGTTGCAGCTAATGTATGTATCTAACCCAAGTAACTCCACAACGCCAAGCAAAAATGGCGACCCCTCATAAATATAGGCTCCGCCCTCATTTCCAACCCGTGTGCGCTTTGCAGAGTAACTCTTTGAAACCTTAATTGAAGGATCAAAAATATAGTTAGAAGAGTGGTGGGGACACATTCGTGAGGCCATCTACAACCCTGCTATAGTCAGCTATTGTAAACAGCAGAAAAATGGATACTGGTTTGAAGCGGAGATCACTGAACTAGAACCAGTTATCTCAGCTAAACGCATTGCGCTGCTTGTGTATGAACGACGATCTTATGAGAAGGCAGTCGCTGCACTCAGAAAGGCAAAAAGTGACGCCAGAAGATTGGCAAACGCTCCGCCAACAAATACTTGCTTAACCTTGGTAGTAGCATCAGGCCTTCTGCTGACTACGGAAATATTCGTGGAATATATGCGCCACTGAATGGGAATTTTAGTCCAACTATATTTAAAACTGCACCACAATTCAGAATCAGGAGACATCATCACAAACTGCGGAAAACAAATTGTGATGGGCTGAATACTATTATCTTATGTGAGAATATTGTTACTAATGCAGCAATTGAAAGGATCCCACCCCTGCCTGCCATAGATAACGTGTATAATTCCTCTTCCCTTACGAACTCACTGAAGCCATAGAAACCCTTGCTAGCGGTAAAGCTACAGGTGGTGATAGCATTCCATCAGAAATCATCAAGGTCGGCCAAAATTACTTTCTACTTGATCATTTCTATCAATTTCTGCTTCAATGCTGGCAGAAGGGTTCTGTTGCGCAAGACATGCGAAATACCCACATTACAACGCGTTAAAACAATAAAGGTGATCGCGGTGATCGTAATAATTACCGCGGCGTCTCTTTGCTCAGAGGTGTCGGAAAGAGCTTTGCTTGTGTAGTATTGAACAGACTCCAGTCACTTGCAGAACGAGCTTACCCAAAGGCGCAATATGTTTTAGAGCATAAAGGTATACTATTGCTATGGTATTATTCTTAGGACAACTACAGGAGAATTGCTGGGAGCAGAGGAAACCACTTTACCTCACTTTTATTGATTTCACAAAGGCATGAGACCTGGTTAGCAGGAGCTGCCTCTGCGTGCTACTACTAAAAATAGAATGTCACTGAAAACCCCCTGAGAATGGTAATATCTTCTCATTAAGACAGCAAGGGTCCGTCAAATTCAATGGATCACTTTCGGAATCATTTGCCATCTTTAGGTGTGTGTTCTTATCCCAACTCTTTCTGGCATAGATTTCTCACTTCTGCTTCTATACGCTTGTCATGGAGATGAAGTTGGCGTCTATATTTGCGCAAGAGCAGAGAGAAGTCTTTTCAACCTGGCCTGTCTAGGAGTCAAAACTACTCTGCATGACCTTCATTAGGAAAATGCTCTTCGCAGATGATATATCATTAACGGCACAATCTGAGGAACTCCTTCAACAACTCATTGACCGCCTCGCCCATCCTTGCAACGAGTGTGGTCTGAAATTAAGCCTCAATTGCATGGATCAAGCTGTAAGCAACATCCCCTGCTATCCATTGGCGAGCACATACTGGAGATTGTGAACGACTCCATTATTTCGAACAACCTCTCACTGGACGCTGAACTATACACCCTCATTGGAAAGCAGCAACGGTAATGCCCCGCTAGACCAAGAGAGCGTGGAGTAACAATATGTTGACCATAAACACAAAGAGGATAATATATCAAGCCGCTTTCTCAGCATCTTATTCTACTGCAGTGAGATACAAACCCTATACAGGCATCAAGAGTGCGGACTAAACGCCTTCAATTTGCGCAATATAAGAAAGATCTTAGGAATTTCATGACAGGACCACGTTTGAACAAAAACGATATTTTCCAAGCAAATCTTCCAAGCATGTTTCCCTCCTCTCCCAGAGACATCTGCGCTGGCTAGGGGACGTAGGTTTTAACTGTTTACTAAATATTTAGAATGAAATATTTTTCCGTAATTTAATATTACAGAACAGACGTTTGATATAACGTAGGTTATATCCGCATTATAAGAAGTAACTATTCGTAGAACATTTCCCATTGTTAAATGTAAATGATATTGTTGCATTTACATTTAGAAATAAAAATAATAAGCTTACATATGTTGGTAATTTGAAATTAAATAATCAAATGATCATTTTAGATATTGAAATTTAAGATTTACTATAAATGTCCGATGCTTATCGAAAGGAATAAAATTATGAAAAATTCTTTCAACATCTGTGTAATATCATACTTTAAAATATTCTCTCTTAAACTACAGTTATTGTTCAATGGTCGTGTATCGTTATTTAATCATTTGTGTCTTCAGCGATATAAACATATAAACATGGTTAACTCTTTCCTCCAAGATCATTCCCAAAGAATATTTTGAATTTGATGATAAACATATTGCCCTTTATAATCTCGATTTTTTTTTTTAGAGATATGTGGTCATGTCTTTCTATTATGAAATTTATGATGTCCATATATTAATACATATTTAGCTTTAGGTAGTCTACTTTCGGTTTAGTGTAACTACAAATGTACTCATGCTGAAACACGGTAATGATTGTTCATTGCTAATAACACAAACAATACGATTAAATTTTTAATAATTCATCCTCCCTTTTTTATTCAACTAGCGGGGCTACCCGGCGTTGCTCGGGCCATATAAACAATGAGAAAATTGAATTTGGTTTTGTAATATATTTGTGATTCTTATGAGAGAGGAATCTTGTATGTTTATGTATCATTTGTTATTTCGAACAAAAGAGTATGTTACCTACATAAGACGGGTATTACACATATGAAATAATTGTAGCTTATCTAGGGTAGGTCATTTATAGCATGTATATGAAAGGACGGATAATATACAACGCATTTATCTCATCAAATCCCAAGCGATATAAGGTATTTTACTAATATATATTCTCACCTATTTCATTCAATCCCAGGCAACGCTGGGTGTTTTGCTAGAATATATCCCAATCAATCTCATTAAATCCTGGGTGATGCAATGTATTATGTTAGTATATATTTCAATCAGTCTAATTCAATCAAAGGGCAAGCTATGTCGGGTTATCAGCTAGTATATATGTCGTGCTAGTGCTATGCCATACAATTCCGGGCGACGCTGGGTATGTTGCTAGTACATATACACCAATTTTATCCAATCCTGTCCTATGCCGGGTATTCTGCTAGTACATATGCCGGGCATTAGGCTAGTACATATATCAACCAATCTTATCCGATCCCAGACAACGCTGGGTAATTTGCTAGGAAACATTCAATGTATTTCCACTTACGTCAGGTAATCTGCTAGTACATACTAGTTTTATATGAATTCCTTAAAGTCTTCCTCCTTAACTGAAGAGTATATAAAAAAAAAACATACCCCCTCAATACTAAGAATGGCTTTCTGAATAATAATGTTTATATTTTAGAATTTGGAATCAGCAGTTTAGCGACTTGTAATGTTTGGAAGATGACATCTTTTCTTAATTTTATATACGAAAAATATATAATACGCATCTTTTTTTACTTGGTCTTTTGGCTAAGATCAAAGCATAGTATATGTTCTTAGAAATAAAGCGGTTTTATCTTTCGCCCCCCTCCCACTAACACATATTATGTCTCCCACCTTCCTCCCTCTAAATAGAATTAGGTCATAGCGTAACTAATATAAAAAAGCCGTTCTTTTTGTATTGTTTTGGTGTGCAAACGGGCGTCGGTCGTCTCATGCTAAATATATTTAAGCGTATCTTTTTAATTAACTTATCATTTTTGCTTATGAAATGTTTAGCGAAAGAAATGTAATACCGATTATACAAGTACTTTAAGCGGCCTCGTCCGTCAACCCGGTGCCCTCCAGATTAACAGAGGGTCATGTGTTAATAATAAAAAAGGAAATGGCTGTTTATTTTTTAGCGTAAAGATAACGATCTGTCTTGTAATCGGTGAATATTTTTAAGCTTAATTTTCTCCCCCTTCTCATTTTTTCTTGACATGTTTCGTTATACTCTCGTATATTTACTATTTTTAACCATTTAATCACGTTGGAAACATGTTCATGACCTGTAAGATTATATATTAATTTGTACGATACTGACAGTTAGTCTATTAACTTGTCCGATACTAACAGTCTCTTAATACAAACGTCGCCATTACAGCTTGCTGACGTCAAGATCACGTGACATGACTCAGCGGTTTTTGAATGCAGGGTGATGCAATAAAACGGGCCCCGTGTACACTTTATGTGGTAAAGTTGGGGCCCGTTTTTTTTTGTTGGGGGGGGGGTAATCATAAATCGATTAAAAAATACATAATGTTTAACGTTAAAATGTCACTTTTTGGGGCCCCTTGCAGAAAATCGGTTAGCTGGCCCACTTCTAGTGGTCCTTTTGGGGCAAAATTTCGTCGTCCGGAGGGTGGTGCTTTTTTCTGATACCAAGTTTGTTCATTTTTGTTCAGTCTGTCGAAAGCTTTTAGCGGACATACAAACGCACACACGCACTCACACATATTTTGTCTTATATATATTAGACTAGAGGGGGGTACTCGGCGTAGCTCGGGTGTTTGTAGGTGTGTGTTGTGGGGGATTGATCAAAACAACCCTGTTTAAAAAAAAACGTTGGCCCGGTGTTGGAGGTGTAAAAGAAAAAAATAATTTTTACACAGTGATCACCACTTATCAAGGCCCGGAAGCCACTCAGGGATAGGGTTATTGCAAGTACATTACGTTAATGTGGAGATTTGACGAAGTGTTTACTTAAGGGGGGCGGTTCATTAGGAATGTGTTAACATTGGACTTGAAGACATCCAAGTTATAGTCTGGTGGGAAGCAGGCAGACGGAACAGAGTTCCACAGGCGTGCAGTTCTTAGAAAGAAGCTAATTCAAACGGCCTCGTCCGTCAACCCGCCCCCTCCAGATTAACAGGAGGTCATGTGTTAATAATACAAAAAAGAAAATGGCAGTTTATTTTTTAGCGTAAAGATAACGATCTGTCTTGTAATCGGTGAATATTTTTAAGCTTAATTTTCTCTCCCTTCTCATCTTTTCTTGACATTTTTCGGTATACTCTCGTATATTTACTATTAACCTTTGACGTGGAGATGGAAAGGGAATGGAAAAAAACCCTGGGATTAAGGCATCTCGGCCCCGAGAGAAGAGGAACAAAAATCATTTTAATTTAAAATGAAATACACAGGTGCGAGAACCTTAAGTCGTGTGATGTTTGAGCTTGAAACATGACGCAGCTGCAAGCCAGTTTTCGCTTGTTTTATAATGAAACGCGAAAGATACAGGGGACGCTCTAAAAGTTTGGCAAAAAATAGCACGTAAAATTGGCAGGCGACCCCCGTTCGTAACTCATATATATTATCATTTATACGTGATATAAACAGTTTTAAGAAGGAACGAGCCGACCGAAATGTCCAGCGAAAAAGGCCTTTTACAGACATACACAAAAAGCGAACATACATACATACATACATACATACAGTTTCGCTTATATATATATATATATATATATATATATATATATATATATATATATATATATATAACGATATTTGAGGTGGGGGCTTGATGCTTGGCATACTTTTCTAAACTAAAAGTAAATTTCATGATTTTTTTTATCAGTAAAATCAGGATTAAACGCATTAACTGGTAATGTTTAGAAATATAATTACTTGTCGAATAAAAATAAGTATTAATAATCTCTTTCATTTCATAAAAAAATGTAACAAAGCCACTGATAGGTAGTTAGTAAGAGTCTTGCGTCTGGAGAAAATACTTTACGGCATATCAACCATTTTCGGGTTATTTAATGCCGACTCCAGTTTTTTATGGAAATAGTATTCATGTTGCATCCAGTTATTTTGTAGAAAGTTTTAATTTTTGAAGCTCTTTGTATTTTCAATCGCTGGTTTGTAGTGTTTTGTATGGTTGTTTTATAGTAAATTTTATCATTTTTGTTCCCTGTCCTGCAGAACATGAATGAGGTCTTTAATGTGACAGGGAAACATGTGACAGTATTAATGTTTTCTACATTGTAAGTTAGGAAAACAGTCAGGAGGCGAGGGAATAGAAAGAGAAAAGGGAAATGGGAAGAAGAAAAAAGGGAAAGGCGGGTTGTTGTTTTTGTTCTTGGTTTTGCAGAACATGATTAAGTTTTGCCGAAGGAAGTAGAAAAACAGAAAGCATCAATTTTAGGTGCATTTCGTCTCAGGAGGCCAATATTTTAAGACAACCCGATCTAATAGCACCATAGTAGGAGTCTCATGACACTTATGTTGAAGGCCGTGTATTCTGACATAGCAGCAGAGGAAGAGAAGGAAAAGAGAGGAAATAAAGCACCACATGATGAGAGTATAGGATATTTTGCCGGTACGAGATAGCCATTTAACCATGTGGTGATGTAAGCGACTTGTCAACACAGCACAGATCTCTCAACTACATGGCTTACTGAAGGACTTTTAAAAATATAATGAAATACACTGTCTGGAAAACACTGTTAATAAATGTATTTCATTTTCAACTAGCAGAAAATGAGTTGATTTTTTTCGTTGGTATTCCTTTCAAACTGCATGCAACGTATAGGTTTTTGTTAACCTCTAACCCTTACGTAACACATTATTAAACACGCACATTCTTTTAAACTGAGTTCGTTACAATTGCATACCATGGAGACGCCTTCAACGAGAAATTAAAATCCTTAACTGATTCCTACTGATATTACTCTTACTAACGCAAAGTGTTAAGTATTATTGATACGCAAGCTAGTTTAATGCAATTACAAAAAGTAACGCAATAACGTTCATGTGAGCAAGTCATCCTACATTAATATACAAATTTATAACAATTTATCATAAACATTTTAAAATAAATTTTGTGTTAAATTTTGATACTCAATAGTAAAATGCGTCTACTAAATACTTGTTCTAATATTAAACAATCATGCGCTATATAGCAAATAGGTAACGTTTTATATAATAATATACATAGAAAATAGGTAATGTTATATATAATAAGTTTGATCATTTAAACACTGATAATGTTACAAACAGCTTTATACTCTAATTGTAATCTCTCAACGAATAATTTCGTAGTTTAGGGCATTCATCAGTCTTGGAGACTATGGAGATAAGCATGATAAGTATCACTGTTAAAGGTAACTGACTTAATTTCTATTCTTCTGAATTTCTATGGTCGACCGCATTTATGTTGTATGTATTACTAAGTGCGCTGAATGAAACAGCAAGATCAAGTTAAGGGATGCACTGGGTGGTTTTCTTTACGTGAATTATCTTTCCAGGAGGCGTAGGTGTGTGCGATCTTTCTTGCGTTTGTCCTGATTAAGTTACCTGTACATAATTGGCTCATTTAATCTTTATAAAATAAGCAAGGCGAAGGTAAAGTTATCCGACCGGAAGTTACTCGTTCAGTCAAATGTTAAAATGTTTCTGAACATATTTTGACTCAACTTCCTGTCGAATACTTACGTAAATAATGGTTCAGATAAAGCTTAATTAGATCTTTTTATCATGTGGACAATGCCGAGCAATTCCAGGTTTCTTGCTGGTTGCATTTGTTTCGTTTTTGACTTAACCCAAAATTAAGAAAAACCACTTCAGCTGAGAAAATGTGGGTATTGATACTACTACTACTACTACTAATAATAATAATAATAATGATAATAATAATGAGTGTTGTGTCTGCACAAATAATTAACAAGAACACGATAGTAAAGGTATACAATAATATATTAGGAAGAAAAGTTATATACATATTTACATGTCTATAGATATACTTCAGTTGGAGATATTCCGGCAGGTGGCGTGTTGCATTTCTTACTAGAAGCAGCATAGGTGTCTTGCCTATTTGGCAGCCGTTGTCGAACCCCCGGTATTGGTGATTGATACTTTTATATATCTCACTCACCCGCCTATGTTAATTAGTGGGCGTCTCAACAACAACAACAACAACAACACCAACACCACCACCAACAACAACAACAGTTATAATAATAATAATAATAATAATAATAATATTTCAGAATATTGATAATATTATTTAATAATAATACTGTTTTGTGAAGGAAGTCATTGCATGGCGTATGGTAGCATTCACGATTCTTTTGTCTAACTTTGAGAATCAGTTTAACTTAGGTCAATTCCAAGGTTGTGCCGTGTAAGAAACCTTTGATGGAAAATTACTTAATTAATATGCACAAGTAATTTTAGCAAATTAGTCAATCGTGAAGGAAATTATACAATTTTGTTCATGCGATATGCAATTGTATCTTCGATTTTATCAGAAATAAATGCGTAGTGATTCAATATTTTTGATATAATTAATTTAACTTTCCGGACAGCTACTTTTATTCAGGTGTTTGTTGAAGTTATCGATATGTAAGATTGGTCTCCCAATCTCCGCGTTAAATTAGATCTATCGTGTCGGTTAACAGATTTACGTGCAATCTAAAGCTTCTGGATAATGCAACATCCGGATTCTCATCTGAAACAAAACTAAAAGTTGAAATAAAATAAATAAGCTAAAGCAAAATAAAGTAATCATTAATAGAAAGAAAAAATAAAATATTTTCTCTTTGCTGCAACCTTTCCCCCCACCTAAGAGACGTGGTGAGCCTTTCACAGGCGTGTCTTTGTTTTATAACATGTGCTCCACGAACTCCAAACTATGCCCCCCCATTTCCAAACTTTAACAGAATCAATTCTCTAGCTACAACCACTATGTAATAGAAGACAGTATAAGAGATTCCGTATAGTAATCATTTATTCAATTAAGCATCTCATACACGTCATGTAAAGCTTTTATAGCTCGGATTCTCAAAGAGGAGACAATCCATGTTCATAACATTCTCCACCACCAAATAACTCACTGATAAGAACGGAAGTCTCTTAAATGTCCAGGCCACTTGCGAGCTCGCGATGGTCGCCTCGGCAGTCAATGATTCGGGGTCAGAGTACTCAAGCAGGGAGGCTCTTCAGTGTGAGCCTGTCTGCAGGCTCTAAAATACCCCATTCCAAAATATTAGAGGAGCAGGCTCTTCCGCGTATGAGTCAGTCTCTGAGTGAACAAGTTTTTTTTCGGTGCTAGTTTTATCTGTTGAGACAGAGCAAACGTCTTTACTTGTGCGAATGGGTATATCTTTTCTGAGAACGATGGGATAGACTGGAAATAGTAAGCAAGCATGTCCATAGAACGTCGAAAGGTAAGGTCGATTGTGAGGGACAGGCATTTGGAGTAAAGGTTTCAATCGATATTTGTTCGATGCTATAAAACCTTCGCGTATGTCATACCCCAGTAAGCTTGTTTGGCTAGTTCTAACAAGCATTTGTCGTCGTTTAAAGGTAAGGATGTATTTGTCGATGGCGGACAGGAACCGTGTGACATGTTCGTCGTGTCTCTTTCTCATGACCATATATTGTGACGTTCTTAATGTATGCAAATATGCCTTCAAGTTCTTTGTCCCTTATGATTTGTTCGACTATCCTTTGGAAGCTTACAACCCTGGTCGCAACGCTAAAATGAATCCTGTGAAATTGATATAGTCGACCGATCGCCTAAAAGCTGTGTATATCTTGCCTCTTGTTCTAATGGCGATCTGAGGATACGCGCTATTCAGGTTAAGCGTGAAAAATATATATTTAGCTAGTTCGCCTATCATTTCATCTACCCTGTGTAGTGGGAAGGCATCAAAAAAGTAATTCTATTGGAGTAATCTAAAGCCATTCTATTTTTATGAAGTTGTTAACTTAGCATACAAGAGTGATTTTCAAGGTTAAATTATACCTTTCCCCAGTATTCTTTTTTTATCTTAAAGTCAATGATTTGTTATTTTATTTTTTATAATAAAAAACGTTTGCTTCTCACTGCTATGCGTTTGAATTTTTCAGTTAGGTTTTCGAAAAAGTGATGAGTAATCGATCTTTGCTGTTGCTAATCCACAATTTTCCAAACCTCTACACAGAATTTCAATTTGTGAGTGTTGTTGTAACGTCATTAAATAATAAGTCCACTAAACAATAATCACATCTTCGTGCAGACAATAATGCGCTTGCCATTGTTACCCTGCTGGAGGAGGAGACAAAATACAATTTGTTGATTATCACCAAGATTGTTTTGATAACATTTCTGAGCTCCCGGTATCGAGCAATGCATTCGTAGATCTCTCATTAATTTTCCCTTCTACAATAGTTATTGAAAAGCAGTCAGGGGAAGCGGCTAATGGCGCAGATGTATTTTGAGTGGGTTTGTCTAGGGTTTTAGAAGACGCATACGTTTTAAAATTACCAAGTTTTGCACATTTATGAAAACGGGTATCCTTGGCAGGACATGAAACTTGTAGGCGTTTACATAAGCCGCAAAAATAAGAGGTGCCCCTTTTTAAAGCGGCAGTGAGCGATTGTTCTTGAGGCTTCGTCAGACTACCGTAATTAAGTGGCGGGGCAGAAGGAACAGGTTGGGGTAGGGCGGCGCCTGCAGTGCTTATCTGTAAATAAGAACTAATCTGCTGTATAACACATTCGAATGGATATGTTTGCTCGCAAGTTGTTTAATATTTAAGGGTCTGATTCTCAGGAAGACCTTGTCTTATCTGAGCATTATGTAAGCCATTAATGAAGGCGTCTACAATATGTAGCTTTTGGGCCTCTAATGCGTCATTGAGTTTAAGTTTCAATCTTTCACCAGTATCCAGAAGCTCCTACGTATATGGTACCATGTTTTGCCTGATTACTGTCGGCGAGTCGCAAGTTGGCGGCTTGAAAATCTCATTTTTGGCTTTGTGTATGTAGCGTGAAGTACATCGGTTGTTTCTTCGTAGGTAATAAAATCTGATATAATTTCGTTGATTGTGTGAGACAGTAGTTAGGAGCGCACGTTTATTGATGGGACGTCCCGGTTTTTCTGAATGTAGAAACTCGTTTAAACTTGTAAATGTCTTCCGCCAAGTTTTCCAGCACTTGTCGACTGAATAGATTTCTGAATATGTTTTAAATTGTCGTATTTATAATTGACTAAATTGTAAGGAAAACAGGATGAGAGAGTCCGTTTAGTAATCTTTTATTCAATTAAGGACCCTGTGACCTGTCTACTTGAAAGTGGAAATATACAGCTTTGTAGCTTAGATTATAAAAGATAAGATAATCCATATTCACAACACACAATAATCTTTTTTCTCACTAGCTCTGCTAAAATATAAACGTTGATTCAATGAGCAATGCCATTTGTTCCAGACATTGTGAAAACCTGCTCCGCTTGCTTGCTTCTTGGTTGAATACAACATGGTATTCTTCAAATCTAATGTAAGAAAGTCCTTGTTTAACCGTCCGCATAAATAATCAAATTCTCTCAAAGTTGCAGGAACCAATCAATAACACATATGACATGATCTCTCATATAGCATATGCGGAAACGTAAATCTTTCATCACGTGATGTCAATCATTTGTCAATTTGATGCGATTACGAATATATGACATGTTAGGTTTTAATGAAAGTAGGTTATTATAATTTTGTGGCATTTTCTTCATTGTGCGGAAGTGGTCGTCCTGGGTACGCCACATAATGTTCAATCTGGCTCTACCTATTAATTCTGATGACTATCTGCAGCGTGCCGACCGAAAAGTTCAAGAGTCCTTCACAGAAAATTTGGTAACGGCCAAAGTACACCTTTTTTAAGGGCGGTGAATTTGACTCTTCTCGTCTTCCGATATTGTATCGCATCTTGCTTTGAAAATTTATTAGGCGTTCATAGGTAAGTTATATAGAAGGACACTGCAACACTGTCAGCAAAATTCACGAGGAAACATAAAATAAACGTAAACCACATTATATTGGGGTATTTTCGAAGAAAATAATTATTCGTGTGTCTTCTAAGAAACACATTTAATTTTTTTTTTACAAAATGTTACTTATAAAACAGGTAAGCAAAGACATAACATTTATTCAACAAAAATTGCTTATACATAGACCGATAGTCTGCTTTATTCCTTGAGCTATCTTGCAAAAAATATAAAATTGCGATCCTGTTTTTTATCGACCGTATATAACAAAATAGCTCTGAGCATAACGCAATTTGCAAACATTTATACTTATCTATAAAAATAGTAAATAACAG
The DNA here is from genome assembly GCF_053919585.1 of Euprymna scolopes. NCBI lineage: Eukaryota > Metazoa > Mollusca > Cephalopoda > Sepiida > Sepiolidae > Euprymna > Euprymna scolopes. Next base: position 164,203,842 of record NC_136487.1, on the reverse strand, counting down.
TCATATCGTCAGTTCAGGTTTAAAATCTGAAAATCGATAGTTTAACTATGCAAGAGATATAAGTGTAAATATGTAGAACATTTAAACAAAATATATTTCTTAAGAGTGAAACGGAAATAGAAACATAACCCCTAATATTTCCAACACAATTTCAATATTTGTACGTAAACGCATATCGTTGAAATGAACAAAAAATACACAATATCTAGATTTAAACATATTTACATACAAGGCGGTTAAGAAAAACAGTTATCATTAGAGAAACTCCTATCAGCACATGAGTCCAGAAATGAACGCAATACTGTTTAAACACATATGCTGTAAAAGGGTTTCTACATTTGCATATTAGCTTCCTGTTAAATGTCTGCTTTTAAAATAAAGGCAAGCATTACGAAATAATGAGTTGCATTTGAATTCTATAAAAATACATAAATAGAAAAATAGAATATTTTGCTTTTATATCGAGTCCATATACAAAGCAAGCGCGGTATATACACGCCTCTTGAGTAATACACACATTCTGCTTAGAGAATTACATTAATTTAACTTAATTATAGACGACAGTTTATTGCTGGTCAGTTTGTGGTAAAGCCTTTGGCTATTTGTAAGGTGATTGGATTTGACGCTGATTTCTTATATGGCATGTAAACTGAAAAAAGTTGGCAGTATCTATTTGAACAGGTCTTTTAATTAACTCTGATTGTAAATATACAGTAAATGTCCTTAAGCAGTTCTGTGTCCACATTTGAATAGAGGTCTGAAAGTGACTTCGGGTAAAGCGAAAAGCAACAATTTAACCGAGAAAAATATATACACGTAAAACGAAACTCTTCTATTTTCTCATTGCTTCACATTTTTAACGGAAATTTTAACGGAATGAGGATTCAATAGTTAAACTGGAAAACTGAGAAATGCCAGATGTTTACTATAAATGCTTATACATATTTTCTTTAAGCGAAAGAAAAAATGTGTGTGAGTGCATTGTAAAATGTATCAATGAGGATACCGAGAGCATTGAAGGTGCACCAGGTAGTAAGTGATATTTAACACATAAACAGAGTTTCGTTGATGTACGTTTGAGAAAAGTAGTCGTAAATAAACATTTTATACAACGTGTTTGATAATGAAAGTTGAATTATCTGTCTCAAGCCAAAAGTTCATAATTGAAATATGTGGTTGTGATGTCAATTTTGACCTGCAAATTAGTAAATGGGTCATCATGTGTGTCGCAGAGGAGAATTCGCTAAAGGCAATATATGTGAAATGTAAAATGACCTTCTGTATATGCAGAATGGGAGAATATATAAAACCTCGTCACTTAGGATGGGGAGGAAGACCAAAAAAGGTACGAAGAGGCACCCAAAATATTTATTCGAGTACCTGTCTTTGTGAGAAAATGGTTCAAACATGTTACAGAAAGAATAGTTGAAAATTATAATGTGAAATCATTATAAGATATAGATATCAAATATGACAATTTTGTTGATGCAAAAAAAAATACGAATAAATATTGTTAGAAAAGTAGGTATGGAGGTCGATGATAACAAAAAATAGAGAAGGTCAAGAATACAACGTCCTGAAATAGATCATTTGAAGTAAAATTTGTTAACATTGCGACAAAAAAGTAGCTATAAAAATAAGGAAAGTAGAGGGCCATTGAAATATTGAAGTGTTCAGAAGGTTGCCTTGTTTGAAATTAAATTTCTATTAAATCATTTCTTTCTGATAGGTTCATAAGAGTAGTAGTTGAGGGGCAAAAATCAGAAGCTCACAGTATTAATGCCGGTGTCCCTCAGGGATCCATCCTGGGCCCAACTCTTTTCCTGATCTACATTAATGATCTTCCAAATCATATCCTTACATCATTTGTAGAGATTTATGCTGACGACACTACCATTTATGGTACCACATCTAAGACATTAAACGACCAAGTTCTCTCCAATTCTCTCTCCTCTGATCTTGAGCACGTAGTACAATGGGGAAAGGAGTAGCTGGTTACTTTTAATGCATCTAAAACCAAACTTCTCTCTTTACATCATCAACATTCTAATCCACATTTGTTATCAATTGAAATGAATGGCTCTCGTCTTCAGGAGGCCTCAAGTTTTGACAAGCTTCTGGGCTTGACCATTACTCCTGATCTTAAATGGAACACGTATATCAAATCTGTTGCCAAGGCCGCTGGAAAAATGGTGGGATCTTTCTATCGATCCAGTAGATATCTCACTGCTGATGCTATTCTCTATCTATATAAGAGCCAGGTACGTCCAAGGATGGAATACTGTTGCCACATCTGGGCAGGAGCTGCTAGAAAGGACTTGTCCTGCCTTGATAGAGTTCAAAATAGACTTCGTAGCCTCGTATGAGATGTCCTTTTCTCCTCCTTGCAACCTCTATCTCACAGAAGAGATGTTGCGAGTTTGTCTCTGATGTATCGTTATTTTCATGGAAAGTGTTCAACTGAGCTTCAATCTATGGTCCCCCCTCGCCAAACTTTCACAAGAAACACTCGTCTAGCTGTAAACACTATCAATAATTTCCCTCACTCTTTATCTGTGCCTAAACCTAAACGTAGATTCCATGAACAAAGCTTCTTTCTTAGAACTGCACGCCTGTGGAATTGTCTTCCGTTTTCCTGCTTTCCGGCTGACTACAATATGGTTGTGTTCAAGTCTAAAGTAAATAAGTTCTTGATGGGCCGTTCCATATAGGTTATTAAATTTGCCAAATTTTCATTACTAATAATTACTATATTGACCAATTTCTACTGTACACTCTTTAACCCTTATCCTTGAGTGGCCTCTGGGCCTTGATAATGTGGTGATGCCTTTGTAAAAAAAAAACGACAGAATCGTGCAACAAACACTAGCCCATTTAGAAAATTAGAGGCTATAATCAACCTATCAATATAATATCGTCAATTACAAAAGCCAGCCATAAGAAGTATGAACGGACAAAAGAAGTATAAACTGTGTATTTTTTTAATTTTATTGCTGGGTGCTGTTTTAAATTCTATAACTGATTGAAGGTTTTTGCACGGCTAAATAAGAAAATGGCATCCGTAGCTCCCCATGAGGACAGGCGTTTGTATTATGCTATTCTGAAAATCATCATATTTTTTTTACATTTTGTGGCATTATCAGCTGTTTTTTAGTTTACATATATGATACTAGATATGTTTTTAAGAGATAAAAATGTTTAATAAACAAAATATATTAATTACCTGATAGAAATATTTATAACTGTTTACTGAATTGTGGTGGTTAATAAAGGTAATTATACATAACTGCACGTTGTGTAACCATTGTTAGAACTTTAGGACGTGCACTTCCGTTTCCTCGAATTCCCGCAATTGTCAGCGGAATGAAAGTTTCTCTCCAGACTCCAACAGTAGCCAATAATCATGACTGTGTTTCAGAGACCCTGATAATAAGTATCCATCTAGTCCAAGTCCTGATTGAATCATTCCTCCATGCTCGTCACTCGTTAAACACAGATGCTCAGAAAACCGGCCAATATGTGTAAATAGGTTATGCATATTTTTACATATATATCGATCACAACTTTAAAACGCCAAGAGCCAACTCGAGGATAAGATTTAAAATGTGTACAGTAGTCAATCGAACAATATAGTAATCATTATTAATGGAAATTCGGTAAATTTGTGAACTTAAGTAGAACGGACTATCAATAACTTGTTTACGTTGAGCTTGTAAGAAAACCATATTGTAGTCAGCTCAATAGCAGGAAAGTTTCATCGGCATGCAGTTGTTAGAAAGAAGCTTTGTTCATGAAATCTACGGTTAGGTTTCGGCACAGATCAACAGAAGTGTAAATTAATGATAATACTTTCAGCTAAACGAGTGTTTCTTGTGATAGTTTAGCGAGGGGGGTCATTAGAGCTCAGAGGAGCACTTGCCATGAAAATAACGATTAAGCAAAGACAGACTCGCAGCATCTCTTTTGTAAGAAAGAGGTTTTTGGGAAGAGAAAAGGACATCCCCCCCACGAGGCTTCGAAATATATTATGCAGTCAATCAAGGCAGGATAAGCCCTTTCTAGCAGCTCCGGCCCAGATGTAGCAACAGTACTCCATCCTTGGATGTACCTGGCTCTTATATAGATCAGGAGTAAAGGTAAAGACCAGAAGCTTGTCAAATCATGAAGCCTCTTGTGTGTATATTAGGAAGGTAGTTGGGCTCAGCATGGACCCCTGAGATACTTAGCATTAACATAGTGGCCTTCCGATTTATGCCCATCAACCACAAGTCTTATGAACCTATCAAAAGTTAAATGATTTAATAATCGAGAAGACATTTTCAGCTATACCGTAGTTGGAGATTTTGTGTAGTAAACTTTTATACCATACTTTTCAAAGGCCTTTGATATGTCAAGAGCAATTGCTCTAAAAACGTTGTCCCCGTCGAGAGATTCACTAATCCTGAGAGATATTACTGTAAACACATCTGCTGTAGATCTAGCAAAACGAAGACCTATTGCATGTCAGTAAGAAGGTTATTTTAGCCGAGATGGTTGATTACTTCTCTATTTAACACAAATGTCAGCAACTAACCCATGACGCACAGGAGCCGTATTTGTCTGTACTTAGAGGGAGATGACATATGCATTCTTATATACAAGACGCACTGATGAAATTTCCCTGGGTGATGGGAAGCAATTCTCCTTAGGACAACGCTTAAACAGTTTTGTAAGTATTGGCGCTTGTACTGGTTGATGTTTTTTAGCACTATAATTGCAATACCGTCAGGGCCAGTTGCTTTATTCGAATCATGGTTCTTTGGACTTGAGGGACTGAGAATACAACTCTTTCGCTTTCGTTATTACTTTTTTACAGTGGTTGCTAACAGGTCTAAAAATGGCTTTAGTCTCAGTCTACTAATGACGTTGGACGCCATAAGAAACAAGATTTTTGTGCACAATGGCAGCAGCCCATTCTAGAGAACCATGGCTGACAGTTAGTTTTTTGCTGGAACTTTTTCGAGCTTATGAAACGGTCTATATCGACAATTAACCATTCCGTCAGGTCTTATACTATAGAGGACGCGTCCTTTTTAAACATGGAAGGCAGATGTAGATCAGATATTAATGTACGGAAGCTATCCCAGTCAGGCATAGATTATCGATATGTACGTCTGAGGACGTATTATATTTCATTTTTATCTGAACTGATACAAAAGAGTGGACCGAAAATCCCTGTGGAAATAGAACGGGAGTTGAGCAAAGCGCAGTGCAAGTTGTGGAAAAAAAGGTCTAGGAGACTTGCATACGCTGATATTACAGCCAAGGTGTCTAAATCCACCAACAAATGTTTTACAATCTAGCATCTGCCCTTATTTCTCCACTATGAGAACAAATGCTTTCATGGCTTTATGCTAAACGATGTTATGTTTATCGTGTACCTATCCACTAGAGACCTGTTTATGATATGCATTTCTTTGCAAGATACTAATTTCTCTTGTACAGGCTAGTCTTTCTTCGTGTATGATGAGCATCAAGTTTGGAAGATTTCGAGGTTGCATATCTTAGAACTAAGGATATTTTAGACAAAATCGTTCAGTACTACCGACCTTGAATACTTCCGTTTATTAAAACAATACTTTCACTCAATAAATTACTACTTATAAAATGCTCCACACATCTGTACATGGGAACTAAAATATAAAAGAAGACCTGTCGTCATAAATCAAAAACTTGACCTGGCTGAGCTCAACAATGTGATTCTTGAATTCAGTCCATCAGCTTAAATCAGCTGAAAACCGCAGACAACACATTTGTTCTTTAGCAGTGTACTACTACTACTACTACTACTACTACTACTACTACTAATAATAATAATAATAATAATAATAATGCATATATATATATATATGTGTGTGCATGTGTGTGTTCGTAAATGGGTCTGTATGCATCCGTCTGTTGTTCTGTATTTTTTCACTAAAACGAATAAATGTACGCAAAGTATAGATTCAT